>NC_063225.1:21752531-22057649 GCF_020740725.1 Corvus hawaiiensis | reverse complement strand
CCTTAGCCCCCCGCCTGACACTAGTATTAATTTACCTGCTTCTGGGTATTGTTGCCTGGAATGTGGGGACTCATTTGCCTTAGAGAAAAGCCTGACTCAACACTATAGTAGGCGAAGCGTTCACATTGAAGTCATGTGCACTCAGTGTTCAACTATGCTCCTTTTTTTTAATAAGTGTAGCTTGCTTAAACATGCACGAGATCATAAGAGCAAAGGGTTTATCATGCAGTGTTCTCAGCTGCTCATGAAACCAATTTCCATAGACCAAATGTTTTCACCTTCTCCTACAAGCTCTTCAGTCTCTCCATCTCCTCAGACTTTGCTCTCATCCTCTCCTCCACCTAAGTCCACTGCTGCTTCAGGAGGCGGGGTAGGGATTTCTGCGAACACTCAGCCAGCCTTGCCTCTCTACACGGACCCTCAGAGGCTAATCCGTCATGGACTTAAGTGTTTGGAGTGTAACAAGCAGGAGCAGGATTACGCTTCTTTAGCAGCTCATTACCAGAGGACCTCAGAAGATAATGAGAGACTGGTAAGTCATCATTTTAATGTTATTAGTTAAATCTCTCTGAGTTTAAAGAGATTGTCCTCAAGGGGAAAAGTAGGCATGGTGGTGGCAAATGAGTTGCTCTGCCTAAAAAAGTGCTTGTGGGGAGGATTTGGAATGCACATGAGCCCAGACGCGTGTGCGTGAAGAGACGTTTGGTGGTGTTTGCTTGCCCTCTTTTTGCCCCTTGCCAGTAAAAAGAGCAGAGTAAGGAGACTATGGAGGTCCTCGAGCATCAAAGAAAGGTGCTGGAGATGAAAGATTGCTTGGATGAGGTGTGCAAGAAAGCCGTAGGGGTGGATCTGTGGAGCGTTTCCTGAAACAGGTTTTTGTGCTGTAAGCATGGCTGGAGG
The DNA here is from genome assembly GCF_020740725.1 of Corvus hawaiiensis. Classification (NCBI taxonomy): domain Eukaryota; kingdom Metazoa; phylum Chordata; class Aves; order Passeriformes; family Corvidae; genus Corvus; species Corvus hawaiiensis. The sequence goes on along the minus strand of NC_063225.1, from coordinate 22,056,749 downwards.
AGATCTGGTACAGTTTAATGTTGCCTTTGTTGGAACTGGTGCCAGAACCTTCTGTGTAACACGTCAGGTGCTATCGTTGCTGTTGGCGTGGTCATGTGTGTATTGGACAGGCCTGCTGTGGTATGTGGGGTGGGAGGGTGGTTCTGGTTTTTTTTCCCTTTGGGTGGTACAGGGTGAGAGGGTACCATGATTGTGTAGGGGGGTTCAAGATCCTTGTTAGTGGCTTCCTGCCTTCCTCCTGTGCTGCCCTGCTCAGGTCTCCACTGCCTTTATGGACCTGGTTGGAATCCCCTTAAATTAAACTCCAGATTAGGTTTCTCCTGATGAAGAGAAGAAGATGATTATTGTTGTATACCAGGACCATACACTTTGTTTGTGGCTTTTATTTTGGAAGACACAGTTCGTCTTAAGTGTTAACCAACCTGCAGTTGAAGAGGAGGAGGACTCCTTTCTCCTTATCTCTTTGGATGAGGTGAAAGCTTTCCAGGTCGGTATGGTGGCCAGCAGAGCTGGCTCCCGGTGCAAGGGCTTCACAAAATAGGACTCCATGCCATCATTTGGGAAGATGACCACATCTCTGCCATGGCTGTCAGAGCACCTGCACTCTCCAGAGCCTCCCTGTGCTGCTTGAATGGCTTGCAGGAGTATTGAGGTTGCTGTGGTCCCATTTAGATGCTTTGTTATCTTAAATTCATCAGCCACAAAACAAAAAAAAATAGATTATGGCTGAATGGTTTTGATGTCATAAAAAATGGCGAGGCCAGAAGGAATCAGTGTGGCCATGTAATCAGGTTTCTTGCCCGAGGCAGGCCAGTGAGCACTGCGCTCTGTCAACACCTGAACTTATTTTTCAACTCTAATGCATTTTTAGGAAATGTCAGCAGTCTGGCATTAAAAATTCCAGGAGAAGGGATACAGTGGCTGCTCCAAAGTGAGTTAAAATGTTAATCAGTGGCATTAAAAACGTACTTCCTATTTCTGTTGTGGGATTATCAATTCAAGAGCTCCTTAAAGAGGAAAAGAATATGTGATAGTAAGTATTTTTAGCTTCTAATCAAATAATTTATTCTGCAACTTAACCAAGAATAGAGTTTAAGCCTCTCACTTCAGGTAGTTCTGCTAGATGTGAGATTATTTTTGCAGTGTATTTCTGAAGAGAAGCATTGAAAAAAGAGGCTACCTTTGAGCTTCTGAAACCAGTTCCTCCATTTGATCTTCCCATGCTTATAGTCCATGGGATGCGTGCAGTGCTCTGGGAGTCCTTTTCCACTGTATCTGCTGTCCTCCAGGCTGCCTGGTGCTCCATGCTGTTCCCAGAACATCTGCTTCAATAAAGTTGCTACATTTCTAAGGAAATAAGCATTTGTGCCCCATGCCTGTAATTGTATGTCTGGATTTAGCAGTAGCTGATGGAAACCATCCCGCTGCCTTTTACCAGAGCCCAGGTGTTTGGTGTCACTGGGCTGAGAGGTAAAAGGATGTGTGAAATTCAGTGGTCTCATAGGGGTCCCTGGTTCTCTGAGCAGTCCAAAGGAAAAAAGGTAGGGATGACCTTCACATCACATGTCCCACAGGGATAACACAGCGTAGCTCCCAGCAGTATCAAGGTCTGAGAAGCTGAAGGTTTTGCATATAGGGTATTAATGAATGTAATACTATTAATCATGGTGTGAGAAGGTTGCAGGTGAAGCTGTTGGAATGTGTGTCATAAACTCCTGGAATAGGAGAACATGGCCAGCCCTTTCTGAGATGATACCCTGACTCTGCATTAAGTTAATTCCTTGGGTTGTTCTTTCTATTTTGGTCAGAAAAAAGAGAAATGTTGGTATGAGCAGGAGAGGATCAAGTGTCTGATTTTAGAAACACTTTCTTACATGGTTTCTGTCTCCAGATTTGTGCCAGGACACCTGTGTTTTGGGGCAGTGGTGAAAATTGGATGTAGAGAAATTCTTCCCTGTGATGGGATGAGGCCCTGGCATGGGGTGTGCAGAGAAGCTGTGGCTGCCCCATCCCCATAAATGTCCAAGGCCAGGTTGGATGGGGCTTGGAGCATTCTGGTCTAGTGGAAGGTGTCCCTGCCCCTGGCACGGGGTGGAACGAGATGATGATCTTCATGCTCCCTTCCAACCCAAACCAGTCTGGGATTCTCTGATTCTCTGAAATTGCGTTGCTAAAGAAGGCATTGATGTAACACCTGTAGTGAACATATTTAGGTGCCCCTAGTAGTGGTTCAAAACCACTGTGTCCACAGGGCAGAAGGTGTTGATTTACATACTGGTACATCTAATTAAAACCACAGTCCACACCAGTCGTCATGCTTGATCCACAGCATGCTGCAGTGGTGGGACAATCTGTCAGAATGCAGAAGTAGTATTAATTGTTGTGGGCAAGCTTGGCTGTGAACCACATCCCTAGATCTCAAGAGACTAACTGTCTAGAGTTTGATCATAATTTTGTGCATTTGAGCAAAAACTGTGTATTTCTTCCTCCATACCTGATGTCTTTCTCACTGATTTGAAATGTTGGTTTGGAAGTGGTGGTATGGGATGCAATTGTCATAGTTTCCTAAAATAGCAAAAAACTGCACTCTGATAATTTGGAAATTTTTTGTATTTTTAAATTTCTTACTGAATCCCAGAATTCAGGCACAAACTCTTTGCCATGCCTCATTGAGAAACTAGGAAGTACTGATGCTTTTCACATAAAGGCATGGCTTAATTTATGCCTTCTAAGGAGCTTCAAGAAGTAGCAGGGCAGGTCCCCATTGTATTATGGCCAAAAGCTTTTAATCTGTGACTATTCAGATGCTTGGTACCAGATTGTCCCTAAAAATGAGAATTCTTGGAGAGGGTAGATGAATATAATAGAATATAATAGAAAGAGCAACTTCAGCTGAAGGGAAAGGGTAAAAGCAATTTATCTGCAGCACCTGGGTTTGTACTAGAAGGTGGAAACCTGTGGAAAATAAGCCAGGTGATTTTTGATCAATATTCTTGGAAGCTTTTCTGTTAAATGACACCAAATCTGGATGTACATCCAGTGTGACCATAACCTGAGAAACCAAACAGGCTTTGCAGTGCTCAGTTATGGTGCTTTTAACCCAAAAGCTGTTTTGGACATGGCTTTGGTGTGGCACCTTGCTAAGAAGGAAGGGTTGATCCAGGTTGTTGGAGAAAAGAAATAGCAGGAAAGAAACTTGTTTTTCGGTACGATGTTTTCGGTTACCCAGGAGCTGAAGCACGAGCACCCTGCGATAAGAGGCAGGAATGATTGGATTGGAGAGGGGGAAGAGCCTAAGTTGGCTCTGCTCCATGAGAAAACTCATCCTGTGTTGATACTTACGACTTGTCACTTTAATTGGAATTTCTTACCATGACTTTGTGAATTACTCTGACATTTTCAGGTTTCTCAGAGCTGCTTGAAAGGGGATTGTTGGGTTTTCTCTTTCTTCTAGATGGTGGCTTGGGAAATACCTGGTGTTACATTCCTACATGGCTGCGGGTAAATCCCACATTAATAGGACGGATAAAGGGTAAATGACCTTCACAGGTGTGGCCAAAATGAGAATGACATGGGTGGGTCACAGTTCTGTTGCAGGAAGGAAGGAAGATAGGGATGTGGTCTGGACAGCAGGGAAAGGAGGAGATTTGGAGTAAGTGGGAGGAAGAGAGGGGGACGATGATGTGGCTGAGAAGGTGCTGTGGTTTTCTAAAGGAAAGACCTTTAGAAAAATGATTGAGAGCTTGACCTTAATGTTGTATTTTAAACATGTACATGATTGCAGTTGCTCGGAGTACAGCAGGGAAATCCTACCTGGTTTATTTTGGTACAGAATATTTGTAGGCAGTTCCTCCCAGCTGAATACCATGGTGGGATGGGATCTCCATGGCTTGCAGGAAAGATACAGGCTTGAATAATCCATTTCAGAAACAGAAAGAACTGGATTTATTAGATGTATGTTTTGAGTGGATCACCTTAATGGATCACAGTGACTTTGCCTTTTTTTGGCAACTAGTGAGGCCAATTCTGCAATTTTTGCTTGTGAATTAAGTTGCTCAATGCACCTGTGTACTGCATTTCCATTGCTGAACTGCAAGAAGGAAGCAGTATGGGAATTTGAATAGCTGGGAGGTTGGATTTTGTTCAAACCTCTATGTAGGCATTATGCTTGTCCAGATGTTGAAGAGGTGGTACCAGATGTTTTGTGTAACTTCAGGTCCATTTGGTCTGATACAGTGGTGTGTTCTAGAGCAAGATGTTTTTGGAGGGGTGGAAAGCTGTAGTTTATGCCAAATTAATCTTTATTTCTGGAATAGAAAAATGAGTGTATCCTCATCTCCTTGATGTTCAGTGAGATGGTTGTTACAGTGCTGCATGGAGAATGGATGTACTGGAGAAGTTGGATTATGAGGTTGGAGCTGAATCAGGTAAAATCCAGGAAATAACTGCAACTGGGATCAGGTTTTTGTGAGATCTCCTCATGGATGGTTTTGGGTACCTCTGGAGTTAATATTTGTGTTAAGGAGACCTTGGAGGATGACTGTGTAAAAAAATTTGCTGAACCGAACTAACAAAGTAAGAAGTCATGGAAAGTGGGGAGTATTTTACAGGAGGATCTAGATGATCTTGAAGACTGGGTAGGAATAGTATGAAAAGCAACCAAAGGCAGAATTTTTGGTCTTGAGAAGTCCTTGAATGACTGAGGTGACACAACTGTGCAGGAGACTTGCGTCAATCTGCAGCACCCGTCAGGGCTGTGGTAATGCTCCCTCTTGCTAGAAATAACCGAGCTGGAAAGAAGTGTATTGTTTTGTTTATCAGGGTAGACTGGAATAAGTGAGGAAAGAATGACCAGAAATGGAAATATGATCTCTTAAGGGGAAATTAAAACACCTTTATGAGTTTAGCTTGGCAAAGGCCTGGTAAGTGAGGGTGGGTCTACTTCAGCACTGAAGCAGACAAAGGATTAAGGTGGGTATAGTGGCACTTTTTTACCCACCAGAAACGAAATCTGCCTATAGGAAGTATTTCCTGTTCTCACAGGAATTGCTCTGGGCAGTTCATCAGCATCAGACAGTTTTTTGTAGCCTTTTCAGGGCTCAAATTACAGGAGAGGAACAAAGCCCATGCAGCTCCTGGTGCCTGCATTTAGGATGTGCTTTTCATTAGTGTCGTCTGTATTCACTCTCACCCTGTATCTGGTGCGAGGTTTGTAGAAAGGAGCTTTTAAATTTAGGGACAATAATGATGCAAGAACAGACTGAAATAGATTTACATAGAAAATTAGAGGATGGTCTGTAATCATCAGAGGAATGACTTCTGGAAGAGCTTTGCAGCAGAAGTAACGGAACAAAAGACACAAACTGGTTTTGAGACGGAGCTTATTTGTTTTCTTGGCAGGGACAGACCAGTGCACAATAACATGTTCAAGAATTAAAAGTACTTCCTTACCCTCTTGGGTACAATTGTCCATCTGCTGGTAACCAGAGATGTTTAATCCTTTTTTCTTTTCCTTTCTTTTTTGACTTGACCACCCAAAATCCACCAAGGTAGCTAACAACTCGAATGAAGTACAAAATATAAACTCAGGACCTCTGAATTTTCTTGAGCCTTTATGCTTTTGTCCTCCTAACTCTTTTTCTTGTTCTTTTATCTTTTTTTTTGTCCAATAAGAATTTTTCGGTGAGTTGTGACGTGTCCTGTTTACATACCACCTACACTGGAGTTACTTAAAAGCAATTTTTTTGCTGCTTTTTCTTCTTCCTTCCTCCTCTTAAATCAATGCTTTATAATTTATTGGCTAAAACTTGCCAGGAGCTAGTCGGACCACATGCCGCCCTGGTAATTTCCCAGCGGCAAAAAAAGAAAGGCAGCAGCTGTATTTTTCCTATTTGTCTCTTCCTTCCCCCTCCAAGTTCATGTTTTAATTTAGAAAACAAGAGGGTTGAAAATCAGCAAAAAATTCCCTTGGCCCCATAAAGCACTGTTTTCTCCCTGTCCCAAACCAAGAATGATTAATGCAGTCCTTAGGTACTAGCAAGGATGGATTTTGTTTTATATGGAAATTTTCCCTGTGGATTTTGTAGAAGCAAAGGGATATGGAAGATGTTACGATGAAAGCATGTTGGGGTAATGGAGCTCCAGGCAGAGATTGCTGGGAGTGAAGACAAAGAGATGAGTGGCAGGATAGCAGAGCCTGCACCCAAGGCCGAACCAGAGCATCAGGATGAGGAGGAGAGGCTGGTGAGGAAGAAAAGCCAGGGTGCGGCTCCGTGGTCTGCTTAAATCAGTGTGTGATCTGTTGCCATGAGGCAACAATCCACCCTCTTCTCCTTCACCACCCATGCCTGGCCCTGGTGGTCCTGCAGCCCCTGGGGGACTGAGAGCAGCTGGAGGGAAGGGGATAAAGAGCAGGGCTGGGAACTAGGGGCCAGGACATGGCTGAGAGTGACGAGGAGGAGACAGCTGGAGGGAGACAGGAGGGCTGTCCTGGGTAGGATGGAAGTGGTGTTCGCTGGGACTAAAAGGAAGAGTCTTGCTCCTGCATTTTTCTTCCAGCTGAGAATATCAGAAGTGACTGCAGAGCTCTGGGGGTGACAGGCAGGGGAATGAGAGCCCAGGTAGTAGTGATGGTCTGCTCAATCCTGCTGTGAGGAGAAGGTGCCCTCTGAAGTGTCTAATGCTGATGCAAACACCACGGGCAATAAACGCAGTCTCCAATCCAGAGAAGCCGTGGCTGCTGCATCCCTGGAAGTGTTCAAGGCCAGATTGGACGGGGCTTGGAGCAACCTGATCTAGTGGAAGGTGTCCCTGCCCATGGCAGGGGGTGGAATGAATGATGACCATTCTGTGATCCTGTGATCTATGTGCAGGACTCTGGTCATGTTGACATCACAGGAAAGAGATGGGATGTATTGCATGACTGGAGTGTTGTGATGAAGGGACACAGGATTTCTGGGAAGGACAGGCCAGGAAAACAAGAAATTGGGGTGCAAGGTGAGAAGAAAAAGGCAGAGCTGGGAGGCTGTGAGATGGTCATCACGGGTGGGCAGGAATCAACCCTGCAGGGTGGAGGAAAGAGCAGAAGCCTTTAACATCACCATTGTAAGAAAAGAGAGGGAACGTGTGCCGCGTAGCACATGGGGTCACACTGGTGACTTGAAACTGTGTGTGTGAAAACTCATTTAATCCACTAAGTGATCATTTCAGCAAGTGGGAGTTCCGATTTCTAGTTGGAACCAGGTGCCTACTCAGCCTTACTCCTCACATTCTTCTCCTGCCCCATCATGGAGTCCTTCCCATGGGAGACAGTCCTTCACGAACAGCTTCAGCATAAGTCCTTTCCACAGGCTGCAGTTCTTCAGGATCTGCTCTGGGATGAATCCTTTCTATGGGGTGCAGTCCTTCAGGAACAGGCTGGAAGAGCATGGGCCTCCCATGGGGTCACAGGTCCTGCCAGAAAACCTGCTCCAGTGAGGGCTCTCTCCATGGGCTGCAGTGTCCTCCAGGGCACATCCACTGTGGTCCTCCATGGATTGGAGGGGGACAACCTGTGTCACCATTGATTCATGATGGTACGCAGGGGAACCTGCTCTGGCATCTGGGCTGTTTCTCTCACATCTTCTCACTCCCCTCTCCCAGCTGCTGCACAGCATCTTTTACCTTTTCCTTATCCCAGACGTGCTGCTCAAGAGTTTGGCCTTGGCCAGTGACAGATCCATCACAGAAGTCTGTCCAACATGGAGGAAACTTCTGGTGTCTTCTCACAGAGGCCACCCCTGCAGTACCTCCCTATCAAAACCTTGCCATGTAAACGCGGTACAGTGGGTCAAAAGAAAAGATGTGGAAACTGAAATTCTTGAAATTAAAGCTGAGATCATAAAGAGAGAAGAGCTACAGATTTAGAAAATTCAGAAGTAAGCTGGTTTGATGCAATGTTGTCTAAGATCTGTGATGCTAGTGGATTTTTCCATTGCAATTCCACTTTGCTTCTCTAAGCTGTCAAGTTTCTAGATTTACCCTGATGCTTTAACCAGGGATTTTTCCAGGTACCAAAAAAATGGATTTTGTGTTTATTTAACAGCCTTAGTTGCCAAAGATAAGTTTTTATTTGAGTGCCTTACTGAAGCTTAAGCATCGTTGCGTTGGGATGATGGAGATGTGTGTATAGGAGTTGGTCTTGGTGAAGGTCTGAGGAGGACACTGGATTTGGGAGTTAGTGAGGTTGAGGGATGCAAATACAAAAGGTCTAAGGGAGGAGGTGGCATGCAACAACGAGGCTGAGGATGAATAGATGTGAGGGGGGAGTGAGCTGAAGGTAGAAAAGAGGATGGATGGGAGAAGTTTGGGATTAAAGGGTGTCTCGTGATCATGTCCTTTGGCTGAAGGTCAGGCAGGCTCCCTCAGTGGCATTGGCTCCTTAGGCTGACAAAATAGGCAACTATAACCTAAGGAAATAACAATAGCTGCTCTGCTTGGGTATGGCAACAAAGGAGTGTTAATTAGGATAAAATCTCTACATTAGGACTGACCTTAACCTCTGTTTTGTCACTGAAACTTGAACGCACTGGTTTTAGGATATTAGTTTGGTTCTAGATTTTTCTTCTTCAAATGAATAATCTTGAGTTTCTGTTGAAGGGGTTTTTTTCATCCATTTATTGAACATGTTAATGCAATGATGCCTGTTCATTTAGAGAGAACCTGGGCAGGAGTATAGTTCAGTTATCACAGCAACAGCAGATTCAGTTCTCTGCTCACCGCTTCTCCTCACATTGGTAAAATGTTGTGTAGCAGTGCTGTAACCTGGATGGTTGAAAGAAGTCAAAAATAGCCCTCCAAGCATCTGGAGCTTGACTGTAGTGTGGCCCACAAACAGTGGGGGATGCGGGAGGGGGAGCACAGGGGGCAGAGATGAAGGTGTTGGGACCAGCTGTGCTCCCAGAGCCAGCACATCACAGCACTACAGTTAAAGCACCCCTGCTGAGGGTTGCGGGTTGCTGGCATTGATCCCAGCCAGGCAGTAAGGGAGAGCTAATGGGAAGTTAACCTTTAACTTTAAGTACTAATTGGTCACTATTTTTTTTTAATAGCAAGAGGATCCTGCTAATCTCTGTCCATGATCCCTTGGCTGCCCCTGCAGCTCTGCCTTAAGCAGGAAAATTATAGCTTGCAAAAGGCTGGATTTGGGAAGAACTGGGGCTGTTAGGGCACCACTGGTAGGGGATTTTTGGTTTGAATATATTAGGGGCAAGCATTCTTTAAAACATTAGCAGTCTGCAAATATAATTTCTGTTCCCCTATGGCTGTTTCACTTTGAGTCCTTAGTAATTTTGTTGTTGTTTTTTGGGGTCTGCTTTTTTTTTTTTTTTTTTTTTTTTTTTGGTTTGGTTTTGTTTAGAGATAATTTGGTTTGTGAATCTTTTCCTCTTTCCTTGCCCTGGTCCCATGCCATAGGGTTGGTGCCTAAGTGTTTTTAACTGAAGCTCCATGATGATCATGTGAAGGTGGACCCTTGTAGTCTGCCTTGGGGGCAGCTCTGAAGTAGGTGTGGACTTCATCACCATTACTTAACCCTGGAACAGCAAAGAGACTAAAATTGCTGGAATGTTTCTTTGCTCATGCTAAAGCCCTGTCCACAGGCACTGTCTGGGGCAAAACTGTGTGTTACTATAAATGCCCTGATTTGCAAACACCTCTATGGCCATAGGGTTGGGTTTAACAGACAAACTTTTTTTGAGTAGTAGTAGTTCAATCTTCACTGTATCTCAGTGAATATTTAATTTTTTTTTCCCTTTTGAAGAAGCTAACAAGTAAAAATGGGAATCAACTCAAGTATTCCAAAACCGGCTGAGCTTCTGAGCATTTGCCTGTGTGTGAATGTGACTTGTGGAAGAAAAGCCCAAATGAAATGTGTCAGGCAAACCAGAATTAAAGAAAACTTGTAATAAATAACTCTTGATTAAAGCATAGGCTATGGGAGTATAGGAAAAACACAGACATTACACAACTCAAAATCCTGTCCTGGTAACATGCTTTAGAAATAACTGACTAATGAATGTCTCAAATTGCTGCCAGACTTCTTTGAAAAGTCATGGAAAACTAGGAGAGAGATAAAAATGTGACATCTGGAACCGAGTTATAATTTCTCATACGAAGCAGAATAGTTGCAAAAGGAAAAACCACTCCGTGTCCAAGACTTAGTGTTTGGTGGGGAGCCCAGAGTGGCCACACATTGGCTCCTGACAAGTGCAGCAGCTCCTGGTGCAAAAGGAATGAGCAGAACCTCCTGTAATCCCCCTGGGCAGGATGTCTGGCCTCGTGTCTTCTGCAGGCATTGAGAAAAGGATGAGTGTGAGCATGAAGATACCAGTTATGTTTTTTTTCTCTTCCTGGAACCTTCCTCAGCTCTAGTATGTTCCTTGCTTGGTTCATTTTATTACCCTCAGCCCTACATGTTCTTTTTGCAGCCAGCCCTCGTGGTCAGCCCTTATCTGTAACGTGCTGAGCTACTGGGTTATGATCATCAGTTTGAAGAGCCCAAATGCCAGCAGAACTTCCTGGGGACCTTGCTTTGTCAGAGGACTGCTTGTTCTTCTCTTCTAACCACTTACTTATCCAAGCAAAGTCCTTCTCTTATGTGGTGGTACCTTAGTTTCCTCAAAATCCTGTAGTGAAGGATGTTGCAAAGCTGTTTGGGAAATCCAGGTATCCTGACCCATTGCAGCTCAGATCTTCCTAACCCATGTGGTTGTTGACTCCTCTGGAGAGCCCGGATAGCTCCATGTGGCCAGAAGGGAGAAGCTCCATTGACTTCTCCCAAGTTCAGAAGTCATGCTGCTTAACCATGACAGTTTCCTTACTCTTGCTCATTTATCCTTGTGTCTCATCACTCTTCTTTGTCTGTTTACTGCCCAACGTCTAGACTCTCCCACAAGACAATCTGAACTTGGAGCCTTGGGCTGGTGTTTGTCCCCCCTGTGGTGTGTGGTGTCAGTGTGGGAATCCTTCCAGCTCCTTCCGTGGTGTCTGCAGGAGCAATGAATTCATTTAGCCTCATCCTCACTGAGTCTTCTTTTTATTCCTATATCATGTGTCCACACTTTCTGGCAGTCTTCCTGCCAGGCCTGAAGTAGATAACTACAGTTTTGATGCCTCTTGCTCACAGTCCCCAAACTTTTCTGCCCTGTGTTAGCATGGTTTTGGTCCCTGTGGAGCCTTTCACATAACACAGGAGGTGACAGGAGCTCGCTGCTCCTCTGACATCCCCAGGCAGCAGCACCCTGGCATGTAGCTCATCAAATACTGAGTGATTTTGGCATATTTTAGATCCAGCACAGGAACACACAGAGTGGTGAAAATTCAGATTTTCAATGTGTGGTGATTGATTTTGGGAGCAGTGGGTATGACATGCGTGGGAGGAAGAGGTGAGCCTCAAACTGTCTTAAAATCCAAACTAAATTGGCTTTGACAAGGCAGGATCTGGAGAGAGGGTTTCTCACTGAGTTACAAGGGCAAAGGTGCTTTCAGCTTGTGGTTGTGCTGACTCTGCCTTAAATACTAGTTGAGATCACAGCAAGAAGAGTCCTGTTTTAACAATGCCAGGGAGATAAATTTTCCATTGCAAATCTCAAGCCAGTTAGAAAAAAACGTCTTAACCACAATAAAACTGCTTTTACTTATGACTTACTTATTACTTACTACTCTTACTTACTACGAATTTATTGCTAATTACTTACTTCTTGTAGCTCTTACTTGGGGATTTGAGTGCACTTTGGATAGTTAAGGGTCCTGCTCAACTCCTCGCAGAGAGATCCTGGGGGCTTTTCTATTTCCCATTTTCCCATTCCCATGCCTCATTAGCACTGTTTTTCTTTGCTGAAATTGGGGGACTTCTGCAGCATTTGAAATGCTCTTTGAGTTTCCTTTAATTGCAGATGGGTGTGTACATAGGGTCTCTCTACCACGTGGTTTTTCCACTCATTTCTCTCCTTCCTGGAGAAACCGTTTCTCCTCTAAACTTAAGTTGTGGCATGTCTTGGGTCAAGTGCCTGAAGCTTTTCATGTGTTTGGCAATTTCTGTGGTTTTCACTTTTGAATGCCTAATTTTTTATTCCCTTCCACCCCATGAACCTTTCAGGTTTGTCATAGCTTTGCATTTTATTATAAGTGATGCTTTCTCTTAGCTGCAGGGGTTTTGACAGCTCCCTGATGGATGTTATGTAGTGGAGCATCTCAGAGGTGCTGCATGAAATAGTAATGATATAGAAAAGGGAGTTGGCCATTAATTTTATGCTATTTTTTTTCAGATTTAGGGGCGTCTGTCCCATGTTTCTACCCTGGCTGCCAGCAGTGAAGTCCACAGAAATTATTTAATTAAATTACCTGATCTGATAATCCATAATTAGCTGCCTGCTGTTGTTCATTCTTAAGTTAGAGGAGTGATTTTGCTTGGGATTATTGTCGAAAGAGTTTTTGCTCCTGAGGGTCTCAGGGTGGGCTGGGGTCTGTTCCAGCTCTACTCCTGCTCAGGCATCCAGTACTGTGCATCCTACAGAGGATGAATAGCTGCTCCTGGGCTTTGAAGGACTATAGAGACACCTGTGAAAGGGAGCAGAGGTTTGACAGCTGTTAAAAATGGGATGATACATCCACATAAAAACTTTACATGTCAGGTAAATGATGCTTCTGCAAGGCAGTTTTGATAGAAAGCGTTTGTGTAAAAATGGTTTTCGTTAAGGATGAAGTAGGGAGAGAAAGAGGCTTTGCATTATTTCTAGTCATCAAGAAGTTTCTGTAAGGGAAACACACATAGTTTGTGGTCTTGGAAAGTTCAAATTTCATCTGATACAAAGAAATTTTGCAAGACGCACAGCAGTGGTTTTGATGGGGAAGGTGCACATCAGGACTGCACTGCCTTCAGCAGCAGGGGTTTGGAGTTGGGCTATAATTTTCCTCCTTTTTTATGATGTTTTGGTGTGGGGTGGGGGCTTGTTGAGAAAAGTGCTCTCCTCAAATCAGGAAATGAAAGTGCTGAGCATTCAGAACATCCTCAGAGCTAAGAGGTGAAAGAGTTTGCTTTTCTTTTTTAGGGGGTAAAAAGGAAATAAACCTGAGGATGTGGTTTAAATATGGAGCTTTTACTTGGAATGGTTAATTGTGAAAATGTTGGGAAAAGATGATAAGGAGATTAGTTAAAGAGCTTTGTGGAGATGATGCTGCTGCTAGAGGAGTATGCCTGTGCTTCCTTTAAACCTGGAAGTTTTCTGGGGTGAATTTGGGGGAAAAAAAACGCCAAACAGAGAATAACTGACTTTCTTCCTTTCTTCCATCAGACGTGCCAAGTGTGCCAGATGATGCTGCCCAACCAGTGCAGTTACTGTGCCCACCAGAGGATCCACGCTCACAAGTCCCCGTACTGCTGCCCGGAGTGCGGGGCCGTGTGCCGCTCCGCCTACTTCCAGACCCACGTCAAGGAGAACTGCCTGCACTACTCCCGCAAAGTTGGCTTCAGGTGTGTGCAGCTCCACAGGCTCTCTGGGAAGCTGGCATTTACACCTCTGCTATTTGGTTGTGCTTGTGAGGTTATGGCTGTCCCTGTCCTGGCTGTGCTCCCTCCCAGTTTGTTTTGTGTGCCTTCTCACTGGCAGAGCAGGAGACAACACACACACACAAAAAAGTCCTTGACTTAGGATAAGGACTTAGCAAAAACCAAAACATCGGTGTGTTATCATTGTTATTCTCATTCCAAAACACAACACTGTAGCAGCTGCTGAGAAGAAATTAACTCTATCCCAGCTGAAACTGGGACACCCATCCCTGGAAGTGTTCAAGGCCAGGTTGAACAGGGCTTGGAGCAACCTGGTGTAGTGGAAGGTGTCCCTGCCCATGGCAGGGAGTGGATGGAATGAGCTTTAAAGTCCTTCTCAACCCAAAACATTATGTGACTCTGAAATGTGTCTTACTTACAGCAGAAATGAAAGTGGATGTAGCTGGAGCCTGGCGTGGTCTTCTGCATGACAAAACACATTTGAAACGGGAAATTACTAACTGGATTTAAGGAAGGTTTCTGAGAGCAGACGTTATTTTGTGGCATCTTTGAGCTGAAAAGCTCTTGTATTGAATTCATGTTGCAACTGGGTGTCTCAGGATTGATACTTATAGCAAAAAGATTGCAGATCTTAATCCTCTAAATCTCCTTAAGGCTTGAATTTATATTTATGTCAGTTATAATGGGCTGAGGATGTGTGCCTCTGTGAGAAGAAGCATAGATTATTTCCTTCTATGGCCCTGCAACTCTCCGAACAGTTCTCATGAGCTGAGACAGGTGGAGGAAGGCTCCCAAGGTTCTGGATGTGGTACAATATCTCCAATAAAACTGCTTGCTCTAATTAGATGTTACTTTTCCCTACAAGCCTTCCCTCCATGGCATGTTTGGATCACCGAAGCTGCAGCACAGCTTTAAACACATGATGATTTGCTTGGGACATGAGACTGGGTATCTTTTGAGTTTGCTTTAAGTTCTGTTTTTTCTCTTGGTTGCCATTAAATACTCTGAGATTTCAAACAGGGCAATTTCTGTTCTTGGAGCTGTTCTTTTAAGATGTCTGCAGATTCAGGAAGCTCTGCTGTGTGGTTTGGTCTGAATCACACCGAGGTTTTCAAGGGCTTTTTCTTTCAACTGTGAAGACAAGAGGCACATAACAAACTGATTCTGAGTTTAATTATATACAGATAAGGTTTTTTAATGTGGGATCTGATTTGAGGAGACCCAGCCCACAACAAAGAATTAATTCCATCACATATTAAATGGCTGTGACACTGGGGCTGTTTGAAAATTAATTAATCCGGGAAGGAGGAAGGCTGGAGGAAAAATGTTTTCCCTGAGATGGAAAAATGGGAATGGAGTAGATGTCAGAAAATTAACTTGGGTTTGGTGTAGTTCTTGGGACTTCAGTGGCACCTGGGAATCAGCAATGAGAACTTCAGTCTGTCTACAGATGTCGTTAGCAGATACCTGCTTGCTGTGCCAGGGACATTAATGAAGATCTAAACAAAGGCAAAGCTCACAAATTATACTTATGGGTTTTTTAGCTTTACCCAGCTTCTCTAAAAGCTGAATTTCTTTAACTGCTCCTCTAATTCACATCTGCTGAAGCTCATCTGTGAAAGCTGAGTCCACTAGACAGGTGAATGTCTGGCTGTGCCATCCTTGTTATCCTGCCTGTCTCTGCTGCAGGGCTGATGTCACTGACATTGTTGAAAACAGAAGAGATAAATTTTGGTTGCAGAGCCATATCTAGATAATCTGTGGCACCTGCCCTGTAGTCACAGAGTGACTTTAATCTTTTTTTTCACGTTTCTTACTTGCAGAGCCAAAAAGCTGAGGAACTCTTTGAATCCCCCCAGGATGAGCATGACTCTTGCTGCTTCTCTTTATGTTCCTGTTTTTCTTGATTTTCTGGAGCATAGATTTGGTTTTGGTCTTGTGATAAGTGCTTATTCTGTCTCCTTTTCTGCTAATACCCCAATGCTTTCAATTAAATTTGGGGTATGGTTGTTTTATTTGGAGTTGAGTCATGGCTAGTGATTGCACTGAAAATGAGAATAGTCTTCTACAGTTAGAAATGAAACTCAGCAAGATTGTCCTTAATGCTCCTTTCTTCTTGGCTCCAAGTGTCACCTTGCCCACTTTTTCCAAGCCCCTTCCAGCTGTCCCCACCAATTTGGGGCTCATTTTTCTGCTTGGTGCCATTTGGAGAATTGAGAGGCTGGAAGGTGATGGCATAGGAAGCATTCAGAGGGTTAAGACAACATCTTGTAGCTGTTATCTCCTCTCACAGGATGCTTTCCAGGACTTCTAGCCACCCCTCCTTGCCCTGAGGGATCCAAGAGTGCTGGGGATGATAGTGGAATTTGCAATTTGCAAGAATTACATGGCAAGCCTCTTTACATCTCCATCCACTTTGTTCAGCTAATTAGTTTATCAGACCTTGTCCTTCTGGCACTGGGATTCTTAATTACAAAGTGGATGTTGCTTAGACTTCCATTTACTGTAAATTAAATTAACCTGTGATCATTTGACCCGAGTTAGTGCTTGTTTCCATCCTCATTCTTAATGAAGTACTTCCCAAGATCAAGTGTCAGGCAGAACCATCTCTTGTTAGTTCTGGGAGTGTTTGTGGAGAAAGCCCGTTGGATATTCCTAGATGTACCAGCCATTCCTTACTGCCAGGATTAGTATTTGTTCTTCCATTTATACTTGGGGAATTTATTCTTCCATAATAATGTGGTTCCTGGTCTTACTGTACTAGAATTGCCTCTCTCCCCCTGTCTCATGTGCTTGAGGATCAGGCTTGAAGGCAGAGCTACCCCAGCAGAATGTTTTCATGCTTCCCCAAAGGTGACACCAGCTTCTGTCACTGCTTCGCTTTCGAAATTTAAGAAAACAGCAGTTCTGTGTTTTCTTAAAAGTCTGGGGGAGAGGGTTTGGCTCCTTTAGGCTGGCTTCTGCCTAATGATCTTTTGAAGTGTAACTTCAAAGCCTGGGCTTGTTTCCTAAACGCTGTTGGGAGGCTGGTTCGGAGGGAAGGATATTCCAGCAGCTTGTTTGTTTTTGATACGGGCTTGGAGCTGCTCCAGTGCGCGATAGCTGGGGTCCATCTGCAGCAGCAGCGCCGAGCGTGCGGCCCCGAACGTGCCGTGGGCACACACGGCCCTCAGAATGAAGGGAGAACCTGTTCATAAGGTGAGGGGCTTGTCCCTTGTGCATCTCACATCCCACAAGCACAAGGTTGGCCCTTGCATTGCCAGGCTGGGCTCTCCTGCTCTAGCATCTGTACGTGCAGTGCTGGCTTAAGCAGAGTTCCACTGGTGTCATTTTGATGGAATACCCTTGGGAGAGGCTGTTCTGGTCCCAGATCAGCAGAGGTGCACCTATGGGATGGCAAACCCTGCAGCTGCTCTGCTCGAGGCAGGTGAGGGCAGGTGGCTGCATCCTCACATGCCCTTCTAAGTTGGAGCATGGCATCTCTCAGAGCACAGCAGGTAGATCTGGGGAGGAGTGTTAAAGTCAAATGAAGTAAGGTTGCTGGTTGTTGCCATCTTGTGGGAATATCAGGTGTGTGTCTGGAGGAGAGGTGGGCTGGGACCAGAGGGGTGGCCCTGCTCTCCTCTTGGCCTTGTTTTCAGCTGCCGAGAAGAATCCTTTTCTCCTTTCTCTTTCTCTTCCCTGAGCACCCAGGCAGCCCTTCCAAACAAGCACTTTCCAGGCAGCACCTGCATCTTAATGATTTTAATGAGCTTTATCAGTTCCTCGGGTGTTTCTGTTGCTGTTTTCAGTATCTTTGCTGTTGCTGTTGTGATTTTCTGGAGCTCAGTGGAGTAGCAGTTGCTGAAGATTTCTGACTGGATATTCGTGCTCTTTATTTTGTACTGGGGACTAACTGGTATTTGTGCTGCTTTCTGCCACAGGGAGATCTCATCAGGTACTTTTACTTTAGTCCTTCACTTGTGCCTGTGCTGGAATTGGCTTTCACAGGTACAGGGCTGGCATTCTGTTGAACCACATCTTTATTCTTTTTGGGTTGTTTTAGTCTCTGAAGGTTTCTTTTATAGGTCTTGTTTGCTTGTTGCTAACGTTTAGCTGTGAGTTTTGCGCCAAATTCCTGTATCTTATTCCTCCTTGACTCTTCTACATTAATATGGAAGAGATTGAACTGATTGAACCAAGGACCCACTGCAGCCTGGTCCTTCCATCTGTGCCGTTCCAGGGGTGTGATGGAAGCGATGCTGTGGCTGTAACTCAGCTCTTTGTCATCCCTCCCCAGGTGCATCCATTGTGGAGTTGTCTTCATGACCCTCGCCATGCTCAAAGTGCACATCCATGAGAAACACTGCGAAGTCTTCCACAAGTGTTCTTTTTGCCCGAAGGCCTTCAAGTCTGCCGACAGCACCATGGCTCACATGGCCAGCCAGCACCCAACAGAGCCTCACAAGACTACTCAGTAAGTGTTTTGGCTTTATCTCTTCTTCTCCTTCGCTGGGTGGCTCCAAGATTCCCCCTTTCACTCAGTTTTTTTCTGGTTTTGGCTTCTGTCCTTGTATAAGATGATCCATTGCTTTGTCTGCCAGCAGGGGTCTGCTCCAAACCAGAGCATGCTGTCCTTGGTACAAACACAGTCTCCTGGGTAGGAGAGGACTTTGGGCAGGGAAGAACTAAACATCCATAAAAGGAACTTAATTGTCACCTCTTTGTCCAGCAGGCCCACAGTGGCACCTCTGGGTAGATGGCTCCAGGGCAGCTGCTGCATCTGGCACTCAAAGGGAAGAGGAGAGTTATCCCAGGCAGTGTTGCCCCCAAAAATCACTAGAGAGAAGCCTCCTGATTTTTCCACTCTCTAGCTTTTCCCTCCAAGGCTTGAGCTGGTGCCAAAAATCTGTGCTTTAAGGGAGGAACTATGGAAAGGTGGGATTGAAAGCAGTGTGTAGCTGGCTGGTATGCTTTGTGTTTGCTCCCATCTGTGCTCACACACACTGGAGTTATGCATATGCATAGAAGTAAACTTATTTTTAGCAAGCTGTGGTATGTGCCTGAGGCATTTTGTTGTTCTTCCCAGTTGAGTTAGTGGTTCAACTGCCCATGTGGGTGTGTGTTGACAATACATGGAGAGCACAGCCCTCCTCAGAAGTCCATCCCTTTCTGGAGTTGCTGAGATAACTTTTTCCATTGTCTTGAGGCAGAGAGACTGAATTTACTTTCTTTAATTGTTTCAGGGTGATCTACAAATGCTCTTGCGAGATGGTCTTTAACAAGAAGAAGCTGCTCCAAGAGCACTTCCTGCAGAACACCAGCAAGTTGTTAGTGGGAGTGTTTAAGTGCCCACAGTGTCAGCTGGTGTATATGCAGAAGCAGCAGCTAATGCAGCACGTTAAGGTAGGTGACTCCCTCCCTTACTGGTGCAAGATCCTATGTTTTGAGTTCACAGAGAATTTACATCAACCATGTGAGGCAAGTGGTTGAAGAAGTGGAAGATTCTTGAGGAATATCTTAGTGGAAAATATACACTACAGTGATTTACAGGATCTGGAAATGTCAGTGGAGTGGTTTGTGTTAGTTGGCTTAATGCAGGCAGTTCCTCTCATCTAGATGCATTTTAGCTGTATGACAAAAACTTGTTTTTACAGGTAAATCTGTTTGATTTTTTAGCTCTTCTGTTTTCCTAAAACCACAGAAACACAGACTGGTTTGGGTTGGAAGGGACCTTAAAGCCCATTTCATTCTACCCCCTGCAGGGACACCTTCCTCTATCCCAGGTTGCTCCAGGCCATGTCCAATGTGGCCTTGAACACTTCCAGGGATGGGGAGTCCCCAGCCTCTTAAACTGAAAGAAAGTAATTAAATTCATGTGGCAGCTTTATCTTTGGTTGAGAGACAGGAACAATTAATCTCTGCCCACAGTGTTACTGAATTTATATAGTGAAAGCTGCATCTACCATTTTGGGTGCTCACCTGAAGAGCTTTGGCCCCTTTGCAGCTGCCCCAGAGGGAGGTCACATGGCATTTAACAGCCTGATTCCGTGCTGCTCTGAACCACACCGGACTGCACGAGGGGACTGGCAAAGGCAGAAGTGCTTACCCTGGAGGTGCCAGCCTTTCAGGTCTGATTACCCCATCCATGTAAAAGTGCCACGTTTTTCTGTTATCTTGCTCAGGATATTTTTAAGTTCAGTGTTCAACAACACTCCATGGAAATCCTGTTGGAAGATTTCTCAGTGGCATTCTGAAGAAAGAGCTTGCAGTCTTCTTTCCCTTTGATTAGGAAAAAAAAAAGGATTCTTTTTTTTTTTAATCAGTGACTTTATTTTTTTTATACTTACACTGCAAAAGCCAGAAGATTTGTTAGCTCATTCCTGAAAGCAAAACCCATTCAAAACTCCTTCTTTGCTCTCTCCCCCATGTCTTTAACTTGGAAATCTGGAAGTGCTTTGCATGCAGTAATGAATTACAATTTGAAGCCCTCCTGTGAAGTCAATGATTACTAATATTGGTGCATTATAGCTAGGAAAATAAAGTTGAGATTAAGGCTGGGACCTTCAAAGAGGTGTTCATCCCCAGTGCTAAAAAGCTGGAGCTGAGATACACACCTTGTGGTTCACTGTCAGATCCCACCCCAGGAACCTGCCTGCAGCAGTTTGTACACCAGCGCCCCGAGATCTTCACCACAAAGCTTTGTCTCTTAACCTCTGAAATAATGGAAGGCTTTTTGGCTGTGGCAGGGTAGTAATTGCACCCCCCCATCTCCTCTGCAGTCACCTTCATGCAGTAGAGTTTTTAGGAAGGGCTGTCTAGCGTGTGCCTACAAACAAAATAAAGAATCCATGTGCCTCCTCATCTTCCTTGGCTTTAAAGCAGGAGTTAGCTCTGCTCACTGGTATTGATTCTGCAGAGAAATCACTTCATTTTTCCATAATCCTCATTTGTTTTACCCCGGTGGTGTAACAGTGGAGTAATGGGCACTGAAACACTCCAGAGATTTCCAGGTGGGGAGAAAGGTGATGTGTCTGTGTTCCTGAGGAGGTGGCAGTGCTGTGGCTTCTGTGGTCATCAGCTGGGCCAGGTGCAAAGCACACAGACTTCTCAGCTGAGACCTTGTGTTTGGAGATTTGTTTGGTGTCTAACCCACAGAAAGACTTCCAAATGCCTGGGGCTTTTGTGTGTTGAAACTTTACCCGTTATTAATTACTGTGCACAATTAAACCTCTAAATTAGCCTTTTGTGTGGATGAACTGTCGATGTTCCTAATGGGAGTTTCTTGAGGTTTCTTTGGTATGTTGCTGTTTTACTTGCTTTTGCTTTCCCACAGCTCTTCATTTTTAGATTATTTTCCTTCTGTTCAATTTTCTTTGTTAAAATAACTTTTTGGTGGACTTTGGATTTTGGCGTGTTGAATAACCGAAGAGCCTGGAGCCATATTCCTTATAAGGCTGGTTCCTGGCTTTATGCTTGGTCTTCTATGTCAGGAGCAAAGTTTTGAACAGTGAAAAATGTAAATATCAATAGATGGAGAGGAATTGAAGGAAATAGACTTGGAGAAACTTAAACATTTTCTCTTCCAATCCCTTGAGCAAAGATTAAGCAGCTTTGGAGCCCCCAGGATACCAGCAAACATTTCATTCAGAGCTTACCAAAGCTCTGTGTTTTTAGAGCTTAGGCTCTTGAAATAATGACAATTAAAATTTCTCTTCCATTACATCTTCCCTGTTTAACCAGAGTTCCCAGGGCTTATCCAAAATGCTAAACAGGCAGCACCAAGGAGCGGCTGTTGTCATGTAGGAAACAGAAACAGAAGCTTCATGTTTCTTGGGAAAATCTCTTGTCAGGGAAAGCACTGCAGCAGCTTCTAGGAGAAATGGGAAAACATGCAGGAGCAAGACAACAACGCATTGTTTGGCCAGTGGGGATTTAAATTAGGTATTGAAATAGTAAATAGTGTTCCTTAATAAATAAGGGTGTGAAATATGAATTGTATGTAAATGTTATGTGCATTTCCACTATTACTGTTATACAGGGTGTTCATGGAGTCCCCCAAAATCCTGAAGAGCTCTCAAACTTCCAGCACAAGTCTGAGAAGGCTTCAAGGAACCAGGTTCATATCTCACCAAAGGAGCTTTTGGTAGCCAACGGGACTTCTCACTCTCCTCTGATGAGGAAAGACATGAGGGTGGAAGGACACAATCCTGAATCCAAGTCCAGACTGAGAAGAACTGGTTGGACTTGCAAGGAATGTTCACAGTGGATCCCTGATCGGGAAACCTATGTGTCCCACATGAAGAGAAATCATGGAAGGGTAAGGACTTGGATGAAACACTTGAGCTAGGGAACTGGGGAAGAGCACCAGGCTCCTGCATTCTAGGCCCCTTTGCAGGGCTGTCGGTACAAGAGCTGCAAATCTCAATTTTTTGCGGGTTTCATCCAGCTCAAGCTTTGCATTGCCTTGACCTACTTCTGTCAAGCTAATCCTTGTCGCTGGCAGAACATGGGCCAAGATGCTGTGTGCAGCCAGATTTCTCAGTACTTTGGCATCAGGGCTTCTTGTTTGATACCCTGAGTCACCCAGCCATGAATGGGAATTGGGATCATGGTGTTTGAGTCCTTCTAACTTGATTTGGGGTGGGCTGGGGTGTCCCACTTGATCATGTCCTCACTTCAAGAGAAGAAGATGAGGGCAGACTGAGAATGCTGATATTTGTCATTTGAATTCCACAGAAGTAGGAAATTGGGCAAATATTTCAGTTTAATACATACACATAATAATTAAACAAGTCTAAGACTTTAACTGGAATGTGCATGCAGGTTATACGAAGGGCTGTAGGAAAATTTTGGAGGAGGCTGGTAACAGGCTGGGCAGACTTTTGTAGAGGGATGTAGATATCATACATGGATAACAGGAGGGCCCGTGTGATGCTTTTTAGCAGATGGGCCTTTTCTTGTGCTGAATTATGAGGAGTGAGAAGGGTAAGTGGATTTTTACTTCCCTGGGGTCCTGCTGCCTTCTGGGGCCAAAGGGACCTTCCACTGAGTGAATTCTGCACGGGGTCCAGCAGTGAAATGAACCCACAGGAGAAGCATATATGCAATTCCTAATAAAAAAAATCAATAAAATCAAGCATGTGCTTTAAGTAGTCCTGGTTTTATAAGATCAGTGCTGGTATTACCCAGCTGTTGCGCTGAATCGAAGCGGGATCTCAAAATCTCAGTGATCTCTATCAGTGGAATTACGTATTATGGAAGGGATTTTTTTGCATCTGAGAAGTAATGTCCAGGTGAAGAGCATGGGAATTAGAATCCAGTCAGTGCCTTCCCTGTCCCTGCTGTTCAAAGCTGTTCCTCTTTTCCTGCCAGTCCGTGAAGAGATACCCCTGTCGCCAGTGCGAGCGCTCGTTCAATGCCTCCAACAGCCTGCGCAGACACATCCGCAATAACCACGACACAGCAAAGAAAGTCTACACTTGCTGGTACGTACCCAAGGCCACTTTGCAAACTGCTTTTCAGCAGCAGTCTAATCCTTCAAGTTTGGAAGTTTTAACAGCTTGTGTCTGCTGCTCCTGTCTACTCCAGTCTGTAAGTTACTGAGTGAAAGTGAGGAGAGGAATGTGTTAAACATGAGAGACTTAGTGGCTAAAATAAGACCTTGCTTTTGACTGCTCAGTGAATGTCCTTTGGAAACTTAAGGGAAGGTGTGATTTGAGATCTGCAGGTACAAAATGAGATTTACTTTGTGCATCGTTGTGAAACAGCCAATAAAATACTGGGCCAGTCTTTCACTGCTTTGTGGTTGGTGTGGTTATGCATCACTCTTGTGCCTTCTCCTTGGGTGCAAAAGGTGTGTAAAATCCTAATGAACCAGGTCTTGCGGTGGCTTTGCAAGGGCAGAACTGACTGCACAGGCTGCAG
Organism: Corvus hawaiiensis; assembly: GCF_020740725.1. Taxonomy (NCBI): domain Eukaryota; kingdom Metazoa; phylum Chordata; class Aves; order Passeriformes; family Corvidae; genus Corvus; species Corvus hawaiiensis. The sequence continues at coordinate 22,033,297 of NC_063225.1, read as the reverse complement.
GGCAATGGAGAATTAATCTTGCTGGAATTGCTTGGGAAGTCACGCCTCAAAGTTGGAAAATGGATCTGAAGACTTCAGACCAGTTATGTAAATCAGTGGTGAATGAAAATCATTGCTGGTGAACATGTTTTAACTGTGGATACAGTCTCAGTTCAGGACAAAGCCCAATGCTTATGAATCTGCCTCTAACTGCTACAGAGAAAGTTGTATGGTGAGCAACCGCACAAAATTCCTTCCTGTCTCATTCCGAGACATCCTTTTGAGACGGGATTAAAGCACATTTGGATTGAAAAAGAAGTTTGCAGTGATGTAGGTTGGGGGATATTTCAAATTTATCTAAAATTTTGGTTTAATGCAAGAGTTTCTGACATTTGTTGTCACTTCACTGCACTCAAGTTGCTAAAACCTCATCTGAAGAGTACAAGTACATTCCTCAAGTACTGTATTTTTTTGGGCTATCTAGTGAGCCACAATAGCTTTTAGTAAATGGATGCAGCATAGGCATTACCACTGGGAATACATTCCTGAAACGTTTTTTCATCCAGGACTTCTAAACTTTCCATTTCTTATAACTGCTCTGACTTGGAACGTCTGGAGGAGATGAAATGGGTGCTCCCATTGTGTTTCATTCAGCTTTAAGTTCATGGGTGATAGTCTTTGGTGTACATTCACCTGATCTGTGTAAATCTGTTCTCTCCGGATCAGTTGTTTTTAAAGTGAAATGTTTCAGGATCAAAATGAGCATAAGATGTTACTGGGAAGAAGGATTTGTGTGTGGGAGTTCCTGACAGCCTAGGATATGCCAGCCTGCTGTGCATTATCTTGTTACTTTTCAGAACAACACACAACTGTGGATCCACTGGTTCACCCAAGGGGCCATGATCATGCTAGCAGAGAAGACACACCTAGAAAAGCAAGGGAATTGTGGTTGCATTTAATTCTCCAGCTTGTAGTTGCTCCTTCTCAAACTCTGTTGATGAAGTCTTAATTGCACAGTGGTTGTGCTCTCCTCAATCATTGTAGTGGCAGACTTACTGAAATCACAGCACTCTGCAGATGAAACCTTTTCCTTGGAATACTGTGCCAGCATCTCCAAGAGCTGCTCTTTGTTTGGATCTGATGTCTCTTGTCCTGTGTTCCATTTGATCCCTCTTAGCTTGTCCAGAGTGCTGTTCTAAAAATCTTACCATCCGGTCTCTGAATTCCTCCCTGACTCTTTTCAGCACTCTGTAAGGCATCACATGTCCGCTGCTCCTTGTTTCTTCTGCTTCTGGTGTCTCTTTTCCTTCTTCCTGTTTGGCATTTTGTATCACTCTCACCTGTTATTCTCTTCAGGGCTTTTGGTGTCTTAACTTCATGTCACCCTCTTCTCCTGGGTTTCCATGTGGAATATGAGTAAAATCTGTCATGGATCTGATTACTGACTATTTTTGTGACTCCAGCATGCTTGCTTGTAGGTGACCTCCCTCTGGCTTCTAACATTCCCAGCTGTGATTTCCCCTTTCTCCCCCTGCCCTGCTTAGGTCTCTGGCTTTGGATAAACTTGTAGGGAGAAACCAGTGCTAGAGGACTTGCTTGAACACTCTCCTGCCATGCTTGTCACTGGAGTAATTCAGGTTAGAAAAGCATCTTTCCCTGCTCACATGAAAAGAATTCTAAATAAGGGCAAATTGCAAAATACTGTGATGTATTTTGTATTTTCTTTCATAATTCACTTGGTTATTGTTGTAAGATCTTGTTCTTCTTTTCAAAGTCTTAAATACAAACTGTCTGAAACACTTGATTTTCAACATGTTTATTTTTGATAAATACCACTTAATAACCTCTCAGCTTTTCTCCACAAGGGAGAAAAATTCCATCATCATTAAATATTGATTTATCCTCTGAGCAATTCCTGTTAAAACCCAGAAGTACTCAATGAGCACGTCTGCATTTTCACATCATTGCTCACTGTTATTTAATTTCCCTCTAGTTACTGGAAGATCAGTAGGAATCTTCTTCTATGCTTTCAGAAGATGTCTTTGTTACCCAGAGACACTTCAGCTCCTCTCTGTTGCCCTTAATCCCGTGTTGCTTCTGTCTCAGATGCAATTAGGGCACTTCAGGGGACTCTGGTGTCACTTGTCCTTGCTCAGGTCCACGTGTAGCTGATGGACCTTCACTGTGCTGTGCTGGCAGGCACCAGAACAGCACAGATACTCAGTTTTGGCTTTCTCAGTTGCTAACAGAACCCTCTGTGCACTTCAGGGGGGCTGGTTTAGATGTCTGCAAGGCCTGGCACTTATTCCAGTAGATCTCAGTCACCCAGGAGCAAAGGTACAGACGGTGCATCCCCTTCACAGCTCCTTTTGAGATGTCAGCCAGCTCTGTGGCAGCTCTGGAGTCCTGCCAGGTTGGAACATGAAGAGTTACATATAAGTGGCATGTTCCTGAGTGCTTCTGCCTAGGTTGTTGGTATAAAAGTTGGAATTTCAGCAGTTCAGTAAGAATTTTAGCTGTGTTTTGGTACCTTCTGGTGGATAGGATGCTGGTTCTCCCTGGTACTTGGGAGTGCTGAGTGCAGGACTGCGTTGTGCCACAGGCCTCCTCGGTGTCACTTGAGTCAGCAGCTCCCTCTGTGTAGGTGTCTCATGTCAGAGTCTGATTTTCTCCCGTATGTTTTCCATCCTGATCATTTATCCTCTGGCACTTGTCACAGGGGGCCTGACCCCTACTAGTCCCTACATTTATTTAGTACTGTAAAGAAGACATGCCCTAGTCTCATTCATGAGCACTGTGACAAGCTCCAAACTGTTCTAGATTTCTCTTGGGGGTAATGTTTTATTATTAAAATGATGCTTTGCTGTGTATTTTGGTAATCTAATGGTATATTACTCACCAGAGTCTGTCTCCAATGACAGCTCTTGGTTTGGCACAGTACAACGAGCAGGTCCTCTAATAAATTGTCTTCTTTTTTTTATTTCCAAGGTACTGCACAGATGAAAATCAGACATTTCCTCAGCCATTCATGCTGGAGAACCACATCAGCCTCATGCACGGCATCAAAAACCCAGACTTATCCCAGATGGCCAAAGCGAAAGCTCCAGAGAGAGACAGAGCAGAAGTAACTGATACCTATTTTCATGGAAAATTAAATGTGCAATTAAATGTACCTGGCCAGTAGCTGTTCATTTGGGGTGTTACATCAAGCTGTGGCCTTGTGCCAGTCAAGCCCTCCCATCCATAGGGCAGATTTCCTTCCCTCACTCAGTTCCATCCAGCTTGATTCCCTCTGGCAGAGTCAGGGTCAGCAGTGTGAGCGCAGCTGAGCTGCACCAGGACAACATATCTTGCATTTCTCAAGATTTGCTTGCTGTGTTTTACTGGTGTTTATTCAGTCTACTTTGTAATTTAAGTTTGTTATTACCCTTGTTTTCCCCTGGTACCCCGTTCATGAGCATGGCACATTTTTCTTCTTTCTCCCTTATTTTTTCTGCTAGTTATAAAAGATTTATTTTCTGTTTTAAAATACTTGCTAGATGAGAACCTATGAGAACTGCATTTTTCTTAAATAGGAATGTATAATTTTGTATAGTGTATGTAACTGTTCTACTGATTTTGTTTTGGATTGGAGTGGAGGGTTGGCTGTTTGGGCTTCTTTGCTCCATTTATTTTAAAAATACACATTCTGCATATTACCACAGGGACATATTCAAGCAAGCCATCCTCATGGGAGAAGAAACTGGAGGATTCTAAGAGGGGATGAGTTACTGGGGGATGCCACTAAGACAAAGTCTGAGTGGAGGGGAGGCTGTTCAGAGTTAAATCTGAGAAGTGTTGTCTGGGCTGATGACGACCCCTGTGTCCCCCAGCCGTCCCTCTTCTGTGGGCCCCTCCTTCCCACACCAAGTCTAACTTGTTCCCACACCAAACCAAATTTTTACCCAGAGAGGTTGTGGCTGCCCCATCCCTGGAAGTGTCCAGCACCAGGTCAGGGCTTGGAGCAACCTGGGATAGTGGAAGGTAGGGTGTGGAACTGGAAGGGCTTGAAAGTCTTTTCCAACCTAAACCATTTCATGATGCCGTGATTCTAAACTATTTCCCCATCATGTTTCTGCCCAGCCAGCATCTCCCAGCATTGCAGGACAGCAGTTGAAATCCTGTGCACCGGGTGAGGTGTTTGGGTATGGGTAGGGAAGGGAATGCACCAGGAATCCCTAGGCATGACTTCACCCTCAGGCATCTTCAGACATGCATGTGCATTTTAGCACTTACTCTTCCGTGGGTTCAAATGACAAAGTAACTTTTTAATCTTTTTTTTTTTAAGGCAAAGTCTCCAAAGAGGATGGCACTGGATGAGCTGGGTCAGGGAGAGAGCACTGCAGGTTTGGATGCGCCGCCAGCCAAAAAACTGAAAGCGCCGTGGAAATGCGCAAAGTGCGGCTTTGCGACGGACATGCAGCCTGAGTTCCAGGAACACATACCTCGGCACAAGACCGACAGCTCCACCTTCCAGTGCTTGTTCTGCGGCCTGTGCTACACCTCCCACATCTCTCTGAACAGACACCTCTTCATTGTTCATAAAGTCAAAGATGAGGAGGATGAGGAGGAAGAGGAGGAGGAGGAGGAGGAAGATGAAAGGCAGAAGTTACAAATGGAGATGGGTGAGAATGGACACAAGGACTACAATGGCGAGTTGAACACTTCGGTGGAAGAGGAAAACAAATACAAAGAGTGCAAAAGTGACTCAGCTCTTTGTGAGCACAGTCAGACATGTGGCGTAGAAGGCCCCAACAGCACCTCACAGAACAATCACTCAAAGTCTCTTAAGACTTAAAAACAAGAAAAAAAAAGCCCTTTTGGTTGGTTGGGAGTTTTTTGTTAGGGGGTTTCTACTCAAACTACAGGGTGGGGATGGGGCAAATCTTTGAAATATTCTGTTGATTTCTTGGGATGGACATTGCTTTCCGTTAACTCCTATTTGTAAGGGAAATTCAAAACACAAAAAAACAAAACCAACCCTGCCATTGCATCCTAAGCACTAACTCTCTGCCAGCCCAGAGAGGTGAAAAGGGAAAGCAGGGCCAGAATCCTCGGTGGAGCTTGGCCAAATCCTGAGGATCCAGGAGCACTTTGCAGCTGTAGTTTCCTTCAGACGAGCTCTCCTCCTTCGAGTGTGCACTGCCTCAGCCTCTGCCCAGAGCCCCAGCCTTGCCTTCCCAATCTCCCTTTCTTTCTCCTTCTATTTATGGCTTCTTTTTTCTCTCCCCATCCTGCCTTTGTGTTACTCATTTTAACTCATAACACTGGCTCGGCCAAACGCACTTGTCAGGGTTGTGCTGGCTGATCCGGGATCTGCGTTACACGGGATGGGTTTGAGCTGTAAGTTGTGCTGATTATTCTTTAGTTGCCCAAATAACAACATTCTTTTCCAAAACACAGTATAATGAAATGTCTTGGACCTGAATCATCCTCGAAAGAGGATTTTGTAGCCCCAGTCCTCCTGGTGAGTACCGTGTTTAGGAGGGCCTGGTTCCCTCCGGGACATGTTGGCCATCTGTCTGTGGAGCTGCGCTGCTGGAAGCCATTCCGGGGTGGGTGCTGCCAGGCCCGGCGCTCAGTGGCTCATCCCAGTGGGAAGCTCAGATTGGCACCATCGCCAGAAAGGGATAACATCCCCCATCTCATCAGTGGGGTCAACTGGAGTGAAATTATTCTGGAACTCCTGATGTGTCAGTGCCAGGGCTCCCTGACAGCTCGTTTTGAGGGGAGGGGAGCAGAGCACAGCCCACAGAGGTGTTGAAACCGGTGGGAGGCACCGTCCTGTGGCGCGGCAGGGGCTGGCGCTCCGTCAGTAGCTCCGTAACTCCTCTCCTGCTGCGGCTCAGCGTTACCCATCCTTCAGGAGATGTTTCTTTCCATGTAGTCACATTGACTCTCTCTTTCCTCCCTCATTTCCTGTCACACCCATGCTTTGTGTAATATAATTACCTTCTATACCATTATTTTTTTCATTCTGTTGAGCCAGAACTCCACTCGTTATTGTTTACTCTGACAATGTTTAAATAATTTAAGAACTATTTATCTCCTTGCTTGGGCTTGTCACCATCTGGTCTTGCGGTGCTTGGATGCAGCCCGTTTGGGCTGTCTGGATGTGGGATCGTGTGTTTGTTGGATGAGTAGAGTTCGGATGTGAGGTGTTGGTTGGATGTGGTGTGTCGGTAGGATGGGGAATTGGGTGGGTGGGGTGTCAGATGGGGGTGTAGATTAGATGAGATGTTGGGTGAACGGGGTGTCAGGTGGATGGGTGTCGGGTGTTGGTTGGATAAGGGTTTGGTTCGATGGGTGTTGGCCAAATGGGGTGTTCACTGGATGGGGCACTGATGGAAGAGACATCGATGGAATTGGGCATTAGTTGGATAGCTTTTGGTTGGGTGGGGCATCGCTTGGATGTGGTGTTTCAGTTGGATGGGTGATTTGTCGATAGTGGGGTGTTGGTTGGAGGGGGTGCTTTGTTGGATGTGGGGCGGCGGCTGGATGGGGGTGCGGAGCTGGATGCGGGTGTTGGGTGCGTGGGGCGCTCTCTCGGGTGCGGGTGAGCCGCGGCTCCGTTCCGGCTGCGGCTCCACGGCCGGGTGACCCTGGAGCCTCTTCCCGGGGCCTCCTCCCGGAGCCGCCCTCCCCGAGCTCCTCCCGGAGCTCCCCCCGAGCTGCCCCCGGAGCCGCCCCCCGGGGCCTCCCCCCGAGCTCCCCCTGGGACCTTCCCCCGGGGCCTCCCCCCGAGCTCCCCCTGGGACCTTCCCCCGGGGCCTCCCCCCGAGCTCCCCCTGGGACCTTCCCCCGGGGCCTCCCCCCGAGCTTCCCCCGAGCTCCCCCTGGGACCTTCCCCCGGAGCCCTCCCGGAGCCGCCCCCGGGGCCTCCCCCGGAGCTCCTCGGGCTCCGCGCGCGGGGCGGAAGCGGCGGTGACGTGTCCGCGCGGGCGGAAGCGGAATCGGGGCCGTGCGAGCGGCGGCGGCGGCGGCGATGATGCTGTCGCTGGACTTTCTGGACGATGTGCGGCGTATGAACAAGCGGCAGGTGCCGGAGGGGCCAGGGGGGCCGGGGGGGAAAACCGAGCGGGCGGACGGGGCCGGTCCGCCCTGCCGTGCGCTGGCGGCGGGGCCTGACCGACCCCCTTCCCCCCCAGCTGTACTACCAGGTGTTGAACTTCGGCATGATCGTGTCCTCCGCCCTCATGATCTGGAAGGGGCTCATGGTGGTGACGGGCAGCGAGAGCCCTATCGTGGTGGTGCTGAGGTCAGTCCCGGGGTGCGGGGGCTCAAACTCCACAGGGATGGGTCAGATGGAGGCTCCGGCCACAGCCCCAGCAGGCGAGAAGCTCCTTAGGAATCCAGGCTCAGGAAGAGCGAGGGAAGAGGGAGCGGGAAGAAGAAGCATCTCACCTTGCTCTGTCAGCCGGCTGGGTTGGGCTAAGAGGGCTGGTAAAAAAGAGGGAGAGGGACTTTACACCCGGGCAGGTGTGACGGGGCAATGGCTTCCTGCTGCCGGAGGGCAGGGTTAGATGGGTCACTGTGAAGAAATCCTTCCCTGTGAGGACAGCGAGGCCCGGGCACAAGGTGCCCAGAGCAGCTGTGGCTGCCCCATTCCTGGAAGTGTCCAAGGCCAGGCTGGACAGGGCTTGGAGCAACCTGGTCTAGTAGAAGGTGTCCCTGCCCACGGCAGGGGGTGGAATGGGATGAGCTTTAAGGTCCCTTCCAACCCATCTGTGATGATTCAATGACTGTCCATTATAGAGGTGGTCCTGAGCTTAAGGGTTGTCACTGTGTCACTGGGTGTTTTGGGTGTCACACATTGTCCTTACAGTAGTGCCCTACAGTGGTACCACCGGTGTTACTCCCACCCTGCTGCTGCCTGGGACAAATTCCCTGGGCTGCCACTGGATGCTGGCACGAATATTGCACCTGCTCTGTGGCCACGCTGGCCGTTCCTGTGTGTTTCTGTGTCAGTGTTCATGATGTAGAAAATGCTGTAATGCCATGACCAAGTGCCACTTACAGAACTCCCTCCTGATGTGAAGCACAGGGCAGATGTTTCCTGCTGTTTCTCTCAGTGAGTGAGACGGGGCTGTGAGGTCACATCCCCTCTTCGGTGATATGATCGGCGGTTCTGAACAGCAGCTGCTGTGCTCTGTGAAGGTGAAACACAAATGCATGCAGTACTTAAAGTTCATTGTTCTGTTTTGCATTATTTATGTGGAATTAGGAAGGATAAGTAGTTGGTAACAATTGCCATTTACAAGACAGAAGAAAAATAACTTGACTCGTGGTGCCTGAAATGAGATCATTAAGCAAAGCAATGAATCACAGTAACAAATTTTTGGCAAGTCCCTGTGTCTGTTTCAGATGGGAATGCAAGAGCCTGATGTTTTCAGTGCTTTGTTTCTGATGATAATCTATCTATCTGCAAAAAATAAATGAAATTTAAAAAAGCTTCCCAGCATTACAGAGCTGCCAGCATTGCCCTGCCAGTGGTGAGCTCAGAAATCCAAAGGTAGTGTTTGTCTTCAGCTTTTTGCTTATTAAGAAAACTTTTCCCCTCTGGATGTGCTTGTAACACCAGTGCTCTTCTCCCAGCAAATCCAAACTGCTGGCAGCACGGTGATTGAAAACCTGATTGCAATAGAGGTTACACGGTTGCATAGTCTCCAAGGTGGTTTTATCAGAAGCTCTTCATCAATATTTCAGCCTGGTCTTGAACACTCCCAGGAATGGGGTATCCACAGCTTCTCTCTCTCACTGAGGTTCTTGTGAGATTATTCTTAAGGGACCATAAACTCTGAAACCTGGTACTGAGTGTTTAAATATTGTTCAATTGTTCCTCTCCTCTCTTTCAGTGGGAGTATGGAGCCTGCTTTCCACAGAGGAGATCTCCTGTTCCTCACGAACCGAATTGAAGATCCAATCAGAGTGGGAGAAATAGTCGTCTTTAGGATAGAAGGAAGGGAAATTCCTATAGTCCATCGCGTCCTGAAAATCCATGAGAAGTATGTTAAGAATCTGGGGGGGTTCTACTGCTGATATTTCCCTAATTGGTATTATTCTTCATCATCTTGGGTAAACAAGTGGGTGGGATGTCAATCATAGATATCCAGGTGCTGTAGGAAGTAACACAAAAGTTTCAGACAGACAAAATCTGTCCTCCTTGGTTTACTTGTGAAGATCATCCAGTAGAAGGCACAAGCTGGGAGTCTGTGCCAGTGCCCTGGGCACTCCAAACTGTAGAATCATGGAATTGTTAGGGTTGGAAGGGACCTTAAAGCCAGTCTCATTCCACCCCCTGCCATGGGCAGGGACACCTTCCACCATCCCAGGCTGCTCCAAGCCCCGTCCAACCAGGCCTTGGACACTTCCAGGGATCCAGGGGCAGCCACAGCTGCTCTGGGCACCCTGTGCCAGGGCCTCGCTGTCCTCACAAGGAACAATTTCATCCTAATAGCCCATCTATCCATGGCAGTAGGAAGCCATTCCCCCTTGTCCTGTTACTTCAGGGCCCTTGTTTGAAGTTCCTCTCCAGCTCTCTTGGAGCCCATTTAGGCACTGGAAGGCTGACACCACTTACTGTCTCCTGTGCCATCCTGTCTGTCCCGAGCTGCTGTGCTGCCTGCTGTAGTGTGGCTGCGTTTGTGTGTGAAGCGACTCTTGTTTGTGGGGCATAGCTGTGGCAGAAGGGTGTTTTGTGTGTAGCATGTGTTATTTTAGAGCTTGTCTCTATGGTCCTGGTCTTTGCTGTCATGCAGACTCAGGGCCTTTCATCTCCCTAGAAAGTTGTGTTGTTATCCTTGGAGTCTTCATATACTGTTCACTCTCAGCACTGGGCAGGTTGTGTGTGTGAAGGAATGGAACAGGCATTGATTTCATGGCTGAACAGGGCTTAGTTTTCCAACCAAGGCTTCCACTGCAGTTATGAGCTTTCCTGTTTTGCTGGATGGCCTCTCCAGACCAGTCTGGGGAGATATGAGCCAACCATGTGAGCTGTTTGAGTGAAAACTGAATCTTGAACCGAATCGCTGATTCTTCATGGCAGCTCTGAGAGGCAACAGCTGGTTGGGGTCCCAGCATCTGTTTCTGCTGAGTAAATGTTTTCTGAAGTGAGCTGGAGCTGTACCAGGTGGCATCTGAGGATTCAGAGTGGAGAGGTCAATGGGATGGAGAGGGTCCCTTTCCCTGTGGAACATCCAGGCCAGTTGTCTGGTCCAGCTCGAGGGGGACCGGCACATAAATGCACAGATGGAATCCTGGCTCTGAGGGAGCGGTGCCTCTCCCAGTAGGCAAAGCACATTCTTTGTTGTTCGGATTTATTCTGTACCCAGAACTTTGAACAATGTAGGTTTTCAAAGTGCTGTTCTTTGATACCACTAATTTAAAAATAATGTCAGTTTATGCTCTGAATTTGATACCTAATGTTGCACGAGCACTTTCTGTGATGTTGTGGGAACTCTTTCAAGTGAAATGCAGTGTTCCTCCTCCCCTGTTCTGTGCAGCATTTTCTCTCCAGATGTTGCCCACCCTTCTTTTTTTGCCTGGCTCTATCTCTAGATATTAGGGTATCCAGCACTATTTCTTGTTGAAATGTAACAGGGCTGTAGTGCCAATCCTGGAAAGGTGAAAGCATTCTGCAGTATTGTAGGTTTCATTTAACTGAAGCAACCAAACACAAACCTGATCTTTTTACTGGGAGTGATAAAATGAAAAACCCATACTGCAACCTGAACCTGGGAGCTGAAAGCAGGATTTGGGTATCAGTTGCTTCTTTCACTACTTAAAGAATAATTTTCTAGTGCCAGTTCAGAAGTGAAAAGTCTCTGCAGAAGCTGACAGGAGTGTCAAAATGCAGGAAAACAGAAACAGTGCTCTCTGTGATTTTGGGGCAACTCAGGCCCCAGTTCACATCAGTATTGGGTCAGTGATAAAATGTCTGTTACTCGCTGGCCTTTTCTTTTTGTTTCAGCCCAAAATGGAATTAATTCTTCATTACTAACACAGATTCTGCCATCCAAATCTACTTAGTGGTTTTGGAGCAGGGCAGCCAGACCAGACTTCAGTCACCTCACACAGTAGAGAAGCACATCCTGGGCTTCTCGTGCCACGTCGTGACAGAGCCTTGACTCTGCTCAATAAGATGCTGCACTCCTACACCTTCACTCTTCAGAGCTAAACTACATTATCTGCACCTTTGGGGATCTTTATCTTTTCCCAGACAGTGTCTCTAAGCTCCCAGAGTGTTTGTTGTTCCCACACAAGCCAGATGTGCTTTGGAGAAAGAGCTGTGGGTTTTTTCCCTGCTTCCTTTCCACGCTTCTCTTGTCAAGGAACCTGTTGGTGTTCAGGCATGATGACAACAGCCTGAGCTCCACAGAGCTGCGTGCTTTTGTGTTCTGCATTCTATCTGTCATTTCTGTGAGAGCTGAGGTTCAAGCACTGAGGACGCTCCTGCTCAGCACCTGCCTGCAGGTGCCACAGGAAGGTGACAGTGGCCAATCCCTGAGTAGTGGCATGAGCTGCTGTCCAGCATCTGAATGGGAATGGCTGGGAAAGGATCTATAAAGCTTTTTCCTGGTCAAAGCAAAGATTCATCTGCTCCAGGATCCCATTTCTGGCAAGCTAATTAATTCATCTCAGGATGAATTAAAGACTAGAGAGAGTATGTAGTGATAATTTCCCTGTTTTCTGCAGGTTACAATTTCAAGCACAAAGTCCTGGTTCCTTATGAATAGCCTAATGTCCTCTTTTACATGGAGTATCTGGTCAATTTTTGAGCCAATGTAATTTTTTGCCAACCAAACTACCTTTGCAGAGAGACGTGGTTTAGTTTGCACTGTGGCTATTTCTGCATACCTTCTCTGCCTGGTTTTGCCCCGTTACTTCTGAGCTCCTTTGGGTACCCTCTGGCTCTTGCATTAGAAGAGACAATGAAAAGCTATTTGACTGTTGCTGTCATTTGTGGTGGACTATGTCATATCTTCCATCAGTTCTGCCTTTTCCAGGCTAAAGAGTCCTGGTCTCTAGTTTCTTGTGTAGAAGTGGTTCCAGACCTTGTTAATCATTTCTCAACCTTTGCCAGTTCTTCTCTCTATTGCAGAAAAGGATCTGGGGGGCTCAGCACTGCCCAGAGCATTCCAGATGTAGGCACATCGTGAGTTCATGCAGTGTCATCATGGTACTATTTGTTTTTTTTCTGTCCCCCTTTCCTAATCAGTTCTAAGTTTCAGCTTGCTTCTGCCCACTGCTGAGTAGAGCTGTGTGCTTCAATCCCAGCCTCTCCTTTTGTGTGGTAGTAGGGAGACCAGAACCCAACATTTGTGTGAAGCAAGAGAAGCATCAACACAAGATGGGTCAAAAGCCAAGAGGCAATAGCTGCATCTGCACTAGAAACAGCTCGTCTTGCTGGTTCTGTACTGAGACTCTGCTGGAAAGCTTGGCTGGGGCCAGAATTCATTCTTCCCATGGCAGTTTTTCCAAACCATCTGCTTTCTGCTGCATTTGACAGAATTTCCCTCTTTTATGCTGCTTGAATTGTAGGATATGGTTGCTTCTAGTGCCCTTGTGTTGGTCTCCCCGTGCTTGTTGTAGAACTTTGAAGCTTTGAACAAGTTTCTGTCCTGCCTTACCTGGCTGTCCTGTCTTTACCAGGCAAAACGGAGACATCAAATTTCTGACAAAGGGAGACAACAATGCTGTAGATGACAGAGGGCTCTACAAACAGGGGCAGCACTGGCTGGAGAAGAAGGACGTAGTAGGACGAGCGAGAGGGTGAGTGAAGTTGAAAATGATGAGGCTTTTCCCACTGCTGTCCCCCAAAGCCATCTGGTAAATCCCCCTTGTGTCGAGCTGTCCCTGTTGGGTTTTTTAACCTGCCTGAGAGTGTGGAGAGTTCAGTTCTTAGTTTGGCTTAAGCAAAGGCATCAAGTTGTGAGCTGCATCCTGAGATGTTGCTGCTGGATGGACACGGATGTAAGGGTAGCATGGGCTCAGATTTGATCAGAATTGTCACCAGATTTACCCTGGGAGGCTCAGCATTTGCAGGCAGGTGAAATCTGAACCAGGCAGAGGCTGAAACACACTCTGGGGCTGGTTGTCATTCAGCCCCACTGCCACAGCCACCCTGCTCAGGAGGAACAAGTCCCCAGCCCGTTGACTGCAACCCTCGGGATGCTTGAGTGACTCTCCCTCTGCACCCTGGAATAGTGTTTGTTTTAAGAAAACCTTTATTCTTGTAGATTTGTGCCCTATATTGGAATAGTGACTATCTTAATGAACGATTATCCAAAATTTAAGGTAAGATCTCTTCCATTTCCTGCCTGCTTTTACCACCCCAGCTAAAATTCCTTCATGAGAACAGGGGCAGAACCCTGTGCCCTGTGCATTTGCTTCTGTAGATGTGAGTGTGCACTCCTGTGTCTCCTCTTCTCTCTCTTGCAGTATGCAGTCCTCTTTTTGCTGGGTTTATTTGTGCTGGTCCATCGAGAGTAGTCCCTTGCACTGAACTACGAGGTGAAGGTGCCATGGATTTTTCTAGACGAACGTTTTAAGTAGCTGATGGTCTGATGTGCCAGGAGAAAGAAGAAAACATGCATTTCAAAGCTTCTTGCCAGTTTGGGTTTGTTTTGGTTTTTACTGCGTAAGGGCGAATGTTTGTCACAGTATTTCCAATGGTTTGTCATATTTTAGCCTTTTTAGTGAATTTTTATATTAAAAGTTTGAGCCAAACTGTTTAGTGCTTGTACTTTGAAGCTGAGCTTCCTCTCCAAGTGCCTCTGGGACTGTGTCCTGAGTCTGTGCCTGGCTGGGCCAGGTGCCCCCTCCCTGTGCTGACTGAACTGTCCCATGGTGAGCTGTGGCCGTGACGGTTTTTTTCCAATTCAGAACTGGAATAAAGATTTTGCCTCTTGCCAGGTTCTTTGTTATTGCCCTGATGAGAGCAGCCTCCTTGCCCAGGTTCTGGGGGATACCTGGGCTTTGCTCTTGCACGCTCACTCCTAGAGCCACCATCTAACTTGTCCTCTCTTCACAGAGCAGTAGCAGCTGCTGCTCTCATCTCTTTTTGGAGAGTAATCTGTCCTGAGCTGTAGATTGTTTAATATTTCTGTGTTTCTGTAAATCACATTGAAATGATCTGCTTAAAGACTGCAAGGTGTTTGGGGCAGGAGATGGCAAAGAATTGCTTTGTGCACTAGGTAACAGAAGGTTTGAGATAGGAAATACCCACAGCTGTTTGGCAGGGATGATTTAGCAGGATGCAATAATAAAAATTGCTGGATTTTGGAAAAGGGTTTCATGTCTCCAGCTGGCCACATCTCACAGCTCACCTGAAAGCTACAGGCTGCCCTGAGGTCTGAAATAAAAAACCCTCTTGTCAGCACATGCAGCAGCTGTTTTTTCTGAGCTTCTCATTCAGGCTAGTGATCCTGCTGGTGGAGGTGTCAGAGAGAGCCCAGGGAAGGAGGTGCAAGGCAGCGATGCTGCATTTTGTCAGCTCTTCTCCATGACTGCTCCAGGATTCCAGAGCAACAGGAATCATTGCAGGTGGTCACTGCAGCCACGCACACAGCTTGGATAAAGCAAAAGCAGTCAGGAAAAGCAAGGACAAACCCCAGTGGGGTGTTTATGGCTGTTTGCAGTTTCTTGCATATGTCCCTCATTGGGTTTGTCAGGCCTCTCCTATCTCTGGAGGTGAATTGTGCTGTTTTGCTGGTTTTGATGTTGCCAGGTGCATTTTTCTCTGTGTAGGATAAGCAAACATCACTTGTAGGGCACTGCAAGAGTCTATGAACAGGTCCAGCCCCCAGCACTGAGCCTCGGGCCTGTGGCTCTGAGTAATCATAACTTCATAATAAAAATGGTAGTAAAATCTGTATCTCTTGCTCCCAGTGTTAGAGCCCTTGAGTGGAGAATGTGGATAGAGTTTCTCTGTAATTCTTGAGATATGGATGGGATGTTCTGTCAGAAGTCAAACCCAAGCAGCAGTGAGAAAACAGAGAATCTTTGAGAGCTGCTACCCCTGTAGAGCACCTTCCTGAGGGTTGGAGCAGCATTTCCGCCTCTGCAGCTCGTGTGGAGCCTGAGTCTGTCCCTGCTTTGCCTTGAACCTAAACAGCTTCTGTGCATAAGTGGGTTTTAGACTTGGGCTCACACAAAGGGCTGAGTTGAGCTCGTCTGAAAGCTGCTAATCAACACCTCCCCATGAGCACTCGCTGGGAGCGCTGCTGCTGCTGCTGCTCTCCAAGTCCTCTTCCTTTCACACCTCCAAAATTCTGAGCATGCGAAAGCAGTTGTGTTCCTGTGACCGAGTTAATTTAACAAAAAAAAGGCTAAACCACAAAGGATTATAGAGCAAGGATTAGCTCTCAAACTGCTGAGACCGCAGTTCTTTGGCAGGATGATGTGTCCAGAGGGTGGCAGCTGGTGTCAGGAGTCCCTGGGCTGGGGGACACATGGCCAACATGAGCTCTTGCAGGAGGATGTGCCCTGCCCTTGCCTGATGCTGTGTGAAGGAATTGAACAGAAAGTGCCTAAAAAATGCGGGGTGAGGGGTGACTGGAGCCCGCTGCAGCCCAGCTTCGGGGGCTCCTCTCCAGGCTCTGCAGGTGCTTGAAGAGCAGGAGCAATTGCCCTAAACCAGGGGCTGCCATATGACATTTGGGAATTCATCTCTGCAGCCTCTGTTCTGCATGTTTTCAGCTCTGTGCAGCTGAGAATGTGGTTCTGTTACCTGCAGTCATGAAATGAGGAGTTGACTAATTAGGGCGAGAATAAACGAGCAGTCAACCCCCTCACAACTCCAACACCCACCACCTCCTGTGGCACCTCCCACATTGCCTCCTGCATTCCAGCAGCACCTTTCCTGCTGTAGTGGGATGAGGGAGTGCCGGGGATGAGCCTGCACAGGCTGGAAACTGGGGATGTGGGGGCAGGATGACACAGAGTTCTGCTGGCTCCATCCCCGCCAGATTTATTCTGCTTTGCTGAGCAGAAAAGCTACAGAGTGAGCAGGATCTCTGACTGGTTGGGTGCTGATGCTGAGGTGTTTGGGAGCACTGCTGAGCTCCCACAGAGCCAGGGTTGTTGATGGTAGAACTTGATGTGTTCATGTTTTATTTCAGTTTTACACTACTTTTTTTTTAAAGGTGAAACTGTCTGGGCAGCTCCAGCAAAGCCGGTGACACTGGAGGCTTTGGAAATGGACAGAGATCTTTGTGTCACCACAGGAATGGGATTTGTTTGTAAAGTACGTGGGTGTTGAAAGGTCTGGTTTATAAAGGAGAAAAAAAATGCAGGAAAAAATCTGCCAGGGCTGATTGCTCCTGTCTCTGTTGTGGTTACAGCCAAACAGGGCAGGTTTTCTGGTAGCAATTCCAGTGCTTAATTACTGTTCAGTCACATCCGCAGTTCAGGGCACAGATTCCTTCACGGGCAGGAGCTGTTTCATGGAGCAAAGCCGTGCTGGGCTCTGTCTGATGGCTGCTGGATTTCTAGTGGGTGATTTTTTTTTGTATCAAAGCTAAATGCATAAGCAAGAGTGTGATGGTCAGGAAGTGAGCTGTGGGGGGTGACGTGCTGCGAGCTGGAGCTCCGTGAGACAGGGGCTGGTTTTGTGTATTTCTGACGCTTGAACACGCGGTTGTTGGTTAAACAGCAGTGAGCATCACGGTGGTTCATGCAGATCTGTCGCTGCTTATTGCTTTGCAGGGGTTCACAGGGCTCAGGTTTGTCAGATGGTCAGTTCCCCACTGTCTTTAATGAGATTGGGTGATTTCATGGTGATTTTCGTGCCCTTAAAATCAGAACAAGTCAACTGTATTTTTTTCCAAGGAGCATCTTCAAGATGAAACCTGGTCCGTGCATGGTTTGAAGACCACTCTCTGCTGGAGAAATGCACAATGCAGACCCAGCATGCAGCTCCCAGGACATCCCAAAAGTTGGCCAAGAGAAGGAGAGGAGACAGAGGAGGAGAGAAGGAAGAGAGGAGAGGTGCTTGGAGCACGTGCCCTGGGGATGGCTCCTGTGCCAGAGCAGGGGCAGTGCAAAGCAGCTGTTTGTGTGCCCCACACAGTGCCAATGACTCAGTGGCTGAATCAGATGAGGAATGTCCTGGTTCCATCCTCCGGGAAGGTGCACTGGGGTGATGCCAGAAGGGCCCAGCCTGCCCTCTTCCCACCGTGTCAGCAGCTCAGGGTGGGAGCTGATGTGTGGTGGGTGACTGATCTGACCCTCTCATCACTGGGAGGAGAGAAACAGCACCCACACTTTGAGCCAGTTGAACAGCCTCCTGCCCCTTTTACCTCTCCCCAGCCTCATAACACTTCTGTCCCTTTGTCAGCTGCACCCAGATTCTCACCTGCCAGGAGCCACAGGTCTCTGCAGGGGTAGATCCACCAGCCCAAGCATGTTGGATTCACATGGGGCACAGGAGCTTTCCTGAGAACCCTGCTCTATTTTGCCCTAATTGGGTGGCTTTGCTGCAGGTTCCTAGTCTGCCCAGCTGTGAGAGCCCCTCTTCCAGTTTGCTCATCCCTTCTTATTCCTCAGTTGCTGTAAAAACCCACCAGCTCCCTCAGACACAGTCCTGCTTCCCCATGGAGCAGGATCTGCCTCTGTGTGCTGGCCTGCTGGTTGAGCACATTGTGTGTTAAACCTGCTCCAGCTCATGGGGAAATTCATGCACTTGTTCAGTTCTAGCAGGTCCTGTGAATGGCTGATCTAGCAGGGCTCCCTGAACCTTGGGGGGAAATAAACATCTTCACAGAGAAGAGCAGTCTAAATAGGGATGGACTAGAAATCCAGCCTCTGTGATTCAGATCACAGAATCACCCTTTCAGAACATCTGTCTTCCAGGATGGAGCAGATGCTCTCAGTCTCTTGCTCCTTCTGCCCAGTTCCTTATCTTTTGACTATTTTTATTCCTTCTGTTTAATAATTCAAAAATTCCTGCATCTCTCTCTGCTGAACGTTTTGGTATCACCTTTGTTTTCCAACTTCCTCTTTCTCCATAGAAACAGATCTGAAGGAAAAATAATATGAAGGAAATTAACTTCTCTGGGCCTTGATTCTCTCAAACTGGGATGTCAGATTTCTGCTGTATAATTCTAGCTGGGACACTTCTGAGCTGGGCCTGGATTTGCCTGCAAGAAAACACGATTTTCTTCTCTAAGTCTTCTTGCAGAGCAGTTATTTGTATACATCCAGCAGGCATGGAGTGAAAGGAAAACCTCCGGGAAAACCACAACTCACTTACAGCTTAAATGAAAATTGAAAGTGAGTTGAAAACAAGATGTGTGAGATTTCAACTTTTATCTTTTATAAACAACAGCTATTGCCTGTGGACAGATGGATGTAACAGAGGGATTTAATCTTTGTAAACAAGAGAAAAGTACATCAGAATAGACCCTTCAGGCATGTGGCAGGACCTGGCTTTGGAAAAGTGGTGAAGAAGAGGCTGAAGCAACTTAACTGCTACTAAGAGTTTTATTGGCACCAGGAGCTCTGTGAAGGAGACAAATAGGGGCATTCGAGGCCTTTGCTCCTTGTATTTGTTTTTTATTAGAGCCATCAGTTTTGAGCCCAGGTGGCTATTTGCAGGGCCTGGGAAGCCTGAACTCCACAGCATGGAGTCTCTCCCTTGCCAGCCTGGCCACCTCTCTGGGAGATGCAGAGTCAACGCCAACGGTACTAAATCGTGGAATCTTCGAATGATTCGGGCTGGAAGGAACCTTAAAGCCCAACCAGTCCCACTCCCTGCTGTGGGCAGAGACACCTTCCACTAGCCCAGGCTGCTCCAAGCCATGTCCAACCTGGCCTGGAACACTTCCAGGGATGGAGCAGCCACAGCTGCTCTGGGCACCCTGTGCCAGGGCCTCCCCACTCTCACAGCCAGGAATTCCTTCCCAAGATCCCATCCATCCCTGCCCTCTGGCAGTGGGAAGCCATTCCCTGTGTCCTGTCCCTCCAGCCCTTGTCCCCAGTCCCTCTCCAGCTCTCCTGGAGCCCCTTTAGGCCCTGCCAGGGGCTCTGAGCTCTCCCTGGAGCCTTCTCCTCTCCAGGTGAGCACCCCCAGCTCTCCCAGCCTGGCTCCAGAGCAGAGGGGCTCCAGTCCTGGGAGCATCTCTGTGGCCATGTCTGGACTTGCTCCAGCTGGTCCATGTCTTTCTTGTGTTGAGGACTCCAGACCTGGACGCAAAGCAGAGAAAAAACAAAATGGACCTTGCTTTAAAGCCCTTGAACCAGGGTGTTTCCAGGTTGATCTGTTACATTTGTTAGCAAGGCCCTCTTGGCTGTGCAGTTTTTGCATCCATTTATTTTGCTTAGTTGTGGTTTCCTTTCTTTATCTGGTGAAATCCTGCTTCATCTTTAGGTGCATTTAGAGGATTTGCTACTAGTGCCTGTTTCACAGGTCTGTTTTTGCTCATCTTATCCCTACTTGGACAGGAATTTGATAAGGAACAGGACACCCTAAGAGTAGACTTGGAACTTGTTGAAGGAATTCAGAGGCTTACGGGCAAGGTGA
Source organism: Corvus hawaiiensis (assembly GCF_020740725.1). Classification (NCBI taxonomy): domain Eukaryota; kingdom Metazoa; phylum Chordata; class Aves; order Passeriformes; family Corvidae; genus Corvus; species Corvus hawaiiensis. The sequence goes on along the minus strand of NC_063225.1, from coordinate 22,013,757 downwards.
ACCCACAGGGATCATCCACCTGGATTCCCACAGGTATTTGGCAAAGTCCCTCAGCAAAGGCTCCTGAAGGAAGGAGGCAGCCCTGGAACAGGGGGTGAGATCCTTACAGGGAAAAAATTGTTTGTTAAAATGTAAAGAACAAAAGGGAGAAGGGAAGAGGGAAGAGACTGGGTAATAAAAAAGATGAAATTTTAATGTACATAAATATAAAACAGTGCACAGGGGGGAAAACCAATTTTAACTCTATTTGTAAAACAATGGGTTCCAAGTTAAGTGTTACTATCTGAAACGTCGGCGTTGTTACAGATTGTGCTGTGAAAATGTCAGTTCTGTGGTCAGCAGCCATCCAGAGGAAATGGTGTGTGTCGATTGCTGGGGGAAAACCGAGCAAAACAACCCCTGCTCCCTCTGGCTGCAGGCATCTGCAGGGATCTTCCGGGGAAGCTGAGGATCCCTGGACCTTCGAGGTGTTTTGGGAGGGAAGGGACATTCCTGGAGGGTGTGGGGCTGTGCAGGGCTGCTCTCACCCAGCCCCGGAGGGTAAATCCCACGGGGAGGGGAGGGGTAGCTCTGTGCTGACCCTCCTCTGCCTCGAGGACATAACCAGCAGCAGCCTGCCGTTTTCCAAGGAGTCACCTCTGCATCTCCTGCATCACCTGTGGAAGTTAGTGTGCTGACCTCTGCCAGCAAAATTGATTTATAAAGTAGAATTTCTACAGCTTTTTTTGATATGTAAGCTGGGAAGATTCCCGTGGAGGCTGGTAGCTATTGGGAAGGTGAATCTCTGCTGAGCTGGAGAGAGCAAGTGCTGGAGAAGCACTGCAGTGTCAATTCCTACCTGGAATGCTGCAAGTCCCAGCAGGCTCCAGGCTGGATGTGGTGCTCTGACCCACCAAAGCAGGACAAAGGCAGAGGCAGAAAATCTCCCACAAACCCACCAGGTGGGTGACCAGGGTCTGGAGCTCAGGTCCTGGTGCCCTTCCCAAGCAGGTCCTGGGTGCCAGTTATTTTCCTGAAAATTAGGAACAACTTCTTTGTGAAGACTGGGAAATCCAGAGAAAATCTGGTCTCTCTGCTGGTGTCTGGGGCTGGTATTTACCGAGGCTGCTGTGGAGGAAGGAATTGCTGTTCCTGGAGCCCTGCCTGGATCCACAGCACTGGTGCTGCTGCTGCCCAGTGAGTGCTGAGCTCGGTGTCCTTTCACCAGTTGTTTTCCAATAAAGCCCTACCGGCTGCCCTGAGTTGTGCTCCCACTTCCAGCCTCCAACACGTCTCTGAGTAGCTGTTGCATTGCTCTTTCCAGGCTTGAAATCAGGGTTATGGGCTCACATCTCCCACACAGACATCATGTTGTCAAGCCTCAGTACTCAGCAATTAATCTGAAACCCCCCTCCGTTTCTGAGGGTTTACGGTGACACTGCAAAAGGGCAGGAACTCCCTGATTTCCTTTTCCCAGCCTTTCCCAAGCTTGCTTAGCAGTGCCACTGGGATGGAAAATCCTGCGCCTCTGCTCCTACCTTGGCTGAGGTAACACCAGCTGAAAAAGAAGGACGATCTGGGTCCATTTGGTTGTGCATTTAATTAGAGCAGTGCAAAAGGCTTCATCCTGTTTGAAACCCTGCAGCTTCCCGCTGCTCAGCCCCTGTCCCTGGGGCTGCCTGTGAGGAGCGCTGAAGGAGTGGGACTTAACCCTGTCACACTTCAGCTGGTGCTGTAATTGCCTGGGGCTCTTTCCTCTGCCCTCTGTAATTGGGATCACTTTATCCCTGGCTTCATCCTCCCTAATCCTACAGGTAACCCTTCAGCTTGCTCTTCCCCACAGTGGAGGACTGCTGCTCAGCTTCCCAAAAAACACTCCTTCCCCAGGGTAAGGAGAAGCCAGACTCAGCTGTGCCAGTGCTGGGCAGCACCAGGAGCTTCATCCACATCCAGAACCTTCTCTGGACCTCACATCCTCCTCCTCCTCCTGCCCTTCCTACATCCCACACCTTCTCCAGACACCCCAAATTTCCATCACTTTGGCCACCATGAGTGAATTTAAAACTGTTTTAAAGAAAAGGCTTGGGATAATGTCCGTCCATTTCAAGCTGTGTTTTGTCAGTGCAATGGCAGTGCAGGACGCTGGCGGGGGACACAGCCTGAGAGAGGAAATAGAGAAGGACCGGGGGTGTTTCTGTCTGTCCAGCTGCAGCACTGGCGTGTGGGCACTGGCAGGGGCGCCAGAGCCCAAGTGGTGGTCCCAGCCAGCAGCACCACTGGCACCAGGGGCCTCAGGTCTCCTGTCTCTGCTGACTCGATGGGGGAGACGAGGCTGCCATGCTGTGAATGTGAGAGTTGGAGCTGCAGTGCTGCAAATGCCATATCTGGGGTGAGCACTGTATTCATGCACCCCGTGGCCCCCTAAAGGATCCCATCCTCTAGTGGCAAGCCCAGCACTGCCTGCTCAGCCATTCTCCTGCTGAACACAGGGAAGGAATGTGGTGAGAGAGCGGAGTGAGGTCCCCCTTTGGAGTGCAGGACCTCCAGCACAGCTGGACACACGGCTGGCAGAGGTGTCACACCTGATGGGTGAGGGAGGAGAAGGCCCTGTCCATCACTGTGCCACATCTCTGGAACAGTAAGGGAGCCCACGCTGACCTGGCCACCCAAGGGGACACTCACACAGTCTGGGAGGATGCCTGGTAACACAGGAACACTTTGGGATTTTTTTTTCTTCTCGTAAACTTAGAGCTGAGTTTGCAGTCTGAACTCTGACCCCCTGCTGCTGAAGGGAATGTGTCCCCTCCAGCCCTGTTCTCCTGAACGGTAGCACATGCTGAGGAGGGCATTGCTAATGAATTCCCTCTGCCACTTCCCAGAACTGGGTCATCTCATCCCCACTGACCAGCAGCTCCTCGCGAAGTTGTGGAACTGTAAATCCAGCAGAAGCTGTCAGGGTCTTTAGGACACTAATTGACTTTCATGTCTCACCTGGGAATTTCCTCTATCCACGTGGACCCAGGAACCACTTTGAGCTCAGCCCTGGGCCTGTAGTCTGTCAGTGATCTGTGTTGTGGGAGCTCAGCAGTGCCTGACTGAGTGACTGGCTTGACCTGGCCCCAGGCCCTCCTCATCACTATGGACCTGCCAGGACTGTATCGGACCCTGGATACCCCCACCAGACCTCACCCCAGCCTGCTGAGGTCCAGACTCTGAGAGTATCCCTGTGTAAATATGGAACCTGGAGGAATCCCTGCTGGCTGCAGGCAAGGGATAAGAAGAAACAGAGCAGAACCTGTGTCTTGGAGCCCTCTGATCAAATGCTTCCAGTTTTACCTGGAATTCACTTCACTTGAGCCCTGGGCACACACAGTCTGTGTCCCAGGCCCCCACTATCTGCATCCCTGGCATGGCTGGGCACAGCTCCATGCCTTTAATGGAAAAGGAGGAGCTCTTGGGGAACATGATAATCCATGGAAGGTTTGGGTATAAGTAATGAGGAAACAGCGGTCTGCAAAACCTCAAAGGGAGTGGAAAAGGTGAGAAGTGATACACGGACTGGTGCTCACGCTCTGCTGTAAGTGGGATCCTCTGGGAGGCTCCTCTGGAAAGTGAAGGAGCTGGGCAGAGCTGGCAGGTCCTTAAGGACAGGATCCTCGGATTATCCATCGCGATAATCAGGTGCGCAGGTACACGTATTGGGAGATGGCTTTGAGCTGAGCTGGAAATGAAGCTCATGGCTGAGCTCCAGCGCAAAAAGGCAGCATGGAGAAGGTGGAAGCACGGACAGGCCATGACGGAGAGATTTGGGAGTGGGGCTCAGCCCCAGTGGTGGCTCTGCTGAAAGTGAGTACAAAAGGCGTCCCGCGCCGCCCGAGCGCCAGGCTGGCACCCGAGGGGCACAAGCGGAGCTCGGGGTGTGCCCGCCCGGGGCGGGGCGGGGTCAGCGAGGTCCCGCCCCCGCGGGTATAAGGGCGGCGGCGGCGGCGGCGGCGGCGGCGGGCGCGGGTCCCGCGGCGGCGATGGCGCTGCGCTGCCTCCTGCTGCTGCTCTGCGGAGCCGCGCTGGGACCTGCCGTCCACCTCGACTTCGCCGAGCACCGCAGCCAGGCCGCCAAGATCAAGGTCAACCCCCGCGGCAACCTCTGGGCCACAGGTACCGGGCGGGGGGACACGCGGGGTGTGCGGGGCACGGCGAGCTCCTGCGCTGTCCTGTGGCTGCCTGTGCGGAGCCCCCCGCTCCCACGAGGGGAGGGGAGTGCTGGCAGGACCACGGTGGGCAGGGGGAGACCAGGGCAGGCGTGAAGCCACCTCCACCTGCATCCCCGGGCGGCGGGTCCAGCGTCCTCAGGCGAGTGACGAGTACAGCATCCCCGGGTGTTAGGTCCAACATCCCCAGCAGACTGACCAGTCCGGCATCCGTGGGTATCAGGTTCAGCCTCCCCGGGTGGCATCTCTGTAACCCCGGAGAGCCTGTCAGCAGGAGCCGAGTGGAAAGTTTCCCAAAAATCCCATGTGGAGCGACGACCTGGGATTTCTGGGTTTCCCTTAACTCAGCTGGTTTGGGCATTAGGTCACTTGGTGCTTCTTGCTGGTTTGTGCTGGTGCAGGGTGGCCGGTGACAGCCCAGCCGGAGCCCTGTGTCCCCCCAGACACACCGTGTGTGGTGTTGCAGGTCACTTCATGGGGAAGAAGAGCGTCACAGGCTCCCCGCACCTGGAGACTCCGGAGGAGCCTGCAGTGCCAGTGGTCTTCGGTCCCTCTCTACGAGCCCTGCTGGAGGACATGATGGAACTGCTGACCCGGGAGCTCCTGAAAATCCTCCTGCAAGAAAGACTATTGGATGAGAACCAAGGGAAATATGACCTCACTGACCAGGTGAATATTGACTTACATGGAGGGAGATGCTCTGAGCAGGAAGGTGGAGGAGCTGTGCTGGAGATGGGAGCACCTGCACAGCTGCTAGAGGTGCACTCCCCCCTTTACCCTCCTTTTAACCCTCCTTAAACCATTTCTTAAGACCAACCATAAAGGGACAGAGGAGAAGTGTCCTGAGGCGTGTGTCTAGCTGGGCGGTAACAATCCCAGGTGCTTGGGAAGGGTGTGAGGATGAGCAAGTAACACTGCGATGGAGCTGTGACAGTGGTGATCTCCAGGGCTTGTTAATAAGCATCTGGGTCTTCCTCAGCCAGATGCAGAAGAGGATGGTGTCCCCTTTTCCAAGGACAGGGAAATCCTTTCTCCCTCTTATTTCTGAAGAGAGAGACCAAGAGGGACAGAGTGTGTGAAGGGAAAGTATCTGTCAAGCAAAGAGCTTTGGCTCTGTGTCACGGTGGTTGGGATTCCTCAGTGCTGAGGGCACAAAGCCTTGCAGAAGGGAGGTGTGCACTGGTCCTGCTGTTGCAGAGCGGGTTTTGGGGAGCAGGGAGGGGGCAGGAGCTCCACTGGTCCCACTGTGGCAGATCCTCAGCCTCCTCACTGTGGCTTTTACCTTGGAGCTCGCTCAGCTCCTCGTGGAAAACCTGCCCCTGGGAGCAGTGCACAGACACAGATCCTCAGGCAGGATGTGGAGATCCAATTGCTCAGTCCAGGGATGGAATTGCTGTGTCCACAGATGGAATTCGTCTGTGTGGCTCTGCTTGTTTGTTGCCTCCTGCACACTTCCCTGGTGCCTCACCCTTTCCACTCACTGCAGGAAGTAACTGGGAGTCTAAAAAGGATGAAATTCTCTTAGGTCAGTCCCACCTGTGCTTTGGGCCAGAAGCCTGAGGAGCTGTCCAGTAGCACTGCACACAGGTAAAGCTATTTCTGCTACGCAGGGTTAGGCAGGGCTTGCTCCTCTATGCTTTTTTTGGGAAGGCACAGGTGGAGCAGAGTTGCAGACTTGGGAGCCTGAGTGCCACTGATTGTTCAAGCACCTGTTTTACTCACTTTCAGCAGATTAAGGTAAACTGAGGCTTCCTAAAGAGCAGTTCCCATTGGGTAGAGGGCTTTTCACAGTGAAGATCCAGCTGGGCATGGCTGAAGGCATCAGCCCACCCCACTCCCTGTGCAGTGTGCTGTGCTGGGCTGCTGCAGTCTTTGCTTCTCAGATGCAGCAGGAAAGAAGATGAGGGCTGTGGAGGTTCTGGACTCTTCCCCATCCTCCCCAAGGAACCTTTGAGCAGGAGGGCACTTGTTGAGAGGATGGCAGAGCTGGTAGATGCGCTGACCTGCCTTGTTTCTGAGTGTGTGGTGTGAATTTGGTAAAGGTGCTCCCTGGGGCTCTCCCCTGCGTAGGTCGCTGCTCATGTTGCAGATGTGCCTGTGCAGAGGCTGCCCCGAGCACTGGTGCTGTGCCACAGGCTCCAGCTGAGTGCCTGAGCCCTGCCAGCCCTGCCAGTGCTCCTTCCCAGTGCTCAGGGGTGGGTACTGGCCAGGTGTGGGACTGGGTGCCAAAGCTCTGCTGCTGGAGGGCAATTTGTCTGTGGCCATGCAGGTGCTGGCCAGTGCCTGTCTCAGTGCCTGGTGCCTCTCTGGGTGGGATGCCCTGCCCATGTGTGGCATCACAGCTGAGCTGCTTGATATACAGCTGGCTCCTGCCCCTCCCTTTCTCTTCCCAAAGCCTGAAGCCTCTCCTTGGCCAGTGCCCTGGTTCCCTTGCTGGGTGCTGTTTCTGGTTTTGCTCCTTGGGCACCTCTGAGCACCTCACTTCCCCAACTCCTGCCCTCCTGCTCCTTTCTCCCACCCATCCCCAGGGCATCCTCACCTCTGTGCTGTTGTGGATATTACAGAATTGCTTCTCCCCAGTGCCTCTGAGTGCTGCCCTGGTTGTACTGTTCTGTGTGATGTTACTTTTTCTTGCTCTTGTGGTTGTCACAGTGCCAGTCCAGCTTGGCTTGGCTTGAGGGGGAAAGCTGTCTGGGTAGCTTGTCTACCCTGACGGCTTTCCCCCTCAGCGTGACTGTTTTTAGACACTGAGTGTCAGCACCCAGCCTGAACTGACCTTCCTCACAGGCTTTTTCATAGCTCTGCCCTGTGCAACTCCCTGTCCATGCCTTGCTCAGGATCTGTCTCTTCCATCTCAACTTTCCAGCCATGTGTGGCAGACAGGGCTTGGCTCTCAGCATGCTGGGGCTTCGCAGTGCTGCCACGTTGCTGTGTGTGACAAGGATTGGGGTGGCAGAGGAGGATCCATCCTTTGTCATCTCCTTGGATGGGTGGCATTAATTCCCCAGGATGCAGAGACCGTGTTCGTGGAACGGAACAGCTCCAGGGGTATGGGGAGAGCCCTTCTGCCTGAAGGCAGGTGCTGCCTTGCATAGTTCTGGGACCTGTGGGCAGTGCCACTCCCACAAGCCCCTCTGTGACTCTTCCCTGCTGTATTTTCTCTCTTTTTGCCTTCTCACATTCTCTGCTGAATGAGGCTCTCCCCTGGAGCTGCTGCCTCACTGGGATGAAGTTTCCCTCTGGCATCTGACAGCCATGGTTCAGCTGTTGGAGCACAGATGGGAGGCTTCTGGCTGTGTCCTTCCCATGGGCTGTCCCAAGCCACCCCTGAAAGTGCCATCATGCTTCCAGCATGGGATGTTTGTCTGATCTGCCCTGTGGCACCCAGCATGGGTGGTGATGGTGGTGGTTGTGTTCATGACCCCGTGTCTCACCGTTGTGTCTTGTTTTGTAGGAGACAGGGCTTTTAACAAAGGTGCTGGAGAAATACTTTTCAAACTGAGGAGGTGCAGCTGGGGACGATGAGGTCTGCAAGGTCGGCTGTGCGTGATGAACGCAGGACAGCATCGTCCTTGGGGGTTTCTACAGCAACATCACTTTTATTTATTCTCTCTGTGTAATATTGTTAATAGTGATGGTGTGTGTGAAAAGCGGAGCCTCCCTGTATAGTTCCTGTATGTTTTGTGTTTTCTTGACATCTGATGTGCCCCGTGAATAAAACTGGCTCTTTGCACAGACTCTTCTGTGGAGGTAGGAGGGCAGGGAGAAGGGGGGAGTGAGAGCACCTTGGGGCAGGGTGAAGGGGAGTTCCTGGCTCTCAACAGCTCAGAGGGGTTGGATTCAGTCCCTGCAGCCTCTACTCACTGAAGGAGACCCTGATGTGACAAAACGGCACACTTGGGTGAGCTGATCACGCCACTCACCACTGGAGCGTATTTGTGACCCTCCTTGCTGGGAATATTACCAGCAAAATCTTGTCCTGGCAGTGGTGGGATTTCTGGCTCAGTCAGAGTCCCAGCCTTGTGGCACCTCAGGGTTAACTGCAGGCTCGTTGGCCTTGGCATCAAACAGTGTGATGATGAGGCTGCTTTGTGAGGATGGCTTGGTGCACCCTCACCTCGTGCATGTAGCTAAGCACACCCAGGGGCAGAGGTACAGCCCTGAGGCCCTTTGTTGTGCAGGATGGCTGGGGAAGGGAGCTGCGACCTGGCTGGAATGAGTGATGGAGCAGTCCCATGAGCAGACTCTGGTTCTATACCTTCTGAAAGTGCTGCTCACAGATGCACCCCAGGGCTGCCAGCCCCTCCTTGGGGTCATGGGATCAGAGAATGGGTTGGGTTAGAAGGGACATTGAAGATCATCTTGTAGCCATATTCCATGGGCAGGGACACCTTCCACTAGCCCAGGTTGCTCCAAGCCCTGTCCAGCCTGGCCCTGGGCACTTCCAGGGATCCAGGGGCAGCCACGGCTGCTCTGGGCACCCTGTGCCAGGGCCTCCCCACCCTCAGAGGGAGAAATTCTTTCCCAATATCCCATCTGTCCCTGCCCTCTGGGAGTGGGAAGGTATTTTTACTTGTCCTGGCACCCCAGTCCCTCATCCCCAGTCCCTCATCCCCAGTCCCTCATCCCCAGTCCCTCATCCCCAGTCCCTCTCCAGCTCTCCTGGAGCCCCTTTAGGCACTAGTAGGAGCTCTGAGGTCTCTCCTGAGCCTTCTCTCCTCCCAGCTGAGCAATTGCTACTGTGTCAGCCTTTCCTTGGAATATCTCCATGGCCCTGGGGATGTCCCCCGGAAGGGCAAAACCTGGCAGCAGAGCCCAGAATGATGCCATAAATGAAACCATGAACTTTCACACTCTGCTCCCCATTCAGCCTGATCCTCTGATCCCACAGGACGAGAGCCCTTCTCCCAGGAACAGGAACCTCAGAGCCACATCACACCAAGCCAAGGGATGATCCAGCATCTGAAGATGCTGATAACTAGTAAAGGGGTCAAAGCCATGCTAGGAGACCTTCCCACCATGCTCCCTATCCCTTCAAAGATAGTTCAGATCCTGTGAAGCCTCCTCTTCCTCACTGGAGCAGTTGCTTGGCTGCAGCCCCAGGGAAGAGCATCACCTTGAGCCTCCCAGGTTCTACATCCTGCTGGTGAACAGCCCACCTGTAGCACCACCTGTAGCTATTCCTTTTGTGAGCCCTTCATGGTCTCCTACCCACCAGCTTTGCTCAAGAGGTTTCTCACTGTCCTGCAGTTGTTCGCGCAGGAATCTGACTTCTGTCTACTTTTTGCCCAGACTGGTTGTTGTGTTCTGGGATGTGGGTGACCCCCAGCTCACCTTTTCATTAGCTAGAGCTAAGCTAATTGGCTTAAAACTAATTATTAGCAAGAAAAATAATGACACTGTTTCTGACAGTGTTTGACACTGGAGGAAACCAGATGCCACCCAGCCAGCAGTGTGAGGGACTGACAGCCTAATGGGGTTCCTGACTTGATGTGTCATGGGACCACCCTGTCAAGCTCACTGGAGGAGGAGCAGGTTCCTGGCCATGAGACACCCAGGTGAGATCCTCATTCTCCCACTGACTGAGCCAGAACCTGTCCAGCTGCCTCTCTGTCTGTCTGTCCCCAGCCCCCCGTCACTCTCCTCTGGACTGAGATAAAGAAGGGGGAGGTCACTTGGTGACTGCTGCCATGGCCGGAACAGGCTCACCTTGGGGAATATAAGTTAATTTATTGTCAATTAATTTAATATAAGTATTTGATTCAGGTTTTGGAAAAAAACAAACCCCCCAAGCATTTTCACACCTGGGGAAGGTACCTCCCCTCCCCTTTGCCAGACTCACTTCCAGCACCTCTCCTCCTCCCTGTTGTCACTGCAGGTGACACTCAGTCCTCTTGTGGAAGCAACAGCTGCAGGCAGGAGGGATGTACCTGCTCTGTCATGGATGAGCCTTCCACAGGCAGTGCCTTCCATGGCAGTGGTCCATTCAAGGAGTGCATTTTCCACCGTGGAGCATCTCTTCATCCTCCTCCTCTGAACTGCTGCACAGACTGGAGCAATGCTGGTCCCCCGAGCCCTGAGTGTCCTGCACCTCCCTTGGACACCATCCTACAAGCGCAGGATGACTCAGGCTGGAGAAAATCTCAGCAGATCTCTAGTCCAGCCATCTGCCCAAAGCAGCGTGAGCCCTGAGCTCAGACTGGGTTACTCAGGGCTTGAAAACCTCCACGTGTGGAGCCTGGGTCCGCTGCTCGGCTGTTTCAATGTTTCTATTTCTCCCTCACAGGCAAACAACTCAACCCCTATTCCCTCTTGAATTTAGATTACAAACTGAGAAAGTCAAGAAAGCTTTTGAAGAAGCTCATAATTTTTGGCAGTTTGCCAGCTCTGCCCTGTCATCCACCTTTCTGACATTTACCTGCTGGCCCACAGCATGCTCAGGCTTAGCACAATGTCCTATCACTCACCAGGTCATGTTCTTTGGAAAGTTCCAGGACCAAAGCTTTGTGCCCTAGCTTAGAAAATTAGTAAATTCTTCACTCTAGTGTTTTTCCCAGCTCTGGTTTGTTCCCATTGCTCCTCTGGTTTGAGGATGACCCTCCACACTGCTGCTGGGGTTCAAGTCCTTGCTCACAGCAGAACTTGCTGTTTCTGCACACCACAAGCAGAGATGCAAGGAGACCCCTCAGGGTCACTGGGATGACTTTCCTGGGCTGCTCAGACCTGTGACACATTTCCTTGGAAGCCCTGAGGGCTCCTGGACAGCTGTGAGCATTGCTGCTCCTCGGCTTCCCCCCCAGCCTGCCATGGCAAAGAACGTGAAGTGAGATAAATGGACACAAGCCACCTTCACCATTGACATTTGCGTCTTTGGTTGTGGGGTGACTCAGAGCAGGAGCTGGCTCAGGGGGTGCCAGTGAAAGCCCACTGCCACCACTTGGTGTCATTGTTGTCCCAGGCTTGGTGAAGTGCTCCCTGCCGTGCTCGCTGACAGAGGACACTCTCCTGCTGTGTTCTCGCAAAGACATCAGGCCCCGGGGTGGGGTGCTCCCTCCTCTGAGGCGCTTGGAGACCTCTCTTCCACAGGAGACCAACAAGCCAGGCAGTGAGGAAGGGAGGGAAAGAGGCAGAAAGGGAAGCAGGCTGCCATCAGGGAGCAAAACCGTCTCCTAAATTCCATTGCCATCCCCCACGCTCCTCCAGGAAAAGCTCTTCATATCCTGACATGGGCGTGAAACCCTGACCTGACCAAGGTAAACCCGGCCAGGACAGAGGCCAGGACAGCCCGAGGAAGTGGGTTTCCAGAGCTTGGCACTGTATCCAAATGATTTCCAGGGAGCAGGGCATCCTAGTGCAGAGGAGGTGACGTTAAATGTAGTGTACGATCTCAAAGCTTATAGAGATTCCAAGTGGCCAAAAAGGCCAACAGCACCTGGCTTGTAGCAAAACTAGTGTGGCCACAGCCCAGGGCAGTGCCCATCGCCTGTGCTGGGCACTGCTGAAGCACCTCCAGTCCTGCGGGGGAGCTCTGGGCCCCTCACTCCAAGAAGAACATTGAGGGGCTGGAGCAGGTCCAGAGAAGGGAACCGAGCTGGGAAGGGGCTGGAGCACCAGGAGCGGCTGAGGGAGCTGGGAAAGGGGCTCAGCCTGGAGCAAAGGAGGCTCAGGGGGGACCTTGTGGCTCTGCACAAGTCCCTGACAGGAGGGGGCAGCCAGGGAGGGTCGGGCTCTGCTCCCAGGGAACAGGGACAGAAGGAGAGGAAAGAGCCTCGAGCTGTGCCAGGGGATGTTCAGTTTGGACATCAGGAGAAATTTTTTCACAGAAATGGTGGTCAGGTATTGAAAGGGGCTGCTCAGGGAGAGGGAGTCCCCATCCTGGAGGTGTCCAAGGAATGACTTGACAGGGCACTCAGTGCTCTGGTCTGGTTGGCAATGTGGGGATTGGTCACTGGTTGGACTCAGTGGTCTTGGAGGTCTTTTCCAACCTCAGAGATCCTGTGATTCTGTGCTAAGGGATACAAAGGCCTTTTCCTTATGATATAACCCACCAGCTCACTTTTTCCTATCATGCACCAGCCTCTGGAAAAATCAGACTGGTGAAGATGACACTGAGAGGGTGATAGGACCTTCAAACATTGAGATATGCATTTAACAGAGGCCAACAACCACTCAGTCAACATCAAGGGATCTGCCTGTTGGGCTGGCCCTGCCCAATCCAAACCTTTAGGTACAGCAGAATGGGGTAAAGTTCCTGCAGTGCACATAAAGTATATGCTGGAGAAAACAATCTGGGTTATTCCTGCCTCAGGCAAAGGCAAACCCAATCTATGGCATTCCTTTTGCTCAAGGACTTGAGTCCACTTTGTGGGTGCTGGAGGATGGGAAAGACCAATTGTGCCTCAAGGCAATTTGATCTCGGGTGAGAACAGCTGATAAGTTCAATTGTATGAAGTCAGTTGGTACATAATGCTGTGCATTATCACTTCTATGGCACTTCTACACACTCCTCATCCCACCAGGCACTTCACAGCACGGTCTGGATTTGGAGATCTGAACCTGACTCCCCTCTGATCATCACATTAACAAGGGATGAACTTTGATGAAACTGGACAAGTGCAGTGGTGATGGAATAAGAACTGGCTTTAGCATGGAACAAACTTTTGCTGCCCTGAAAGACAGCTGGAACCCAAGGTCATGGTCGAAATGAACTCAGTGGACTTTTACAGGCACAGTCCATCAACTGTGGGAATGATCTCTGTGTGTATCCATCAGAACACAAGGAAGGTGACGGCGTCCTGGGAAGTGTGGAACCTGGCATACCGTCAGTGGTGTGGGTAAGGGGTGGCTACTGCCCTGGTTTTACTGGGATAGAGTTAATTTTTGTCTCAGTAGCTGGTCCAGAGGTGTGGTTTGGATGCGGGACCAGAATAATGTTGACAACACAGGGATGTTTGGGCTGTTGCTGAGCTTACTCTAAGCCAAGGACTTTTCAGTGTCCCACGCTCTGCCAGTGAGGAGTTGCCCAGGAAGCTGGGGGAATCATGGCCAGGACAGCTGAGGGATATTCCATAATACAGAACATCATATTCAGTATATAAATTGGGAAGAGCCTCCAGTTGCCCTCAGGGGCAGCCTGGGCATTGGTCAGCAGATGGTCAGCATGAATCGTGCATCCCTTGTTTTTCTTGGGTGTTCTTTTAACATTTTTTTTAATTACAGCTATTATCATTAGCAGTAGTAGTATGGAGTATCACTAGTATTATTAGTATTTTTATATTTTTGTGATCTTTCAATTATCAAACTGTTCTTATCTCAATCCACAGAATCTTTTTCCTTTTTCTTGTGGTGAAGCCTTTCATTACATCAGGTCCTTGGCTCTTGAAGAGATTCAACTAAAGATGGTAGACAGCAAGAGGCCTGACAGAGATCTGGTACTTCTGTAGGAGCCCCAGCAGTTTGGAACCCATTTCACATTGGAACAACAGTTCTCCAGTTTCACTTGGAAATGAGAAGGGGCCAAACTCCCTGGACACACCAGTCTGTTCTCACTGCTCTGGTCTTTAGAGGAAACTCTTCTCCTGACCCTCTTTCTCAGCCCAGGAGAAATCCCAGCCTTCTGGGATATGAAATGACTCCAGTGTTGCTGGTTCCAAGCCAAATCTTCCCCCAAGGGATGTGTTCACCCTGGCCCCAAGGAAATGGCTTGCTCTGGACTGGGATGGGCTGTGCTTCAGAAACTACAGCATGGACATCACAGAACATGGAGCCTTGAAATCCTGAGTGTTCTCCTGCTGTGAATAACCCAAGGAAAGAGGCACAGGTGCTTGGCTGTGTCAGCAGAATCACAGTCCCCTGCCTGCCCAGTCTGGGAGGTCTCAGGGCTGTGTCTGAGCCAAAGCCCTCTATATGACCCTGCTCAGGAGATGCTGTTACAGTGTGTGTGCACCAAATTGGAGCAAGAGACAGGGACCATCCCAGCTACAGACCCACAAAGTCTTCTTTTATGGGCTTTTGTATGGGATGAAAACAGCTCCAGAGCAGTAGGGACAAAACCAGCCATGGGGTTGGATGAGAGCCCTCCTGCCACAGGACTCACAAAATCATCAGGGTGCTGGAGTGCAGTGAGAGAACACAACACAATCTCGCTGCCATTTTCTATTCATTTCTATTCATTTTAACCTCTGTATGGGGCTGAGAAGGAACCAAGGACTCCAATAGGAATAAGGTGTTCATATATTTATTGGTTCATCAGGCTCGTGGAGCATAAAATACAGTGAGCAGGATGCACCTGAGGGAGCACTGGGAAATTGCACCAGTTACAGCTCGTGGCACTCACGGTCCCGCTGTGCTGCAGAGGAAGGTGCCATAAACCACCTCCTACCATGGCCACCAGCCAACCTTTGAACTCCTTGCACAATGTTGAGACTATGCCAGGAATTGTAGAGGTGCAAGAATTGCCATGGAATTTAGGGATTTTATAAAATATGTGTAGGTCAGTACCACCACACTGAGGTGTTTTCCTATTGTGGCAGACAAGCCAAGCAGTAATTCTGGCAAATCTGCTTCCTAAAGGAGTAGGCAGAGGTGGATACAGTAAGACCTTTTCCTAGTCCAGGTGGGATACAGGAACTTAGGACACGCCTTTCTTTTCATTTCCTTCTCTCACTGTTCCCACAGCCTTGTTGACATCCCCCACCCTCTCACGTGCCAAGGACACCTTTGCCTTCAGGAGGGAATCTGTGCCTGTTCCAAGTGTTTTCAGGCCAAAACCAGCAAAAACTGGTCCAGGGTGGTAGCACTGATAAGGGAGCCACCAGCCTCCAGCATGGCCTCAGGAAGCAGCTCCAGCCTGGCCATGCTGCTGGTGTGGGAGGCAGCAACCTGCTCCAGGACCTGGATCCAAGTGCCACAGGAAGGGATAAGGGAGCTCCTGGCAGGGCAGGAGACTTGTGGGAATACTTACCTGGGACTTGGGACAATAGGGACTCTGTTCCTCTTGCCTGGGAACATTTGGGTGGCAGGCCTAGACCTCAGAAGACCACGTCCTTTCATGAAGGGCCAGCTTCCTGGCTCCCTGCCATGTGTATTTTCCCTGGAAGGATGGGAGACACATACCCTGAAAGGTTTTAGGGAACCAGCTCTGCTGGGAGGTCTGTGAGGCTATGGTGCGAGGAACAGGGCCTTCAGTCTCGTGTAAATTCTGGTGGGTGACTGCTGAGGGCCTCTGGTTCAACCCTTCACTCACAGCAGGACTGTCACCAACTGCAAGACACCATCCCAGGGTGATGTTTGGTGGGACAGGAGCACTGGGTGGGAAGAGCTCTGAACATTGTCCATCAAAGCTCTTGTGACACCCAGAGCTGGTAGACAACATGCATGGGAGACCTGGCCAACCCCAAATCTGCCTTGGATATCTTCCACCACAATGTTCACTCTGCTGATCCGAGATCTGGAAGCTCACACCCCTCAGGAGGTGGTGTGAAGGGATTCCAAGGCTGGCAGGGAGATATAAGACAGAGGAGTTTCCATGGAAAAATGTTTATTGCTTAAAACTGGCCTCTAATGCCAGGGATTACAAGAGAAAGCTTCTCTCTAAGCTGCGGGCAGGGATGAAAGTGCTAATTACCACACAGTGCATCATTAACAAGCCCCAGCAAAGCTGGGAAAAGTTTGACTCCCTGATGGTTACATCAAGCTGGCAGGAAGGGCTGTTATCTGTTATCAAGGTTCCCCACACTGGGACAGTAAAATCCCTGATGAGACGCATCCCAAAGCTTATGCACTTCCCTGAGACTCATCCCAGGGCAGAGGAGCTCTGTCAGATGAGGGAGACACTCTGGGATGAGGCTGGAGGAGCAGTTTGGGAGCAGGCAAATCCATTTGCACTCTGATGGAGAGGAAACACCTGTAACAGATGCAAGATGGGAAGTGACGTCTTTCCCCTCTCCTCCCACCCCCCAGGGTATCAGGGTACCTGCTTAGATCCTCGCATGATCCCTCCCCATATCCCTGTTGCAGGCTGGGATTAGGGCAGCCTGCAAGGGGCACTTGGGGTCCGTGGACAGCAGAGAAGGGCCGGACCTGCAGCCCCTCATCCAAGCTGAGCAGCCCCAGGAAGGCAAGGGAAGGAACGGGACCAGGCCCAGCCCGTTCCCCACCCAGACATGGGTTGTAGTGCCCATGGGATCAAACATGGAGTCTATGGGTGGGATGGAGATATTTGGGAGGGCAATGGGACAGCTATGCTTCTGTCCCATGATCTCTGAGAACACATGGAAACCTGTAACACTGGCAGGAGCTGACAGCAGCTGTTTGGGACTGGAAGTAGAGATGATCAAGTACCCAAAGCAAGATGCTCTTCCTGTCATGTGCCACAGAAGGTCCAGGCTGTGTCCAGAGACGTGTTCCTCTCCTGCACGATGGCTCTTGGAAGGGGCAGAGGGCTGAACACTCAACAAAATTTCTGGATGAGGATTTCCTCAAAGTGCAGCTGAAACCCCTCCTGTTTCAGTTCCCACCAGGATGATGTGTGGCTCCTGCTGAGCTCTGCCTCCATCTCCTGGCAGTCCTTTCACGTGACCCTGACCTGTCTCCATCATAAGATAGGAAACCCACTGATCGGTGTAGTGGGTAGCAACACCTTCTCCCTCTCTCAAAATGTGTAACTTCCAAATAGAGCTGGAAAATGGATCCTTCTTGCAAATATATCTAGAGTCAAACCAAGGCCACGGCAGCCTCTCTGCTCACCAAGGTGGAACTGATGAGAGGGAGTCCCTCCTTCCTTCCTCCTGTCCTTTCCTTCAAGCTGCTCAATCATGGGCCATTCAGCTGTAACAAAGATTCCTGGGCAAGGACCCATGGGACGGGCTTCATCACAACAGAGTCCCAGCTCGACCCCAGCTGCAGCTTTGTCCCTGTCAGGGAAGAAGACAGAGGGGTGATGGGGACAGCTATGGGGCAGAGTGACACCTGGGCATCTGTTTTTCTGGCTCCAGTGGGTCAGAAATCTTCCTGGTCCATCCCCAAAATCACCTCCCTGCCCAGGCATGTACCCACTCTTTCCTCACTGCACTTCCCAGCACGGAGAGAGGCGGCTGATCCAGCACTAAACGTCTGCTTGCACAAGCGGTGATGGGTGCTGCTCCCCTCGCCCCCACCTCCCTCCGGTGACCTGCATCAAATGACTCATCCCTAATCCAGGGATCCATCTCTCCAGAGGGAGGGAAGCAGAAGCTGCCCAAGGAAGAGGACTGCCCCAGCAAGGGCAGGGTGCTGACAGCGGGAGAAGAAACTCCCTGGAAAACGTGTAATGTTCCCTCGAAACTGTGTGATGAAACACACACCTTTACTACCTGCAGAAATAGCCAGGAAATTTAACATTTGAAAAGGTGGAAAAAACACCATGTTTAATAATGGCCTCTTCCTATATGCAGAGTGCTGGGTGAGGGGTAAATCAAGCAGTTTTTTCACACTTCCCAGGATATGATCTCATCAGCAGTCCAGGGAAGAGGAGCATCCCACTGTCACCATCACGCCCCATTTCCATCACTGCTGGGGACAGATGAGGGAACCAGAGCAGCTCTGGGAACTCCCCCCTGACATCCTTGCACACAAACCCTGTGTTGCTGAGAAGAAGGGGAACTCCCTCCCCCTTGTTTTCATTGCTGGCAATAGGGTATCTCCCCAAAGGACAGGTTTGTGATGCTCACCTGAACAGCCCCAAACCCGCCGGGCCTCAATCCCTTTCAAAGGCAAACTCCACATTTGGTCTATCCAAGCCAGTGCAGGGCTCATCTCTCTGCTGCCTCTTCCAGCTCCAGGGAGTGCAAGGAGGGATGGTTTAGACCCTCATCCCGTGAGTCACTTCACTTCCCCACCTTGATTAATTTCATCCTGCCGGTTACCACCCACCTCCTCAGTTGTCCTCTCCCACACTGAAGGGAGATGTGTTTCCACCTTTCCAACAGGTCCAAAGCCCCACGGGCATCCGTGTGATCACTCCTAAGGATTTGCTCTGTTTGCTGTGAAGTTCACAACTCCCTCTTCTTTGCAGAGGCTGACAGAGCTGGAGCTGGTGCCACATCCCCACCAGACAGCACATCTCTGCACATGCATTCCCCAGCCACGTCACCCTTGCCACCCTTTATGTAATTTTTTTGAACAACTCTTGGGGAGGGATTCAGTGTTCAGACTGGGTAGGACCATTTGGGGACTTGAGGGGAAATGGCAAAATCCTTGCCCAAAAAATGCCTTTATTTCCTGTTGGGCATGAGTGGAAACTTGTTGTTGCCTCCCTCTGCCAAGGGGGTGGGCGTCCAGCCAGCCCATTCACTGGGATACAAAAAGAAATAGCCAGGGGATGGCTGGGCCAATTTCAGAGAGAAGACCCCAAACATGGGTCAGGAGAGTGTTTCTGCCACGCTGGTCCCTCTCAGTATCAATACAACTTTCTTCAGCCAACCAAAATGCCAAAGTACAAGAGCAAACCACAAAAGCTTGAATTTCCATGGTCTCCATGCCGTGGCCAGGTTACAAAGCTGAGCATCTTCTGCATCATGGAGCTGGGAGCACCTCTAGACCCATTCCTTTCTGCTGGTCCCCTGTGCCAGTCACTGTGTCACCTTGCCCGGTGACCAACAGCTCAACCAGGACCTTCCCAGGGAAACTCCCCCAAGGATGGGGCCAGGAGCAGGGTCATCAAGGAGGCCACGCAGCCACAGCCCGTGCTCGATGATCTCAGCTGGGAACCTTCACCAGGCGGTGCAGGTGAGGGCTTTGCTGTCTCGGACAAGGATCCACAGGGGCCTGGCAGCTCCAGGGTCTTCCTGCCGTGTGGAACTGGACTTTGCACTGTTCTGCAAGAAAAGTAAAGGAGAAGAAGGCAAACCGCTCTCAGGACTGTGCCAGCCCGTAGCTTCCCTGTGTGCCCTGGGGCTCAGCAGGAGTGCCGGAGCGGCTGGATGATCTAACCGCCTTTGGAGGAGGGCACCCTGAAAAACACCGGGAGAAACACAGCCGTGACTCCACGCCAGGCTGGCTCCTCGCCCGCAGCCCTGGCAGGAAGCGCTGGCAGGCGGGCAGGCAGCATCCCGGCTCATCCCGGCGCTTCCCGGCTCATCCCGGCGCTTCCCGGCGCACGCCCCAGCTCCCAGCCCGGGACCGGCCGCAGCGGAGGTAGGCTCGGGGTGGGGAAGGGGATGTGGGTGTTTCTGCTGCTGCTGCAGGGATAGCCTCCATTCCCGGGGAGGAATGGCAGCCCTTTCCCAGCGGGAAAGTGAGCTGGTCGAGTGCTGCGGTGAAAACAACATTTCGCCCCCAAGCAGCGTCCCAGCGTTGCCCCAGGCGGGTCCCGGGTGGGCGGCACAGCGCAGCCAGGGACGGGCAGTTTCTCTGTCCCCTCCGGGTTCCTGCCGCTTCCTCGGACGATGAGGAGCTGACACTGCCGGGCCAGCGAGGAGCAGCCCGGCGGGGCTCATCCTGCAGCGATTCACCCAGAGCTCCGGGCACAGAGGGAGCCAGGCTGCTGGATAAAGAGCTGAACTAGGGAGGGTGGGAGCACAGGGAAGATTTTGGGGATGGAGAACAGGCAGAGGAGGGGAGTGAGCAGCCCAGCGGTGTTTGCGTGTTTTGCTGTCCCTCTTTGGGGACAACCTGATTCCCTGGTGGCTCCAACCCTGTACGCCGGGAGGATGGAGGGCTCCCGCAGGAGATGCTTGAGTGCATGCCCAGTGCGGGATTGCAGAGTCCAAGGGGCACTGAGGTGCACGCACAGCCGTGCCCGGGACCAGCAGAGTGCTGGCAAGGGGGCAGGAGGTGGTTCCGTGGAGAAGGCTGGGTGGAGTGGAAGTGTGGAGATGATTTTCTCTCATCTGGGTGCCAATTTCCAGTCCTTCCAGGCAGCAAGATGACGCTGTGGGATGGCTCCTACCCCTTCTACCCTGGAGCCAATGCCTGCTTCCCCTTTGACACCACCCGGGCTGTCATCGTCACCGTCTTCCTCTCCATGTTGTTGATGTTCATCATCATCCTGCCAGGGATCCGGGGCAGGGGGGTAAGTGGAGGGGCAGGGGCAGTTCAGACCTCTGGTCCCACATTCCTCTTCCTTCCCAGCCTCGATAACAGACTTGGCAAGCAAACCTGCCCACAGGTTCAGGGCCAGGGCTCTGGGATCTCTAGAGAGCCATGGGGCTGAGCTCTAGCCCGTCCAAGCAGGCACACCCATCCCAGAGACACCAAACACCACCACCCCAGATTTCTGAGGAAGCCAGATCTATCTTGTCTGGATTTCTCTGTGAACAAGCCTGAATGATTTCACCAGAGTGGAGCAGCAGGGTGAGGCTTAAAGATCTCACCCCACCTTCTCAGAAACCTCAGTAAAAGCAGGAGGTGTGTACCACGCATGTCCCAGCACTGCTCGCTGGGCTCTGCGTGGCCAACAGACCCCGCTGTGAGCCACATTGGGTGTTTGTTGTGTGCCCAGTTTTGCAGCAGGGCTGGTTGAGGGGCTTCTGCCCCCCAGGGGACACTCTACAAATGCTCAGTCACTCCTTTTGTCTAAAGCTGTGGCCAGCTGTCAACAGGCCCAAACACGCGAGGTTTGGATAAGTGTGGAAATTCCAGCTGAAGACTGTTAGGAGGAATGTCTCCACCCTCCTTCCCAAAAAAGGGGACGTCACAGCTTTCTCCAGTGGGTCCTTTTGATCTTCTGTCTCTATCTGGATCTCCCTGCTGCCTCCCCCCCAACCATGGCAGGGATGCCCTGGCCACATGTATCCCCCATGCCACCCACCCACAGAGCACATGGGGTGACTCCCCAGGGGAGGAAGGGGTCTATTTCTCACCATCTGGTGAATTCCACGCTTGGTGCCTGAGGTGTCCACGGCAAAATCTGACTGATACCTGTCCCTGCACTCTGCTCACCCCTTACAGCGACTCTTCTGGTTCCTGCGCTTGGTGTTGGGACTCTTCATGGGAGCAGTGGTGCTCAGTGAGTACTGGGGTCCTGGGGGGAAGCTCATGGATGCTCAAGACGTGGAAGGGAAAGGTGGGGGAGGGTGAAGAGACCAGCCAAGGCCTAAGACCAGCCTGTAGGGTGAGTTCATGGGGAAGATGGACACATGTCTTTTGTCTGGGGCCTGGTTCCAGCAACTGGTGGAAGGTGCAAGCACCCATCTGTCTCCAGGCTGAAGACTGGTGGTCATATCCAGGGCAGTCACCAAAAGCCCACCACCAGCTTCCAGGGGTTCAGGCAAATTGGCAGGGGCTTAGATGAGAAGCAGTGCCCAGACAGTGCCCACACATCAGCCCCACTGCCTCCAGGGTTAGGATCTGCACCAGAGCTGGGGAGAAACCAACCCAAATGGGGCTTTCAGGGTCATGGGCCGGGGTTGATATTGAGGAAGGACATACAGGACTTTGCCCCAGCCCAGTCATGACCTTGGGGTGAGGTAGGGGATGCTCAGACAATGGTGACTGTCCTGGCAGGTGCTTCCAGCACCAGACATCTTGCTGCCAGGCTGTAACTAACCCCTGGAGTCTTCACAGCTGTCCAGTTCACCAGAGACTGGGAGACGGGCTGGGTGCAGGCAAACACCTCCTACAAGTCCTTCAGCCGTGCCCAGGTGGACGTGGACATCGGGCTGCACATCGGCCTGGCGGGGGTGAACGTCACACTCAGGGGTGAGTCTGACGTCCCCATCTGGAGCTCTGGAGTGGCCATGGCCCCAGGAGGTCTCCAGCTGCTCTGGAGAGGCCCTTGGTCTGTCTGGAGGCTCCTGGGACCTTGCTGTGCCCATGCTCCTGGCTGGCAGTGCCCAGCGGCTGGCACAGCAGGAGCTCAGCTCATCCCTCCTGCAGGAAACCCAGTGCACCAGATCAACGAGACCATCAACTACAACGAGCACTTTCCCTGGAACTTCGGAGCCGATTACGACCGCAGCTACAGCGAGGGGCTGGAGAAGGGGCTGCCCAGCCCCATCCTCTACGTGGCAGAGAAGTTCAGCAGTCAGAGCCCGTGTGCCGTGCACAGGCAGTACCGCATCGCTGGCCACTACGCGTCCCTCGCACTGTGGTGAGTTACAGCGAGGGGTCAGCCCTGTCCCCCGCAGCGAGGGGGAGCTGGAAAGAGCCAGGGGACAGCACAGGGAGTTTTACTGAGCCACCCTCATCGCTGTAAGGCCGTGCCAAAGCCTTGGCTTTCTGCAGAATCTGGGGTTCTCGTGCTTCCTGGCCTGTCACAGATCCATAGAATTGTGAATCGCAGAGAGATTTGGGTTGGAAGGGATCTTAAAGCTTATGTTGCTCCAACCCCCTGCCATGGACAGGGACACCTGCCACTATTCCAGGTTGCTCCAAGACCTGTCCAACCTGGCCTTGGACAATTCCAGGGGTGGGGCAGCCACAGCTGCTCTGGGCACCCTGTGCCAGGGCCTCCCCACTCTCACAGCCAGGAATTCCTTCCCAAGATCCCATCCATCCCTGCCCTCTGGCAGTGGGAAGCCATTCCCTGTGTCCTGTCCCTCCAGCCCTTGTCCCCAGTCCCTCTCCAGCTCTCCTGGAGCCCCTTTAGGCCCTGCAAGGGGCTCTGAGCTCTCCCTGGATCCTTAATCCTTCTCCTCTCCAGGTGAACACCCCCAGCTCTCCCAGCCCGGCTCCAGAGCTGAGGGGCTCCACCCTTGGAGCATCTTTTGTCGATGTCTCCAGACTCCTCTTATGTGTTCCCTGCCTTGACGTACAGAACTGTAGTCTGAGAAAAATTATTCTTCATTTAAGGGAAAACAGACGCAGCTGTGGGGCTTATGGTTCGAGATCTCTCCCAAGGACCAAGATAGAGAGTCCCAGTTAAAACAGGCTGTGAAGGGTCTTCTTTTGCACATCCAAGTGGTCACAGACCTGCCCAAGGGGAGCAGGAGGGACCATCAAGAGGGTGCTCAGAGCTCATCTGTTGGTATGAAGCTGAGAGCCCTTTGTGTGTGTTGTGATTGTGAAGTCTCAGAGGAAAGGCACCACAGGGAAGAGCGAGCCTTGCAATTCCCCCGTGAATGGAGGTTCCAGGTCCCTCTACCCATCTCCTTTTTTATTTTCAGGGAAAATAATTATCCCCACCCAAACATTCCTGTACTTCAAAGCAGAAATGTTCACAAAAACCTTATTTTTGTTTTTTTCCTTGGAATCAGAAAAATTGTTAGGCTCACCCCCCAGGGTGCTGAACCTACAGGGTAGGGCTGGCAGCTGGGTGCACTCCAGGTGCTGAATCAGGTGTGGGCATGGCTCATGGTGCAGTTCTCCAAACAAAGGTGTCCCTCGATGCCATTGTTCCTCTGAACACGTGGGAACTGCCTGGGGGTGGCCCGTTGTGGACAATCACAAGAATCAGAAAAAAGTTACTTTGGAGGGACTGTTAAGATCTGATTGTTAGAGAGATACCTCTGCCCAAATTAAGGTGCAAACGAGACCATATGCTGACATCGACAGTATGGATTTTATGTCACAGTAAATATGAGGTAGACAAAGACAGAAAGAAATAGAAAAGGAAAGGGGGGAGGAGAAAGAGTGAGAGAGAGACAGATTAAGTGAAAAATATGACCACCCATGGAACCAGACGGTGTCCCATTGATCCTCTTCTTCTGGTCTTCTCAGTGGTGGGGGTCCCACGAAACTCAGAGTTCTGTGCAGGTTTAGGTTTAGGTGGGAACACCCAGGTTCCTTCCCTGCAGGGTGACTCCTACCCTTTGCAACGCTGTGGATCAGGTGTATTTTTCTGGTGGAAGGGCTCAGACCCTGGAGGTGCTTCAGGGATCTTCAATGGTTCATGATCCCTTCTAAGACATGACCCTGCCTCTCACACCAGCGTTGAACCGGTTCTGCCCGTTCAGAAGGGATGCAAGCCCTCAGGCCGAGGTGTGAGCGGGAACACCGTCCCATCCCGTGTGAACGGGACCTTCCCGGGAAGGGAGGGCGAGTTTTCCAGCTGAGCCAGTTGTGTAACGGGACATCGGCACGATAATAAACACCACCCTGCCTCTCCGGGGTCTGCTTTTTATCAGCTTTCTCCCTCATCTGGCTCAAAACCCAGAGCTTCTGGGCTGGGTCCTCTGTCTGACACTCATCGGAGGGTTTGCCACCACACACCCAAAACCCCTCCTTCCCTCTCGTGGGATGCAAACCCAGGCCCAGCAAAGCATCTGCTGCCTCTGCAAATGGCCAAATGTTTGTGCTATTAAACATTAACATTTCAGTCCCTCACAGGAACCTCCAGAGATTTCTCCTCCAGTCCCACACTCAGAGCAGGGCTGATGCCAAAGCCATACCAAGGTGCTTGGGGGCTTCAGGGAGTTCAACACTGAACGTTCCCAGGTGTGGAGATGGCTCTGCACCGCTGCGGGATCTGTCCCACAGCTCCAGCACTCGTGTCATTACAGAACTGCTTGGGTTGTGAGGGACCTCTTCAGATCAGGCTGTCCAGCTATCTGCTGAAGCAAGGCCAGCTAGACCAGGTTGCCCAGGGCTTTATCCCTCCATTGGAACATGGAGAGGAGATCCTGAGTAGATATTCTAAGCCTGATGTTTTCTGCTCGGTTTTGTGGTCCTTTTGCAGGCTGGCCTTTTGCACATGGCTCATTTCCATCCTGCTCTTCTCCATGTCCATCCTGCTCTATGGTGGCCACATGCTTCTGCTCACTGCTGCTCTGATCCTCTTCTCACTGCTCTTCTTCTTCACCGCGAGAAACACCCCGAAGTGCCCCATCCAGTTCGGCCCAGTTTCCTTGAGAACAGACTATGGCGAATCCTTTTGGCTCACATTAGCGACAGGTGAGTGCTCAGCTTGCTTCTGGGGCTTTTCTTGTCCCTCCCTGCAGAGATGATGCCCCAACAGCACCTCATCCCTTCTTTCTCCATGGCTGGTCACAGAAAACGTTAATTTTGGGTTAGAAGATTTTAGATTAGAATTATCAAGGTTGGGGAGAAAAAGAGAAGAGCAGTCAAGAGATTTGAATGTCTGAAGTTCCCTGCTGGATAGAGATTCCCTCTGCCTTTCAGGACCTGCCCCACATCCGGGCAGCAATTGTTTCCTTTGATCAAACCAGAATTTTCCATGCTACAACATCCAACTCCAGGGAGACCAGCCCTTTTCCAGTAGCAGAGAGTAATGAATTCCCCCTGGATAATCCTCTTTTTCAGGCTAAGCAAGCTCAGGTTCCTCCAGCCTTTCCCTGTGCACAGTGGGCTCCATCCCCAACTCTCTGCCCCAGTTTATGGACCTCTCTTTTGTACTGGGGAGCCCAAAGCGATGCTAAAATCGAGATGGGGAAAGAGAAATCAACACCTTCCCCTGACGTGCCAGGTGATAGCACATGTCCCTGGTGCCCAGCTGGGTCTGGATGGAGCTGGGAGCCAGCAGGACTCCTGCAGTGGTGTCACTGTGTGTCACCGTGCATTGCAGGGCTGCTGTGCCTGCTCCTGGGGCTGGCCATCATCATCCTCAACTCCGTGCAGCCAGAGAAGCTGAAGCTCATCTTTAGCCTGGACAAGAGCAGCAAAGAGGAGGTGTGGGACAAGTCCCGCCTGCCAGCTGAGCCCAGCTGCTCTGCACAGGATGTGCTCATGGTCCCCCTGGGTGAGCTCTGCCAGGTGACAGCCACCCAGCTCTGAGGCACAGGGAGGCAGGGCAAGGCCTGGAGATGCTGCTCCTGAATTCACCAAATCCATCAAGAGGCCAGGTGGAAAGAGACATGACAAGAGCCAAGTGATGAGAATATCCAGATCTGAAAAGGTGTCTCAAATACAACAGTTTGCCTTTTGTTTGTTGTTCTGTTTTTCTGCCCTTCCCCTCTGTCCATTCCTGTGTCTTCCCCAGGACACAGAGATTAAACCAGAATAAGCTGGGAGGAAAGTAAGTAACTGCAGACTCATAGATATGAACCAAAGAGAAGTAGAGCCCCCACAAGAGCCCCCTCACCCTGAAAACCCTCGAAAAGTCCCCCTGCCCTTGGATGCTCTTCCCATCAGCAGCCAGGAGGTGCAGATGGAGCTGCGCTGCCCAGGGTGCCCTGTACCCAACATCTCTTGGTATGGGGTGAAGAGCAGGATGGCAAAGAGGAATATGATCTAGTAGGATGCTGGAGGTACCAGGCTGGGTGGAGGGAAGGAGAGGAGGAGGTGGGAAGGGAGGTGCAGCAGTGCCTTGGAGACCAGCTATAACCAATTAGGGAGAGGGGAGCAGCACCTGCAGTCTGGGTTCCTCCTGCCCAGCTGTGGAAATCCTCATGTCAGGGGCAGGAGACACTGAAATTCTGCACTTCCAAGGCAGAATTGTCCAAGCCACTCTGGGCTGTGGGCAGCCAGCAGGACCCTTGTCCACGCTGGCAGGGAGGGTGCACGCTTCAGCTTTGCCCCCCTTTGCCTCTCTCAGGGTTTCACTACTTTTTTTCTGTTTTGTGCTCGTTTATTTTCCCCTCTATCTCCATAAAATGTTTGACCTGGCCTTTCACTTGCCTGTTGATAGAGGTGTCCCTCTGAGGGCTGTTGCTGTGACGTGGCAGCCACAGGGAAGGGATAAAGAAAAGGCAGAGACCTTTTGTGGTCCTGAATGGGGCACCTAACCCGGGCCAGCCAGTGTGGGGCAATGAAGCCAAGTCAGTGCACCCTGAAGAGGGTATTGGAATATCCCCAGCAAACAAGCAGGGGGAATATGGGAGGACTTTAGTTCCTGGCGTGCCCCTGAGTGTGTGGGAGGTTTGATGGGAGCGATATCCAGCCCCGCAGAGAGGTTTGCAGAGGAACCACCATGGACCAGGCCCTCTGGGGAGGAGGAGCTCAGCCATGGCATCCTCTCCCGTCCCATTCCAGTGGGAAGAGCCTTCAATGAGAACCTAGAGGACCCAACAGGGTTTGGAGCTGAACTCCTTCGGCTTGGGATCTCAGCTGGGATGTTTCCAAGGACACCTATCAGGAGATGCTCCAGCCTGCAGATGGACCAAATCCAAGGCGCAACAAATGCCTTTGATTTAGTCAGTCGAAATTCAGGCCTCAAAAACCTTTCCCTGGTGTGTTCCTGCCTGGGGAGCAGGGCAGTGGCCGCCTGCCAGATGCCGTGGTGGTTGCAGTGAGTGCCACCAGGGTGCCACGGTCCTCGCAGAGCCCCAGGCTGCGCTCCCCGAGATGCTCACAGTGCTTTTTCCATTGCTGGCACTGATTCCGGCTGGATGCCAGATTCCCTGGACACTGGGGGGCCAGAGTCCACATGGGCCAAGAGCCGGGGATTTAGTGGTGATCATTTTACCTCTTGTTGTCCAACACCACCTCAGTCCAGCCAGGAAACTGAGCTGGGAGCTGCGGTGGAGGGAGGAGGTGGGACCTGCAGCAGCACAATGCAGGGGCTGCTCAATCACGGCTCTTACAGGGCAACTGCAGAAGCTGCTGCGACCTGGTGAGGCACAATAATCACCCCCGAGCAGCGGCCCTGGCTGTGCCCGTCCGTGTGGAGCCAAGGGAAGAAGCCCCCCGCCTGCACATGTTCTTGCAGGTGGCCAGTCCCCTGGTACAGCCAGCCCATCCCCTGGCACAGCCAGCCCGTCCCCTGGTACAGCCAGCCCATCCCCTGGTACAGCCAGCCCATCCCCTGGCACAGCCAGCCCGTCCCCTGGTACAGCCAGCCCATCCCCTGGCACAGCCAGCCCGTCCCCTGGTACAGCCAGCCCGTCCCCTGGCACAGCCAGCCCATCCCCTGGCACAGCCAGCCCGTCCCCTGGTACAGCCAGCCCATCCCCTGGCACAGCCAGCCCGTCCCCTGGTACAGCCAGCCCAGCCCCTGGCACAGCCAGCCCATCCCCTGGCACAGCCAGCCCATCCCCTGGTACAGCCAGCCCGTCCCCTGGCACAGCCAGCCCATCCCCTGGCACAGCCAGCCCATCCCCTGGCACAGCCAGCCCGTCCCCTGGTACAGCCAGCCCAGCCCCTGGCACAGCCAGCCCATCCCCTGGTACAGCCAGCCCATCCCCTGGCACAGCCAGCCCATCCCCTGGCACAGCCAGCCCAGCCCCTGGCACAGCCAGCCCAGCCCCGTCCGTCCTGACCCGCCCCTGCAGTGCGCGAAGGGTCTCTGCATCCCCCATCGTGTCACTGTCGCTGTCGCAGCTCTGCTGGCCCCGTGCAAGACCTGCTGCAGAAATCCCGGCCGTCCCGTGTTTAATCTCACAGCTCTGGTCCCAGCCCTCAGCTCGTTAAAGTCCTTTGGAGGCTCTCCCATCCCTTCACAGCTCCTCATGACAAAGATTTCTTAGTGGCTGACCCCGAAATGTGCCAGCGAGACTTTTGTCCCCATGGGAAGGATGCTGCTGCTGGAGGCTTGCCAGAAATGCAAGAGCTTCAGCTGTGCCCCATGGCCCCTCCTTGAGAAACCAGCCCCCCAAATGTCCAGAGTGTTTCAAAGGACAGGGGTTTTAGTAAAGTTTTATTGAAAATAATTCCTGTGCAGAACAAACCACGCTAGTGACACACAAATACCATCTGACAGAAATAAGTAACTTACCAGCAAGGGTCTTTTCTCAGAAAGAAAACTCAAAATATGGAAATTTTGTACTTTACAATTAATTGGAATGAAGGTGCCCAGGCTTCCAGCATTCAGATATAGAATCCCAGAATAGTTTGAGTTGGAAGGGACCTTAAACTCCATCTCATTCCACCCCATGCCATGGGCAGGGACACCTTCCACTGTCCCAGGCTGCTCCAAGCCCCGTCCAACCTGGCCTTGGACACTGCCAGGGGTGCAGCAGCCACAGCTGCTCTGGGCACCCTGTGCCAGGGCCTGCCCACGATCCCATCCAGCCCTGCCCTCTGGCAGTGGGAAGCCATTCCCTGGGTCCTGTCCCTCCAGCCCTTGTCCCCAGTCCCTCTCCAGCTCTCCTGGAGCCCCTTTAGGCCCTGCAAGGGGCTCTGAGCTCTCCCTGGAGCCTTCTCCTCTCCAGGTGAGCACCCCCAGCTCTCCCAGCCTGGCTCCAGAGCAGAGGGGCTCCAGTCCTCAAAGCATCTCTGTGGGCTCCTCTGGACTCCCTCCAGCAGCTCCAGGTCCTTCTCTGCAGGTGGGGTCTCACCTGAGTGGGGCAGAGGGACAGGTTCCCCTCCCTCCCCTGCTGCTCCAGCTGGACAGGGATGTGTTCTCATTCTTCTTCTTCTTCATCCTTCATTCTTCTCTCTCCTTCCTTTCCTATGGCACCTTTTTGGCCTACACTAGGCTACAAGTTTTGTCTAATAAAGGCCAAATTTGAAAGTGAAAAGGATCACATCACCACATCCCCCACGACAAACTCTGTGGCACATTTACTCAGTCTTTGTTTCTGGAGCAGTTTTTTTTATTCCAGCTCCTGTAGCATCCAGCCTGCAGAAGCTGGATCCATGCCTGGCTTTCCTGGACACACCTAAACCACGAAATTTCATGTTTGGGAAAGAAATGAGCAGGTGTAATCCCTGGCTTTTGGAGTGGCAGGTGCTCCCAGGGAGAAATGTCACCCATGAGCTGCTTCTCATTTTCAGCAGGAACAGACCATTGGAGAATCCCTGCACTGTGCTGTGGCAGGGCACGGAGCAGGAAGGGCATTCCTCCTGGGACAGGGATCCCCAGGTGGCTGTGCAGCTCAAGTTTCTGGAGCTGTGAGCTGCTCTGCTGGGAGCCTGCCAGCATCGCCTGCCCCTTCCAGAGGGCACTGCCAGGGAGATACAGTCTGTGAAGGCACTTGCCAGCAAGGACCTATCCCACCGTGGACTTCAAAGGCAGTTGGATGGGGAAATGCGTCTCTGGGGACATCAAGAAGAGTCTGTGATCTGCCCTTTTGGGTCCATCTTCAGGGAAGGAGTGAGAACTTTCTTCTAGATGCTGTTGATTTCAGAGGGTTGAGAAGGAGACAGGCCCTTGTCCACAAAATGAGGGTTGATGAACACCTCAGGCATTTCCTGGTACTCCTCTGCTTTGTCCTCACGGAGATCAAAGAAGGCTTTCAGCAGGTCCAAATTGAGGTGGTGCATCGCCACGATGGTGATCCCAGCCACAAAACAGAGCAGGCCTGGAAACAAACACGCTCTCTGATTGGGTTCCTGTCATTCCAGCACTGTCCCCACCCAACAGCTCTTCTCGGATGGTCCCCTGCCAGAGGACAATGCCTTTGCTTATGGAAGGTCACCTTCTATTGTGTGAGCTGTTCTGAGCATCTTAAAGCCCAGGCACAGGTCTGAAAACCCAGGCAAGTGATCCCAATGTCTTTGCACCTCAGGAGCTATAAATGCCTCCACCGCCCTTGAGATGGTGTTTCCCCTTTTCCTATCCCTCTCCACATCTCTGCCAGGATCTGCTTTGCCAAGGCACAGGCTGGGGCTCTGGGGAGCTGCACTTCCCACCTGGGAGGGAAGCACTGGGACTCTTGTACATCCAGAGGGACACAGTGATGTGACCTGGGGCACCCTGATGTTCTTACCAATTGCTAGCACGAGCCAGAAAGATCCCCCATAAGCTACATGCAGGGTCCCGGTCCCAATCTGGATCAGACACATCGGGGAGTTCCTCACGGTGGAGAACGAGAGCAGCGAGAAGATGGTGAAGGCCCCTGTGACCAGGAGCATGTATCCTCCATAAACAAGGACAGGCATGGAGAAGAGAATGTTGGAGATGATCCATGTGCAAAAGGCTACCCTGGAGACAAGAGAAGACCAACAGATGAATGGTGCGAGTGCCACGGATTAGGATGCTCTGTGTGAGGATTTCCAAGTGGGAGGAGGAATCTGGGCTCCAGAGTGCACTGTACAGGTGGAGAAGCTCTGTAGGCAGGCAGGAACGATCCCTAATCCCCACACTGAGCAAGCACACGTGTAAGGCTCACACTGCTGCACCCAAAGGGCAGAAACACAGATTTCCTCTTCCTGTTGCTCAGCCCACAGACAGGAGCAGCCTAGAGGAGGCTGTGGCAGCCCACTCGGTGTATCTGGACCATGCCAGTTCCCTGCCCTTCCACGTGTGGGGCAGCACAGACCCTGAGAGCAGCACCAGGGCTGGGATAACTGCAGGAGCAGGCAAAGCTCTGCACTTGCTGAGGAGTTGGGCTACAGAGGAAGCCCTCAGCTATAGACCAGGAGGTCTTGTTCCATGGCATCCTTCCCTAGTTTCTGTGTCCCTGCTGTCAAACACCAAGCAGGGAGAACAGCACTGCAATGGCTCTTGATGGCCAACAATGTGGGGGAAGGGACCATCCCCTGCCAGCTGGGGACCAGTTCTCACCCAGCCCAGGTGGGCAGTGGCATATCTCTGACCTTGCCAAGGAGTCCAGATCAACTCCACAGAAACAGCAGCACCATTTTTCCTCACCTGATCCCAATCTTAGGTACAAAATACACTCACAGGGGAGGTTGGGAGAGTTCTTCATGTGTCCATGGGCCTCTCTGGGCTACTAAGGACAGCAGCTTCAACTCCATCCATGGGGATGGACTTCTGCCATCATCACCACATCACAGCAAGGACCTGCACCACGTTCCTCTCTCCTGTGCTCAGTCCTGCTGCGTTTATCCAGCAGAGAGAACCAGGACTTCCTCTCCGCTCATCCCAAAGTGTCTACAGCGCCTGGCAGGGACCCCTCCGTGCACACAGCATCCCTCTCGGAAGGAGGCAATCCCACCCATCCCAAAGGCTGGGGGAAAGGCAGCCAAGCCCTTCACATCCCTGCGCCTCCCATGCCTGCAGCAGGACGGGACAGGGCTCACCAGAGCATGGCTGAGGCGTAGTGGCCGGCGATGCGGTACTGCCTGTGCACGGCACAGGGGCTCTGACTGCTGAACTTCTCTGCCACGTAGAGGATGGGGCTGGGCAGCCCCTTCTCCAGCCCCTCGCTGTAGCTGCGGTCGTAATCGGCTCCGAAGTTCCAGGGAAAGTGCTCGTTGTAGTTGATGGTCTCGTTGATCTGGTGCACTGGGTTTCCTGCAGGAGGGATGAGCTGAGCTCCTGCTGTGCCAGCAGCTGGGCACTGCCAGCCAGGAGCATGGGCACAGCAGGGTCCCAGGAGCCTCCAGACAGACCAAGGGCCCCTCCAGAGCAGCTGGAGACCTCCTGGGGCCATGGCCACTCCAGAGCTCCAGATGGGGACGTCAGACTCACCCCTGAGTGTGACGTTCACCCCCGCCAGGCCGATGTGCAGCCCGATGTCCACGTCCACCTGGGCACGGCTGAAGGACTTGTAGGAGGTGTTTGCCTGCACCCAGCCCATCTCCCAGTCTCCTGTGAACTGGACAACTGCCAGGAAGAATTAAAGCGGGGTTAAAGCAGGTCCAGTTTCAGGCCTTGCTGTGCTCAAGGGGAGAATCACAGGAGAGTGGCAGCATTCCCACCATGGCACTGCAAGGGAGTGTTAGGAGGGCAGGAGTGCTGACTCAGCCACCAGGATGTGCCCCAACCAGCTCCCACACCCTGCAGAGCTCAGGACCTCCCCTTGCTAAGCATCCACTCCCTGGATCCGGGAGCAGCAGAGCTCAGATCCCCAGGGATGAACATCATGACCTGATTTCTCCTTGGACATCCTCTCCAGAACTTCCCTGCAAGCTCCCCGCCATGGCAAGCACCACAGCACCCAGGGACCAGGCTCAGAGATGAGCCTGTTTGTCAGCCACAGGAACAGGGGTGAGTCTCATTTCACACATTCAGCTCCCTAAATCGCACTGTTAGTGAATAGTAAAGGTCACTGTCAAATGGAGGCAGTGGAGAGGGGTGGGAAGTGTCATCACAGCTCGGACAGTCCTTCCAGCTGGGAGAAAAAGAAAAATTTGAAGCATTTCTGGTATATTTTTTTTGGCACAAGGTATCCTCTCCTGAAGCACTTCCACTTCGCAGTGGGTGTGGAAAGTAAAGCCGATGATTTGATGTCAGGGTGAACAAAACTTTCCTGAGAAAATGTTCAGTTGTTGAGTCAACTTGAGAGGGCACTGATGCAGTGGGAGCTCCACAGGAATGCTTTTTGGCTGCAGTGTGCCCTGCTGCTGCCAGACAGAAACTCTGACTCTGGCTTCAGAACAATTCGTTCCTCCCATGTGCCCCAGCAGAGCCCGGCTGCAGCCGTGTCACGGAGCGGGGCTGGATGGCTCTCCAGGGCTGACCCGGATAGGGGGCTGTGGAGTCAGCCCTGGCCTCCACCCCTCTGCCACCTCCAGCCTGGCACCATGCTTCCAGGCAGCTCTGGTGGCATCTCCCAGAACCTGGACATCCCCAGGATGGCAACCGCATGCTGGGATGGTCCATGAATCCTGCAGCTGGTCCCAGTCTGGCTACCTGCTTCCAGTGCCTGGCCAAATCAGGGCTGAATCTTCTAGGTTATCATTATCCCTCTCCCTTCATCATCCCACTCTGAGCAGTCCTATAATCCAACTTGTCCTTCACAGCAGGAGGGATTCTTTGATTTAGGGTCAGGGTTGGTTTCTCTCGCCACCTGTTGTCTTCTGTCCCCTCAGCACACCTTTTCTTGCCCATCCTGTTGCCCTGTCCAAGTTGGAAATCCCACTGCTGGTTTCCACTACCAGTTATTACAGAAGATTTCCTGGGTTTTACTAAATTAAATCCTCTCCTTCCTCTCCTCTGACCTTGCTCCTTGGGAGGTCTTCACCCCACTACTGCAACCTCTGTCCTGCCTGTGTTTTATTCCAACCTGCTCCCTCCACATCCCTGCAAGGCTCCTCACATCCTCCAAGCATCCTGGCTGCAGCCCCAGGCAGCACAAGAGGGCTCACACAGTGAGGGAAATAATGGAAAATTGGTGAGGAGGATTGTAAACACACTCAACCAAGGTGCAGCTGGGGTGTAGAAAAACCCATAGATCACAGTAACCACTGTCTAGCCTTGTGTGTTGGAGAAGCAGAGCATCTCTTAGGCAGCTCAGAAGCACCTATTGAACAGGCTTGAGATCCTACCCTGCTACAGGAAAGATCAAAGTACATCAGTGAACTATACCTGCACAAATCCCTGAAATACAGGTGAAAACAGCAGGTTTGGTGATCCTCTGGCATGGACTGAGCTCCGTGGTGCCGGTCCCCTCCTTGTCCCTGCCCAGTGCTGCTTTGGGGATCCTCCCGAGGGTGAGGTAATGAAAATAAATCTGCTCTTTGCATTTCATCCTCGCTTTTGTGGTTGTTTCTGCACCCTGTCTGTGTCAGGTCACAGACGCTGTCAGAGGAATGTGGGGCTGCGCAGCCTGATGGAGCTGGGGCGGGTTGAGTTACAGCCAGCAAAGCTCCCAGAAGTAACCATGGGCACCTCCGAGCGCCCTCAGCCCCCGTACCAGGGAAGGGAAAGCCATTTTGGGAAGATACGCAACTGCTTTGCAGAGCAGGGGTGAGTGAGGTAGACCCCACAACCCCAGCTCACATTTCCCAGACACAGACTCTGCCCCAGGGTTTAATCCCGCCCCCAGACCCATCCCCGAGGGCTGCGCAGCACTTACCAACAATCACCACTCCCACGAAGAGGCTGAGGAGAACACGGAGAGTCCAGTACAGCCTCTGCAGGGAGAGAGGTGGGACATCAGGCAGGGACGAACAACCCCGGCTCTCCTCCTGCCTCACCCTGAACCACCCCGGAGGGTCCCAGCAGCCAGAACAAGGGGAGCAGTTGCCCGTGCCCGGGGCCACGCACCGCCCGTCCGCGGATGCCCGGGATGATGAGCAGAAAGCTGCAAGCCAGCGTCAGGAAGACCACGATGACTATGATGGTCCTGATGTCGAACCCAGCAGCCTTCCTCTGCTGCGGGTAGAACGGGTAGACGCCATCAAAGAGAGTCATCCTGCACCTCCAGAAGCCTGTGGGAGAGGAGTGGTCACAGCAGGGACCCTGCACTGCCCTGCCCGGATGCCTCCAGCCCGTGATGGCTCAGCTCTGGAGTAACCAGCTGAGGGAGGTTCGCCTAAAGAGTCCCCAGAGGGACAAGGAAATGTGACGCTGCAAGCAAGCAGGAGGGTGGAATACTCCCCAGCAGAGAGCATGCCACCCAAAAGCCCTCCGTGGAGAAGAGGAGGTGCCTGGGGCAGGGCTCCAGCAGCCCGAGGGACTGTGGCAGCCCAAGGAACCACGAGCCCCTGAGCTGCTGCAGGGTGAGGAGCAGCCCCAGAGCAGGAACCTGTTGAGCAGCTCTTGCCCAGACAGCGCCGGGTCTTTCCCTCCAGCAGGTGCAGCCAGGGCTTTCCGCTTTGGGGTGATCCCTTAGGGGAAGTGCCCAAGCCAGTGACCCCTGCAGAAGTGTTTTCCTTCAAAATTACAAGGAACCACTGAAAACATGGATTTCACAATAGCAAAATTATTTCCAGCCAAGGGCCAGCAGTGCCAAGTGGAACAAAGCCCACTACTCCCACTCCTGCCCGTTTCCTCCAAGAAGCTTTTCCCCAAGAGCTGCTGGTCTGGTGAAGGAGGAAGAGGAAGAGGGAGGATTGGTCCTGCACTTGGTCCAGAGGGGCCAGAAGCAGCCCCTAGTCCCAGGATGAGAGTCCAAAGAACATACAAACTTCGGGAGCACATCTCAAGGCTAAAGGAAGCTGAATTACATAAGTTGAAAAGATGTGTCAATCCCACAGATGACTTTGAACTTCCTCTGACACTCCAGTTCCAGCAATTACACGCCTTCTTCCTGCGCCTGAGTTGGATCTTTTCTAATAAGATTGATAACACGCTTAGTCCTCCTGTTTTGCTGATTTAATAGCCTCTCTGCATGTAACCACCCCGGCAATGCCAGAGCTGATTTGATTCCTGACCAAACAGCGTTTTATTCTCTCCCTGTACGGAGGAGGTGATTTTATTCTCATTTTTCGAGAACAGTATTACTCATATTTTTAGGTAAGATCCAACCCAGAGCAATTCAGCCACAAAAAATTGGTCCCAAATCCCTAGAAGTGAGTGGGGATCATGACAGCTATCATAAAACAGTTTGCTTGGACAGCTGAATTGCTTTTCAATACATAAAGCGGTATTTGATTTGAGAATAATTTTCTGTCCAGTAACCCAGATAATAACAGCCAAGAGTTTAATGGAGACTGGGATTTTACAACAGATCTGGACCTGAATTTATCTTGTCTCTGCTCCAGACTAGCAGAGCTGTCATGTGGTCTTACGAATCTTCTTTGGGGCTATTTTGCTGCAAGAGCTTTGGTTTTTTTCCTTGGAAAGCCAAACCCAGAGAAGGACAGCCTTCAAGTGCTATGATTACCTGGCAAGCAGGAGCTGTAGCTGATTCCCAAGGATACCGAAATCCAGCAAAAGTGCCCACAGAACAGTCAGAGCTGCTGCAAGAAAAGAAATAAATGAGCAGTTTAACTTAGGACAGACTAAATCTTACTGACTTGAATTCCACTTGTTTCCTGGTATCTTTGCCCAAATTTCCTATGAGATACAATGGAGTAAAGAAAGATTTCCAAGTCTGTATTCACTAAAATGCAACTCTTCACAGCTTAAAAAATGAGAAACCAGAACATAACAAGGAGGATGCTGCCTTGTTAAATCTTAATTTAACTTTCAACCAACACCAAGGGATATCTGTATTTCTGTACACTTTGCAATTTCTGGGACTTGTTTTACAGAGAATTTCCAGGGAAACAACTCTTTTGCTGCCTGCCCATCTTTCTCCCTTGATTACCCTTCACAGAAGACCAGCTCTTTGGCATTTTTGCAGCTTTCAAGTGGAAAAGTTTTGCCTACAGTTCATGGCAGGAGAAACTGAACTTGTTGCACCTTGGAAAGCATCCTCCACACTGAAGCATTGCTGTGACCTCAGAGCCCCTGTGGTTCCCTCTGCCACAGTGTATGGAGGGGGGGAAGACTGGAAACATCTTCAAGGAAGGGTCAGCAATTCAGCAGAAATAGACGATTTATCTTATGTTTTAAAACATTCTGGACTTGGAGAGAAAGACAAAGGGGGCAGAAAGTTTGCCCAAACCCCAGAAGTTTCTCCTTACAGAAACTCCATTTCCCTGCTTCAGAATGAATCGAGACAAAAGGATTTTTTTTAAGTGCTCAGCCAAAAACTCCCGGTGGCAGAGCCAGCAGCAATCCTAGCTGGGCTGCTCAGGGCTGCAGGTCGGTATTCTCCGTAGGAAAAAGAGAAATCCTGTCCCCTGGAAACTGAATCATCAGAGCTGCAATTCGCAGGTGGAGAAGGAGGGGCGAGGGGCCAACCTCACTGCACTTTCCCGACCCTGTAGCAGGGTGGAATAGAAGAAACCGAGGGTTAGCTCCAGACGGGGAGCATCCTCCCCTCGCGGTCCCTGCGAGCCGGGACCCCCGGAGCGCGGCGGGCAGCGCCGGGGGCCGCTCGCAAAGAGAGGGACCGGGGCGGGCGGCGGGGGGGGCCCTCACACCTCACACCTCACACCTCACACCTCACACCTCACACCTCACACCTCACACCTCACACCACCTACCTGCTGCTGCTGCTGCTGCTGCTGCCGCTGCTGCAGGCGGCGGCTCGGGCGGCTCCGGCCCGCAGCGCTCTTATAGGCGGCGGCGGCGGCGCGGGCCGTATGTAACCCGCGGCACCGCCCGCCCGCCCGCCGCACTCCGGCCGCGCCGCACGCAGGTGAGGCCACCGCCACCTCAGCGCCCGCGGGGGACCGGGGACACGCGGGTCACTGCCTGGGACGGGGATCGGGACACGCGTGTCCCCGCTTGCGTGGAGAAAAGGGAGACAGAAGGGCTGGGGATGCGCGTGTCCTTGCTTGCGCGGGGGGACTGAGGGATCAGGGACGCTCGCGTTCCCCGCTGGGGGTGTGTTTGAGGGCCACGAGTGTCCACGCTTGGAAGGATGTCTGGGGGACCGAGGCCACGCGTGTCCCTGCCTGCGTGGGTGGGGTGGCTCCTCGGGATCGGGGCCGCGCGTGTTCCCGCTTGCGTGGGAGCTGCGGGACCGCGAGCGCGCGTGCCCCCCCTGCCCCGCCCGGGGACGCGGTGGCCAGGGCCGTGCACGCTGTCACCGGCGGGGGTCTGTGTCACTTCGGGAGGGGACAGGGGCCCGTGCTGCTCCCGCTTTCTCCTGCTGTGGGGACACGTTGGGATGGGGCCGTGCCCGGGGCATGGAAGGGCTCGGGTCGTGTCCCCGTGTCACTGCCCGTCCTCAGGGCTGGAGGGCTCTGGGTGATGTGTGAGGACGGTGAGACGGGGCCGTGCGTGTCCTCACCTGCAGGGTGCGGTGGAGCCACGCACATCCCTGCCGGTGAGGGAGCAGGCACGGGACAGAGCGTGTCCCTGCCGCAGGCACAGGCAGAGAGAGACCCCTCATGTTCCTCCAGGGGACGGAGTCTCTGCTGTGCTCGGAGGCACCGGGGCACCTGGCCCTAGGGGGAAGCTGGAGACACCACTCGTCCCTGTGTGCACATTGTCCATGGGGTGTGCACGTGTCCAGGATACTCTGGGATCCAAGGCTGGGGAGATGTAGCCTGTTCTGAAATCCTAAGACTGACTGGTGGGTGGGGTAAGGCGGCAGCCCCCAAGCGTGTCCCACCAGAGATAGAAATTAGCTGGCACTCACAAGGACCATAAGGATCAGCCCCCAGGCTTCTGGAATGCCTTGGATCTGCTGTCCTCTGTGTGACCACACTTAGGTTCTGCCGTGGGGCTGATGCTCTCTCAGGATTATGGTGTTTTCCACAACCCCAGGTGACCTGTGGCCCTGGGGAGAGTCCAGGAGACTTTTGGAGGCTGAAACCCTAATTTTAGTGGAGCCAAATCTGCTGGGATCAGGTGGAACAAGAGACCCTTGCTCTGTGGGAAGCTGTGTGTTTGCACTATCTGACATACAGTTTTTGGAGGGCAGTGAAACTCCAGGCTTTGACAGGGCACAGGGATCCTCTCTGATGGGAGAAGACAAGGATGACAAGCTTAATTTCACTATATGCAGAGCGAGGGAATGAGCTTCCAGAGGTGGCACAGGGAATCTGTGGAAGAGTCTGGATGGCTCATCATTGCAATATTCCTGGAAAACTTGACAAGGCTGTGGAAATAATCCACATTTGGCAAGCTTTCCCTCAGCAAGCTGCACCATGGGCTTCCAAGGTCAGTCTGCAAGATCACCACTGTTACTGTATCACACTGGCCATGACTCAGACTGGAAAACCTTCAGAGTCTTGGATTGATAAGGCAATAAGTGAAGTTTGGTTTCTGGGGCACGGAGAGATAAAGGCATCTCATCTCATGGCTTGGGACAAGAGCAATTCCCATACCTGAGGAAGAGAGATGTGCTCAGCGACAGAAGGAATTTTAAAACACTTGTTCTGCAGGAGCTCTATGAGAAGACCCAGGGGAGGGGGACACAATCTGTGCTGTGGCTGTGGTGATGTGCTTTGAGCCTTGGCTTTGCTCTGTGTCTCCTGAGCCGCTTCTGTGGCACCTTCAGACCTCACTCGGGATGGGGGTTGCAACTCTGCCCATTTTGAGCCAGCTGTGCCTCTGGGGTGTCCCTTCCCACAGCACAGGAGGCCACGTGGACCTCTGTGCACAAGTCAACCACAAGTGCTGCCGATGCTCAGGGAAGGGGCTGTTTCAACAGGGAGAGCTTTCAGGCAGGAGAGTCCCATGTGATGATGGTGACAGGGCTCTGCCACTCCTGCCAGAGGTCACAGGCATCTCCATGTGTCACCAGAAGCCAAACTCACGTTCTTTGTACAGGATGGGGCTCACGGAGCCTCTAGTTCCCAGCAGCTGCACGGTGCAAATCTCACATCCACCAGACTACGCTAAGCACAGGGCTGTGGGATGGAAAGGATGTGGGGTGGAAGAGCTGTTGTGATGGTGAAGGAGCGTGGAAATGTCGCTTCTTTAGACACAACTTACTTTCTAATGTAAAAGACCAGAAGTACAGGGATCTCTGGCAGAAGGAGTGACCACGGCTTACATGCTCTGCTCACAGCCTGGTGATGAGTGTTTAAATTGATGAACATAATTAATGTGAGTGCAAATGATAATATTTAAGTCTCAGACCACTTTGTTTTCCAAGCAGACAGTGCAACACGAACTCATGTTTTGTGGTTTGCACCACTGGGAGATACAGGTGAAACATCCCCACTGCAACTCTCAGTAAACCCAAAATAAAACCTGCAGAGTTGCTGGTAATGTGTAAGCCTTTCCAAACCCGGATTTTCTTCAAGTTTTAATTAAAATAATGAAAAAAAATTAAAAGGATCACTTTGGATGTGACAGAGTGGTGTAGGAAAAGCTGAAACCTGTGCATTGCTGCATCTCTTGGCAGCACAGCTCTTCTGAAATAGTGCTGATCTTTGGATTCACGCTGAGACAGGGGCAAAGAGCCATATTTA
The DNA here is from genome assembly GCF_020740725.1 of Corvus hawaiiensis. Lineage (NCBI taxonomy): Eukaryota > Metazoa > Chordata > Aves > Passeriformes > Corvidae > Corvus > Corvus hawaiiensis. The sequence continues at coordinate 21,973,261 of NC_063225.1, read as the reverse complement.
GTGGAAAACCCCATCTTGGAGTTAAATTCAGGTCTGGCATTTCTATGCATGGCATTGTCACATTTGTGGCTCTAAATCACTTCACAGTTCAGGGCTGGGAATCCCTCTCTTCTGCCAGGTGTTGCCTGGGATTTTAAAGGTTCAGCTCCCAGTGATGAAATCTGCTCTGGATCCAGGGCTTTTGTGGAAAGGGAGGTGGTAAAGCATCATGAGAAAGGCTGGTCAGGAGGGATGGCAATCAGGTTAGCTCAGAAGGGATCAAGCTGTCTTGTCTGCAGTAGTCGCATACTTTGGGATGTCTGCCCGTGTGCTGAGGCTTTTCCATCATGTTCACAGCTGGATGGGTCAATGCCAGAAAAATGTCCAGCTGAAATGTGCCTGTTTCTGTAATGAAGGGCTCTCTGTAACGGAGCAGGCACAACGGGATGATGAGCTGTGAGTCTGTAACTGGGATACCCCGAGGCAGGGCCACTGGTCCTGCTGCAGCAGGAAGGTGTTCTCAGCTCAGCTGACACATCCTGACAGAACTTTCCCAAGGTGACAGGGTCTCACATGAGCCCCGCCAACTTCCCACAGCCCAAATCAGGAGACACTGCTGACAGATGGTGGCAGCAGTGGGGTTTTACCCAGCAGCAGAAACCACAAAAAGGAGCTGAGGTTTTGGTCTGTGCATGTTTCCTGCCTCGGGGAGCAGCCCACCTCCAGCTCCACCTCCCTCCCTCTCCTCTCCATTTGCAGGTCGCTGCTTCCAAGGACCCAGTGGCTGATGCAACCTGCAGCAACGATGTTGAGTTTGGTTGTGGTTCTGGTGGGGACGTGGACCTTGGGGAGTAAGTGCGATTTTGGGGAAGGGAACCCAAGGGGAGATCCTGGGTAGCTGATGCCCCTCTGGGGAATTTCCTCTGACTCATAGGGCATCATATCAGATGAACTTGATCTAGTGGAAGGGGTGAATGGCATGGCAGGGTGAATGGAACAGGCGTTTATGGTGCCTTCCAACCCAAATTCTATGATTATATGATTCTATGATGCAGTTTGTGAGGAGATAAGAAAAAATTGGAGCCAAGTGCAGGTTGAGAGACTGCACTACTGCAGCTGAGATGAGTACACAGCTTGTAAGCAGGAACTGGAAGTCTTTGCTAGTATTAGCAAAGTAAAAAGTAAAAGTAAAAGCAATCAAAATTAACATGAAGGAAATAAGGCTGATGCTGACACAAGAGCGCAACTCCAGAGCCAAGATCTTTCCTTGGCTCGTGTGGACATTGTAGGAGTCAGAAGTAAGGAGAGGTTTCTGATCCAGTGAGAGAGAAAGAGAAGAGGAATGTCTTTTGGGATTAGACTGGTGGTGGCCACAAATCGATCTGGGGACATCAGGATCACAAGCACAAATTTCTAATTTTAGCTATTGTCCCTCAAAAGGACTGCAAAACTTGTCTAAAAAAATGCATATTTGGGAAGTTGCAGAAAGACTATGGGAAAAGATCACAATATAAATATAATTCTCTAGTGCTGGTGCTTGTTTCATGCTTTTTTCTTGCTGCTTATCAAGTGGGTCCTGTCTCTTCCAGGAGCCCAGGAGAGCATCTCCTGGGAGGTCCAGCGCTACGACGGCTGGTACAACAACCTGCTGCACCACAGCCATGGCTCCGTGGGTGAGTGCCAGGCCTGGGGACAGGAAAGGTGGGATGGGGTGAGGCAAGCTGCCCCTTGCCCATCTGGCTTGCTTTGTGGCTGAGACAGAAACCTTTCTGACCTGAGCCTGAACCAGGCAGGTGAGCAGACAACGCCACCTCCCACGGCCCTCAGACCACTGAAGCTAGACCTCTAGACCCCAGAAGCACCTGAGAGCCCTGATAGAGAAGTGTGGAGGGGCCAGGCAGCCCGTGTCCGGGCATTGCCACCTTTAACTGCTGCCCAGGCACAACCTGCAGGTCATGCTGGTGTTGGATCTGTCCCAGAGCAAAGCTGTGCCTTTGTGAGATCACTCAGAATATCCAAGGCAGGGAGGACCCAGCTCTTTCCAGCAGGTGTTTCTGTGATGGTCAGGGATCCCAGTGCTGCAAAAAACCGTCTTTAGCCAAAATCAGCATGTAGTTCAACCAGGATTCAACACAAGGTGGAAGAGTTCATGGTCCGGGAATGCTGAACCTATTGATTTTCTGCCCTGCACAGAGCGGATACCATGTACTGGTTGGTACTGGGAGAGGCATTTGTGATTTCCCTCTGCCAGAGGTGAACTGCTTCCTCATGCCTACAGCCAGCCCATGGGCTCAGCTCCAGATATCCCTGAGTCAGGGACCAGGACGGATCAGGCAGGATCTGAAACACTGAAGTTTCTGAATCCTCATTCCTGGCAGCCCAGGTTGGCCACTGCTCTGGTGACACAGTGGCACAAGGTGGAGCAGCAGCTGCACAGCTTCCTCCGAGTCCAATGGGCTCTCCCACACGACGTGTGTCACCAGCCCTTTGGTAACACCAAAGCCTGCCAGGGAAAACCAGCCCTGGCAGATCAGGTCTTCCTCTTCTAGAGCAAATAGGTCAGACCTTAACTTTTGGAAACCAACATACAGAAACTAAGCCACAAACTAAGGCAGGAATTCAGGATTCCCCCCACCTCTGGGGAGCACCAGCAAATGGAGCCCACCACACTGGTGACAAGCCAGTGAGAAATGACCTCCTGCCTCTGGGCTTTTCAGTTTTGGCACCAGCAGTGCATGCAAGGTCAGGGTGTTTCTCTCTCATCTTTGCACTTGTCTTGCTGCCTCTCTGGCTGTTCCCTCTCCTATTTCCTGCCATGCTGGCAAACACCACAGGTGTGTAGGATTGCACAGTCAACATGGGACATCAGCATCGCTCCAGTTACCCACTGGAGCACCACCCCTGACCTCCAGGAGGCAACAGGGACGCACATAGACAAGAGAAGGACAAGCGGAAGAGAGGAAGATGGAGGATGGAGGATCCCTCCTGGTTTTAAGATGACTGATCCCAGTGTTGCAAGAAGTTTTGGGTGATGACACCAAAACTTGCGTGTTCTTGGCCACTCTGAGAACCTATGCTATCCTCTGACCCTCTTCTGGGACCTGCACACGTATCTCTGTATCCCACTATGGCTGTGCCTCCCACCGGGTACCACAGAACCCATTCCATGTTTTTGGCACTGCAGGGGCCAGGCTGCTGCGTCTCCTGCCAGCCAACTACGCAGACGGCGTCTACCAGGCCCTGCAGGAGCCCCACGTGCCCAACGCTCGCCAGCTCAGCAACGCGGTGGCACAGGGACCCTCGGGGCTGCCCTCCCGCAGGAACACAACTGTCCTGGCTGTCTTCTTCGGTAAGAGCTGGGGCCTGACACTGGCTGGAAAAATGGTGGTTTGGGTGGAAAAGTGTTGGTTTCTCACACACCCAAGGCCATGCATCAGAGCACTCCTCACCCAGCCCTCCATAGCAGACCCACATGTGGAGATCAGCCCCACAAAGCCTTGGGTACCACCGTACCACAGCACTGTCCAGCCAGGAGAGTTTGTGTGGATTTTCGGTGACCTTTGCCAGCTGACCCAAGTGCTGATATTTGTCTGTTGGGAGCTTCCTCATTTGTTTTAGCAGTGGAGTTGCCCCATGGCAAAAACACCGGACAGGACCGATAAGAGCCATGCTGGGCTGAACTGCTGTAAGTTGGAGCAGTTTCTTCTGTCTCCCAGGAGCTCAGTGGGGTCTTAGGTCTCCAGGCCCAGAGATGTCTATCTCTGGGAGATCATAAAATCCCACAATGTTTGGGTTGAAAGGGACCTCAATGGTCATCTTTTTCCACTAGGCCAGGTGTCTCCAAGCACTGTTCAACCTGGCCTTGATCACCTTTGCTGCACATGGTGGTCCCCTCAGCCCACCTACAGCTGCCCACACTGATGTCCTGCTTCAGGTGGACAGTCCTCGCAGCTGCTCACCATGCTTTGGTCTCTGCCAGGTTTCCATGTGCTCTTGGACATCCTGGAGACGGAGAAACCTGGCTGCCCTGCTGAGTTCCTCAACATCTACATCCCATCTGGAGACCCAGTGTTTGACCCTGCTGGCATTGGACATGTGGTCCTGCCCTTCCAGCGCGTGCGCTGGGCAGCAGAGACGGGGCAGAGCCCCAACAATCCCAGGGAGCAGGTAGGTGTGGTCTCCTCTGCTCTTTGCCTTTCGTCTAAATTCTTCTTCACCCACCATCGGGGTCTGTAGCAGCCAAGATAATTTGCAAAAGTAAAATGAGACCACCACTATTTCCCTAAAAAGATGCAACTCTCTAGTGTTTGAACCAATGAAATGAACCCAAAGTCAACCTCCAAGTTACACAACTGGTGGTTGCTCAAGGTCAAAGCATTTCCTGGACAAAGAAAAGGTAATTAGGTCAGTTAATTATTGCACACTGGTTTAGGCACCAAGCTCTATCTTCAATAATGTATCACAAAGCTGAGCTGGCACTACCATAAAGTTGTAATGCTTCCCTGAATTTCAGTCATTTTGGAAAATAAACACAGGTTTTCCCCCAATTTCTCTGGATTTTGCTGTTCTGCTTGTGTTCCCCAGATTCCTTTCATGCTGGAGATCTTCCCAGCCAAACTCACCAAAGTGAAATATCCCCCCAAACCTTTCATGTGACAAATCCTGAAGAGACCAGTTTATCAAGTCATGTTTTTATCAACATTTAAGAGCTTTAAAAAATGGAAGCTCCAGCATGTTTTCAGAATGAAAAGGATGTTTGTTTCCATGCAAACATTTGGCAGGGGATATACTCAACCTGCTGCCAGGACAGTGGGACTTCCTGCTGCGAGGTCAGCTCTGGTGTTCCCAGTTTCCCAAGGGATGGGTTTTGTCTCCTTCCAGCCTACACAGGGACTCACAGATGTCTGCTTCTGGGCATAGTCAAAGTAATTGGGGAAAAAACAACCCCAAATGTACTTTTGAAAAGCCTGGACCTGGTCTTTTCCTCTGCCTGGCACTAATTCCCAAAGTTTACACAGAGATTGTCTGTGTATTTGTCTGCTTCCCGAGAGCTCTTGTTAAAACAGGCTGCTTTGCAAGAACCAGAGACAGACTAGGGCTTTCCAGACCTCTTTTTTACACCTTTCCAGGGAAATCCTGGCACCTCTTAATGCCTATTCCCTGTGCCTGCCCTAGACCAACGAGGTGACAGGCTGGCTGGACGGCAGCTCCATCTACGGCTCCTTGCACTCCTGGAGCGATGCCCTGAGGAGCTTCTCGGGGGGGCAGCTGGCATCAGGGTCCAACAGGGGCCTCCCGAGGCAGACGGATGGGAAGGTTCCCATGTGGAAGGCACTGGATCCATCCACGGGACAGGGTGGTCCCCAAGGGATCTACGGTAATGGTGGCATTTAAATAGTTTTTCATGCCTGATTGGGAGCGGGGGGAGCAGGAGGTCCCTGGAGCTGAGCCCAGAGGGGTCCCCAGGAAAGGGAAAGGGCAGGAGATGCAGGGAGGCAGGACACATGGGTCAGGAGGCTGTGGGAGAGCAGCAGTTTCCCCAGGGGGAGGAAGATTTGAGCCCCAGTGAAGACATCCCAGCAAGGACACACCAGAAACTCCAGAGGCCACATGCCCAGGAGGCAATGTCAGAGACCAGCTCTGATCCCAGGTGAACTCCTCTGGGGGAAAGGGCTGCTGCTGATACAAACTCGCTCAGCTTGCTTTGAATTCCTCACCTGCCCAACCCTTCATCCATGCTGGGGGCCTCATGCTGCTTCTCACTTGCTCAGGTTGCTGGTCTGCCTGGGGAGGAAGGAAGGGCAAGGGGACAAGGGGACACTGGGCTGCATCCACAGGGCTAGGTGTGCTCCTCCAGCCATGGGCACAGCTAGACCCAGTGGTGACATCCCCTGCTGATGGTCATGGTGGCTCTTGCAGACCTGGGGAGTGCCTGGGGGAACGAGAACCCCTTCCTGCAGGCTGAGAGCATCGCCTGGTTTCGGTACCACAACCAGCTGGCCAAAGCACTGGCCCAGCAGCATCCTGCCTGGTCCGATGAGGATCTCTTCCAGCACACTCGCAAGAGAGTCATCGCCACTTTCCAGGTGAGGGACGGGACCCCCCAGCTCTGCTGGGACCCCCAACATCCTGCATGGCTCTGGCCCTGACCCAGCTTCCCTGTTCCCTAGAGCATTGTTCTGTATGAGTGGCTGCCAACCCTGCTGGGCACACCGGTCCCGGAGTACCAAGGTGAGGGGTAGGCAGACAAAGGAGTATTGGAAGCAGGGGTAGGGGGACCAGGGGAGCTGGTGGGTGGGGAGGGAGAGGGAGTTTGGCCCCTTTTCCCTCCAGCTTGGCTGCTGCCCCACAGGTTACCAGCAGCACCTGGACCCCAGCCTCTCTCCAGAGTTCGTGGCGGCTGCGGGGCAATTCCTGGCCACCATGGTGCCTCCAGGTGTTTACAAGAGGTAGGAGCAGCCCGGCAGGATTATGGGACTGCAGTGCCTGTGTCAGGGGAGGGAATACCCGAGCTGGGTTGGTGGCTGGGAATGGCCTTTGTTGGGATGGTCTCTGCCCCTTCCCTATGTCCTGCCCTCGGCTGAGACAGCCAAGCCCTGTCAGCTCCAGGCAGCCCTGGGAGGGTCCAATTCTTCTCTGTTGTTCCAGAGACACCAAGTGCCGGTTCCAGAACGTGTCTGTCTCCAGTGGCTCGTTCCCAGCAGTGCGGCTCTGCAACAGCTACTGGAGCAGAGAGGTACAGGGGAGGGAGCACGGGGGTCCTGAGGATGTGGCAGGCTGGCCAGGGGGCTTCATGTCTTGCTCTGTGTTGTGGGGGACCTCACAGGGGTCTGAAAGGGAAATTAGGTGCAGAGTATGACAGCCAGACAAGGGGTGAGAGACCCTCCCCATCCAGCATCCCCAGCCTTCAGCTGTGTCAGGCTCAGACCTCAAGGCTGAGCTGATGTGGAGAAAATGAGCCTGGAAGAAGTCCCCGATTCCCCTGCACCATGGGTCTGCACCCCTGGGGGCACCAGTTCCGGGTTGTGGGGCTACTGTCTGTCCTCCCTCATGCAAGAGGAATCACTTGCTCTTCCCATACCTCTCAGAGGCCCGGGCTGCAGCAGGCAGAAGATGTGGACAACCTCCTGCTGGGGATGAGCTCACAGATCGCAGAGCGGGAGGACAATGTTGTGGTGGAAGATCTCCGAGGTCTGTACTGCAGCTGTGCCTTAGTGGGGGACCCCTACGCCTGAGGCTGTGCCGGGGCCAAGGTGGGGAGGCAGGTCCCATTGCCTCCTCCAGCAGCACCCAACCACATGCTTCAGCTTCAGCTTCAGCTTCAGCCTTGTTAATGGAGGTGCATTGTCCATGGGACCATTCTGGCAAGGGCATGGAGGTATCTCCGTGTTTGGCACAGCCCATGGCAGAGGACAAGGCCGGGCCAGCAGCTGTGGCAGTTGGGGCAGCTCCTCTGGCTCTGCCTTGCCATCACCATGGCTTCAAATCCACCCACAGATTACTGGTATGGGCCCCTGAAGTACTCCCGCACCGACTACGTGGCCAGCTGGGTTCAGCGTGGGCGAGACCTTGGCCTGCCAACCTATAACCAAGTCCGGGAGCGATTTGGGTTGAAACCTCTCCAAAACTGGTCAAACCTTGCCTCACACCTGGAGCCACAGGTAACAGCAAATTGGTCTGGGCAAGGAATGTATGTGGGCCATAGGCTGATGGGACATTCCAGGCAGGAACTGAATTCTGCAGCATCATAGGAAGAGGGAGATCCGTGCATGTCCTGCCCTGGCTGATTTTCATGCCTGCAGGGGGGTAGCTGTGTAATTTTCATTCTTGCATTGGGGTAACTGTGTAATTACATGGCACGAATAACCCATCCTGCCCCAGTGCTAAACTCCCGTGCCCCCAGGCACTCTGCTCCTCCTGAAGCTGAGATGCTCTGGGAGCAATGCTCAGTCGCTCAAGTTCAAGCCATGAGCTTGAGGCATTGTGAGGCTCAGCATCCTCCCAGCCCACAGAAGTGTGTGATGCCTGGGAAATGCACATTCCTCACACCTCCTAAGGCTTGCCAGGACTTTCTGATGCCCTGACAGAATTCCCTCACGTGTGGTGGGGTTTCTCACCAGGTCCTGCAGAACGTCGCTGCCCTGTATGCCAACAACACGGCTGCACTGGAGCTGCTCCCTGGAGGCATGCTGGAGGCTGATGGCTCCCTCTTCTCTACCATCATCTTGGACCAGTTTGTGCGCCTGCGTGATAGCGACAGGTTTTGGTTCGAAAACACCAAGAATGGGTAATGGCCTTGTCCCTATCTGGTAGCTGCTCTCCAAACCCCAGTAACACATGGAAACTGGGGCTGGAGGAAAAAGCATCCTCCAGCTTCCTCAGTTCCCTCCTGTTGCTGGTCAGTGACACCTGGGGCCACCACTTGTCTCCACCTCCTTTTCCTCAGGCTGTTCACGGAGGAGGAAGTCAGGGAGATCCGTAACACCACCTTTCACAGTGTCCTGACTGCTGTCACCTATGCCAAATCCACAGACCTCCAGCCCCACGTGTTCGTCTGGAGAGAGGGTGAGTGCGCTGTGCACTGGGAGGGAGCAGGGAGGGAATGGCTGCAGCAAGGCAGCAAGAAAAGCAGAGTCATCCCAGTGACACAGCCAGCGACTCAGTGACACAGGGAACACATCAGGTTTGGAGTTTCTCAAGCCTCACACTTGCTATGACCCTAAACCAGCAAAATGGGCACAAAATGCAAGGGTTGCTTGTGAGCAAGATGTTGATGCATGATGCAGGTGTTGAAAGAGAGCTGAAGTGCAGGCATGATCCCAAAGGGAAAATCCCTACTACTGTGTTTGGCAATACGCCTTTTCCTCTTGGAATCTTGCCACACTCTTTCCATTTACTGTAAGCATTCCATCTGGGTCACGTTCCAGCCCTTGTTCCCTTGGTGTGTATTCCTTGTAATCACACCAGGAGGTCTCCCTGGATTTGCAGCATCCAGATGAGCAGAGGCTCTGAGCCCCAGTTTGCTGTGGCTCAGGGTGCCCCTTGGCCAGCCCCTCCCATCAGGAGATGGGCTCCAGAGCACTAGAGTCCAGTTCTGTGCTTGGTTTGCTGTGGCAGGCAAAGGTTGAACTCAAACCCAAAGGCTGTCCCCAAGATCTGGAGTTTGACTCAAGCACCCCAGTTTTGCAGTGCTCCCTGAGTCACTCAGCCACAAACCCCATCAACATCTTAATGCAGAAGTTCCTAGGGGCGATGCAGGTGAGCTGGGTACAAGGTCAATGACACTCACAGCTTGTTTCCCCCTTGCAGGGGACCCATGCCCCCAGCCCCAGCAGCTGACAGCTCAACACCTGGCCAACTGCACACCCATGATGGTGCTGGACTACTTTGCAGGCAGCGGCGCAGGCTTCGGGATCATCATCGTCGTCCTCTGCTGTCTGCCCCTGGGTTTGTCACTGTTTCTTAACCCTTCTCCTCTTTCACCTCTCCACCAGAGAAAGGGGCTGGGTGCCCATGGACAAAGCACCTCCCAGCAGGAGCCGCGGAGTCCCGGTCACTCCTGAGGTCCTTGAGATGGCAGGGTCCTTGGGCACCAGGAGGGAGCCGAAACTGGGAAGGAGCTGCGTGATCTCTCATGCCTCCTTCTCCCGTGTGTCCCCAGTGACTCTGTTTGTTGCCTGGGTTGTTGCCGCTTTCCGCAAGAGAGATTTCAAGAAGCTGCAGAGGAAGCAGGGCACCAGCGTGCGCAGGGAGGTGTCCAGCGAGGCCATACACGGTGAGGGGGCCCTTTCAACCCTGCGATGGCACCTGGTGATGCTGCTGCAGTCAGGGCACACACTGAGGCAGGGCTGGGCCTGGGGCTTATACCCAGATGGGATGTAAGGAGGAACTGTTTCTCCAGGAGCATAGTCAAGCAGTGGAACAGGGAGCCCAGAGAGCTTGGTAGTCCATCCTATCCAAGACTTGACCCGATAAAGCATTGAGCAGACTGACGTGTGGCTGGTCCTGCTTTGGGCAGGAGGTTGGGCAAGATACCCTTCCAGCCTGAGTCCCTTCCAACCTGAGTCATCCTGTGCCACTCTGATTCCAATCCTCCCCAGATCACACCACGCCTGAAGGAAACCTGTGTAGAGCAATTTCACCAGTAGATCCAGGAGAGGGACTGTATCTGCTTGCTCTGCACACTGGAAAAATCCTGCCTCCCTGCTCCACAGTCTGTACTCCTCCTGTGTCCATGTGCTTGAGCTCTGCACTTAGGAGATCATCATTATTCCTTTAAGATGTGCCTGGTTATGAAATCACTCCCAAACTGCCTCTCGGTGAAGGAGGTTCTGGGATTAGTAGGAGCCTTTCCAGCTGAGTCCTGTGCTCTCTCCCACCAGCCTTGGAGTGGCACGGGCCCAAGACAGACAGCTCTCCTGTCTACATTCAGCTCCAAGCTGACAAAGTGCTCAAAGTGCTGGATAGCAGAGGGTCTGTGCTCCGGAGCATCAACCTGAAAGCCCACCAAAGAGTGGAGGTGATCCTCTCCAACAACAAAGGGAACAAAGCTCTGCTCCTGAAGAGCCCCAAGGACTACGACCTGGTAAGTACCATGGTGCATGGGGTATGACACCTTCCCCTGGACCCTCCACAGTCCTCTGCACCACTCAGCTGGGGACACTGGGAGCAGTGTAAGTCCTTGAAGGGAGGTTGTGGCCTCCTGAGAACCACCAGGTCCAGAAAATACCATGGAGCTGAGCCTCTGATGATCACGGCCAGTTGGTGGGTCCTTTGCAGGTGCTGCTCTTCAGTGAGGAGGCTGAGAGGAGCATCTTCATCGGGAAGCTAGGAGACTACTTGAAGGAGAGCAGATTTGACCTGCATCTGTCTGAGATGAAGGAGCAGAGCCTGATGAAACGGGCAGTCACCCAGGAGCAGAGAAAACAAATTCTGGAGACTTTCTTCAGGCACCTGTTTGCTCAGGTGTGTAGAGGTATAGCAAGCCCTGATGCGTGGGGGAAGGTATTTCTGTATTGATTAAGCAAAGAAAGTTGGGGCTGGTGCTCTCTCTAAGAGCTGGTAAGCCACACACAAGGAAGCTGCCAATACTTCCAGGACCGAGGGACATTTTCCTTTGCAGAAGACAAAGGGAGATCTGCTGCAGTGATACAAGTGCCTAAAGTGGCAAGGAGACTTTTGGGTGGTGTATCAGGTCTCCAGAGTGGTCAGTCGTGTGGAGTGTGAAAAGTCACACCGTGTAGGAAAGACATGGGACTTTCCCCATGGTATCTGCCACGAGTTTTGTGCCAGGGAGCCACCAGTCTTTGTGCAATAGGTCAGAAAGGAAACAGCAGCCTTGTGCTCTGCCATCACTCACAGGATTTCTTTTGTGGGACACAACCTGCAGGTGCTGGAAATTGACAGATCCGATGCCGGGGAGCTCAGCCTTGAATCTTCACAGAAGGCAAAGGAGGCTCTAACGTGTGAGCTGACCAGGGCTGAGTTTGCTGAAGCCCTGGGGCTCAAAGACCACTCCATGTTTGTGGACTCCATGTTCTCCCTGGCTGACAAAGACGGCAATGGCTACATCTCCTTCCGGGAATTCCTGGACATCTTGGTGGTCTTCATGAAAGGTGGGAGCTGGAGCTGGTTAATGCCTCCATCTGCTGCCCTTGGTCCCATTTCTAGGCTCTGTCAGAGTGGAGGACAAGATTCACCCAGCAGATCAACCTATAGGCATTTGAACCTGCTACAGATTTAAATTCCCTTCACTCAGGACAGCTTCAGCTTGAGTTATGGGCATGACAATGTAATTGTGTTTTCTGGAAGATGGGAGCTGTCTTCCAGCACCACAGACGTGTCTGCCCTTCTCCTGAAAGGGCTGTGCATCCTCTACTTGAGAGATCATAGCAACCGTGTCTGCAATCTGATTCTCCCTAAATGACCACTGGAAAGGTGGATTCATAGGTGGAGGTGTTGAATGCCAGATTCAATCAAAACAGCTCCCAGAGAAATCATTGCTGTGCAAAAGCACACCTTGTCTTTGAAAAATAATGTGCAAGAAAGAATATGTGATCAATATTTCACCTTGCACTTGAGAAAGTCAAGTGGAAGGGTGAGGCTTCACTGCTGCAGGTCCAGACATTCAAAAACAACATATGAAAGCATCTTTGTTGATGAAAATAGGATCTTGTTCTTACTTTGCCTCTCTCCCTCCCCACCAGGGTCCCCAGAGGAGAAATCCAAGGTGATGTTCAGGATGTATGACATTGATGAGAATGGGTTCCTCTCCAAGGAGGAGTTTCTGAGGATGCTCAGGTACTCTTCCTCCTCTCTCCTAATGTTTCACAATGTTTATAGGCATGTCTTCAGAAGCAGCTCCCAGTTTCTGTGCTTCAGGCCCCATGAAGACCATGGGCTCAACACTTGCAACCAAGAGCCCATTTCTCCCCTGAAACTGGTCTGGGACTCTGCCCTGTGTTATTTGAGGGACTCAGCTGGTGTTCCCATCTTGCCTCCTTGCTCCAGGTCCTTCATCGAGATCTCCAACAACTGCCTGTCAAGAGAACAGGCAGAGCAGGTGACCGAGTCCATGTTTCGGGCCTCGGGGTTCCAGGACAGGGATGAGCTGACATGGGAGAATTTCCATTACATGCTGCGGGACCACGACAGCGAGCTTCGGCTCACCCAGCTCTGTGTCAAAGGTCAGTGGGCACGAGCACTGGGACGCCCCTGGCCCTGCAAGGCTGGAGGCAGTGGGCAGCACCCAATACGGAACTCTCAAATCCTGGTTCATCCGTCTCCCCCAACCCAACCGCAGTAATGGGGCATCAGCTGTTGCTTCATGTGTGACATGTTTGGGCCAGTTCCGAGCTTTTCCCTGCCCACAGGAGATTCCTAATCTTTGTCTTGCACCTTCTGAATGGCTGTTTGTCCTTTTGTCTCCTCAAAGGTGTCCCTGAAGTGTTCAAGCAAAATCTGCAAAATTGTGTCTCCTTCATAAAAAAGAAAGAGCCGAAAGGGTAAGCTCCCTTCCTTAGTGTCACTGTTGCTATTCCTTCTCCTTCTGCCCTGGCTCACATCTATCCTTCAGCCCAGGCCTTCCAACACTTGCTCCCACCAGATGTTGGAACTCCCAGCGCTGGGGAAGGGGTGGGAGGTGCACGCTGGGCGCTGCAGTGGGGCTGCCATCCTCCTCCCTGGGCACAGCCAGAGGGGAGGAATTGCCTCCTGTAGAGCCCTGTTGCATCCTCTGTGTGGAGATGGGAGTCCGGCCTTGCTTGTCAGAGGGAGGGGTTATCTTGGACTGAATCCAGACCATGTGCAATTAAAGTTAATGCAAGCAGGCTTGTGGGAAAAAGCTGGACACATTCCCAGCTGAGCCCGAGACGAGAAGTGGAGAAAAGGGGAAGATTTTGGCAAGCACTTCTGGCAAATAGAGCTTTGGGCTAGACATAGCTCTATTTCCACAGAACCATCTCAGAGGAGAACAAAGACTCAAATCTGGACACTGTGAGTCACTACACGGAGCGAAAAGGCCAAGAACTGAGGAAGAGACCAGGAAGAAAGTGAGTCCCCTCACTGGCTGTGTCTCTGGGGCTTGGGCTCAGCCTATTTGCTGTTTCTCACATCTCCATGTCAGAATGGGTAGCCCTCCAGTCAAATGACACTACTCCAAGGAGGCACTCATTGGCCAAGGAACTACAGAAACAGTCCCATCTTGGCAGGACAGTGCCGTATCTGGGTCTGGGTGATGTACCTCTACAAAAAAAACAAACAAATGAAGTGGCCAACTCCAGAGGTTGGGATAGTGGTTTTTAGAGAGGGGTCTTGTCTGACAGTTCCTGCCTGTGCTCCTCTGCCCCTTGGGATGCTGCTGGTTTGCCTGGGCTGCCTACAAGAGCTGCAGGAGAGAATTTGGTCCTCCCTGCTGGGGCAGAAGCAAGTATTTCTTCAAGGAAGTAGCTCAGCTGTTGTTATTGATGGCCAGAATATCTTGGTTTGCCATAATTGCACCAATTAAGGAAAGTCCCCCTTTGTGGCGTAATTTTTGACAGTTGAGTATTATTATGAAATTTTCTTCTACAGTTCTTATCTACAGTTTCATTTGTGAGTCACTCTCTCCACCTTTGTTATCAGCTTTTGAAGGCACTGTAGAGCAGGCTGACCTGAGATCACTCTCTCATGGTGTGCTCTGCAGGTCACCCCTGTCACTGATGCAGTGCAGGGGAGATCACGGTGCTTTGGGAGGAAACCCAAGCTTGGGCCCTGAGCCATTCCTTGCTGGGAAAACCTCACGGTGACACCAGCACTCCTTTATTTGCCAGGGCAAACCAGTACCAGCTGCATCCGTACACAGAAGCACAACGGAAGAAGTACGAGAGGAACAGAGTTCAGCAAAAGATCCAGGAGTTCAAGCGCTTCGTTGAGAATTACCGGCGCCACATCGTCTGTGTCGTCCTCTTCTCCGCCATCACCGTCGGCGTCTTTGCAGAGAGAGCCTACTGTGAGTGCCCCCCCAGCCCCACCGTGGGCTCAAAGCTGGGGCTGCCTGGGCCACGATGGGGAGCTGTCCAGCACAGCTTTGGGCAACAGTGGCAGTCTTCCCCTGGGATGACCAAGGGATCACTGAGGTTGGAAGGGATCTCTGGAACGGTCTGGTCTAGTGCCCTGCTCAGAGCAAACCCTTTTCCAAAGCTGAACAAGACTGATGAAGGCCTTGCCTAGAGAAGGTGTGAAGAGTTCCAAGGCTGGTGATTTCACCACTTTGCTGGGTCTCTGCTAGTTTTTGACCATCCTCCCTGTGGAGACTTTTTATTTTGCATCAAACCTGAATTTTCTACAGTGAAACTTGTGCTCCTGCCTCACATCCTTCCATTGTGCATCCCTGAGAAAGACTTGCTCTGTGCCTCCATGTAATGGCTGCAGACAGCCAACTTCCCTGACCCATCTCCTCCAGCCTGAACAAGCCCATTTCCCTCAGCCTTTCCCTTACATGATGTCACCCAGCTCCCACCCATCCTAGTGGTCTCCACTGGACTCGTTCCAGTTTATGGACACCTCTTATATTGGATTCCCCAACTGAGTCCACAGTCCCAAGGTGCAGATTCCCTGTTGGATATTCTCCTCCCTGGATCTCCAAGGTCACCCTGTCACCCGGCAGTTCTGGGTCGTTGTGTCCCTTTCCCCACACAAACCATCCCTGGTGTCCTCTTTTCGGTGGAGCCACACGAGTGGCCATCCCCTTGTTGCAGGAAGGCTCATGGCCCTCAGCGCCAGGCACGTGACACGCCCTCCACTCTCTCCCCCCAGACTACGCCTTTGCATCCCCCAGCACTGGAATTGCACAGACCACCTTCGTGGGGATCATCATCTCCCGGGGAGCAGCTGCCTCCATCTCCTTCATGTACTCCTACATCCTGCTTACCATGTGCCGCAACCTCATCACCGTCCTGCGGGAGACCTTCCTCAATCACTACATCCCCTTTGATGCCGCCGTCGACTTCCACCGCTGGATTGCCATGGCAGCCCTGATTTTCTCAGGTAGGTGGGCTGCTGGGGGATGTGCCACCCACAAGCAGAGGAGCAGCTCATCACGCCATGGCAGGACCAGGCAGAAGCCTAAAGACTTTGCAGAGACACAGATGCCTTGCACTACAGAAGAGGAGGCATCTCTGGGTCCCTGGGGACATCAGCAGAGTCTGACACATCTCCATCCACATCAAGTGATGCTTTCTCTGTATTTTTGTCTCTTACAGTGCTTCACACTGCAGGCCACGTAGTGAATGTCTACATCTTCTCAGTCACACCTCTCAGTGTGCTGTCCTGCCTCTTCTCCAGCGTCTTTACAAATGATGGGTAGGTGGAATTTAAAGCAGAGTCCAGACCAGGTGTCCTGGGCATGGACAGAAATGAAAATGGAAACCATTACTTCATTCTGGTCACTCCATAGTGCAATCTCTTGTCTTTCTCCAGGTCACAGCTCCCACAGAAGTATTACTGGTGGTTCTTCCAGACTATTCCAGGTGAGAACACCTAACAGACAGACCTGCACACCTGTGCCCAGGATGGACAGCCCTCTGCCCAGCCCAGGTAGAGCCCCTGTGGGGCTGCCCTGTTCCCGCCCACAGGGCCTCCCCACTCTTCCTCTCACAGGCATGACAGGAGTGCTGCTTCTCGTGGTCCTTGCTGTGATGTACGTGTTTGCCACCCACCACTTCCGACGTGTCAGCTTCCAGGGCTTTTGGATCACTCACCACCTCTATGTGCTGCTCTACATCCTGGTAAAGGATTTGGGCTGGAAGGGAGGGATGGTGCCAACGCACTGCAAGCCTGTAGGTCAAGTCAGTGCAGCTGATGAGATAGAATAGCTGGGGTGGTCCCAAGGGAGATGGTGGCCCCAGTCCTGGCTTCCCATGCTGTTGAGCTTACACCAAATCATCCCTGGGGTGACGATCACCTTGCTAAAGGGTTCTGCTCCCTGCCCAGGTCATCATCCATGGCAGCTACGCACTGATCCAGCAGCCCCGTTTCTATATCTACTTCATCATCCCGGCTCTTATCTACAGTGCAGACAAGCTGTACAGCCTGAGCAGGAAGAAGGTGGAGATCAGTGTGGTGAAAGCGGAGCTCCTGCCCTCAGGTACCACAACATCCCTGGCCACACAGCAGCAGCCCAGCCCAGGCTCCCTGCAAGAGCATCAGGGGCTGCAGCAATGCAGGAACATCACCTCCTCAACAGCTCCACCTTCCCCATCTCCCCACAGGTGTCACCCACCTGCAGTTCCAGCGGCCACAGGACTTTGACTACAAGTCCGGGCAGTGGGTGCGCATTGCCTGCGTGGCCCTGGGCACCACCGAGTACCACCCCTTCACGCTGACCTCGGCGCCGCACGACGACACGCTGAGCCTGCACATCCGCGCCGTGGGGCCCTGGACCACCCGTCTGCGGGAGCTCTACTCTCCTGAGAACCTGGGCCTCCTCGGCACACTGCCCAAGGTGAGCCCTGAACAGGATCTCATCCATGGGGACATCTGAGCCCAAGAGCATCTCAGCAATGGGTTGTGCCAAGCCTGAGGCTCTTCTCCAGTCCTGAGGGCAGCCAAGACCTTGGCAAGCAGAGACTTCTGCTAACGGCTGACTCCCTTCCAGCTCTACCTGGACGGGCCCTTCGGGGAGGGCCACCAGGAGTGGAACAAGTTTGAGGTGTCGGTGTTGGTGGGAGGAGGCATCGGGGTGACACCCTTCGCATCCATTCTCAAGGACCTGGTCTTCAAGTCATCCATAAACTCCAAGCTGCTGTGTAAGAAGGTAAGAGAAAGTATCTGAAAGATGAGCCCCCCTGAGAGGTTGGACTTGATGATCTCAGAGATCTTTTCCAACCTAACTGATTCTGTGATTCTGAGATGCCTCCTGCTGCTGCTGGCCTCTTTGGGGGTAAAATCCTCTGTGGAGTCCATAGACATTCACAAGGATGCTGGCCCCACTCTGAGCATCGTCCCAATGTGCCACAGATCTACTTCATCTGGGTGACACGCACTCAGCGGCAGTTTGAGTGGCTGACGGACATCATCCGGGAGGTGGAAGAGTTAGACAAGAACAGCTTGGTCTCCGTGCACATCTACATCACACAGCTGGCCGAGAAGTTCGATCTGCGCACCACCATGCTGGTGAGCCTGGACATCCAATGGGAAGGATGCCAGGCCATGCCACGCCATGCCAGGCTGTGCAGGGCCACGTTGGGCTGTGCTGGGCCATCTGACGTGCACCAATCTCTCTTTCAGTACATCTGTGAACGGCATTTCCAGAAGGTGCTAAACAAGAGCCTGTTCACAGGGCTGCGCTCCATCACCCACTTTGGGCGCCCTCCCTTTGTACCCTTTTTCAGCTCGCTGCAGGAGGTGCACCCTGAGGTCAGTGTCCAGCTGGGAACAGGAGGAGGTGCACCCACTGGCCAGTGTGGAGGACTGGTCCCAGCCTGCCCCCAAGGTCCTGGAGACCTCAGTGGCATCTGCACCAAGAACAGGGCAGAAGGGGAATGAATCCTGCTTTCCCTCTGGTGCCAGGCTGAGCTGCAAGAGTCAGCAGTGCCCCGTACCAGCTAAACACCCCCTGCTTTTGCAGGACCCCAGCTGCAACCACTGACCAGAGCTGGAGGGCTCCCATCCTTCCTCCACGGCCCTGGCAGATCCATGGGGAGGTGACAACCTCTCCAAAAGCCTCTGGAGGCTGAGACAGACTGCTCAGTCAGCATCCATGCCCCAAGCTGTCAGAGAGCAAGGGATCAAGGGGGGCTGGACTGTGGGGAGAACTGGTGCTGCAGTCTGACCCCTTTGGCTCCCTCCTTTTCCAGGTGCAGAAGATCGGGGTGTTCAGTTGTGGCCCGCCCGGGATGACAAAGAGCGTGGAACAGGCTTGCCGGCAGATGAACAAGAAAGACCAGACCTACTTTGCACATCACTATGAGAATTTTTGACCCTACCCCACACTGTTTCACCCTCTGGCTGCAGCCCGCATTGTTACACCCCAGCACCTAGCAGCGATGCTTCAGGTGGCCGTGGGCCCAGGCTCCCACCCACCACCCTCCCCAGGGGAAAGCCATCCACAGCTGAGAGCAGGGATGCTGAGACCCACAGAGCTGAGACAGCTGTGCCAGTAAAGCCTTGACATCCCAGCATTGCCCCACATGGCCCCAGTGTGAACTCCTGAGCCCAGGGCATCCTGCTACCATCCACACATTCCTGCAGCCCCATGCCCAGGGTCAGGCTGGTGTGCCCCAATCCAGAAAATTCACTCTTTGAGTTAAACCCAGCTCTGCCACCTTAATCCCACAAGACAGAGCTTGTGCTCTGCTGGGAGACTCAGGGAATGTCTCTGACCAGCGTTGGGGAACAGCTTGGTGCCCACACAACCTGAATTCACAGCACTTTGTTCCAAGATCCGTGTGGTGAACAGATGGGGTGAGGAGCCAGAGAGCTCCCCACTATCCCTCCTCTTGAAACAGCTTTCCTCACACACTCTTCAGTGCCTGCTTGTTAACTCTCCGAGCCTTCCCTGGGTTTGCATAGGGCCTTAGTTTTGTTTGCATTGGCTTCTTCCAGCAGTGTCACCATCCTTCAATCAGGGATCAGTTGTGCTTGTTTAAGGAACGCCTGGCTTTGCATCACAGCTGCTTTTGCAGGCTGGTGGTTGAGCTTAAATAAAGCTGATTGGAGTTTTAAAACACTTTTTTGCCTCCTGTAGTTGGGTCTTGGTCACCTGCAGACTTGTAATACTTGTGGCACAGTGCTGGCCTTGCTCCTGGCACAGAGCATTAACTCCAGCCCCCTGGGAAATGGGCTATGTTGGAGTGAGTTTCCCCTGCACTGGTGATGTAGGTGGGGTCGGGGATTACAGGCACAGCCCCACTGACTGTGGCCCGCAGCAACGCTCCCGCAGTGCCAATGTCCCCAGCAAGACCTGATGAGGGAGCAGATCAGACAAGGAGCCCAACCAGGCTGAGCTGTGGGAATAACTCCAGCCCTCAGGATGCTAAACAGCCCCCTAAGACTACAGGGAGTAAGTTTCCATTTCCCAGTAAGAAGAGTCTTGCAGTGTCCAGTGAATCCCCAGCTGTGCCAACAGGGTTCCTCCCAGCATGGGAATGTGCTGAGCACACGTATTCTGACCACTTCTTCCAGCTACAGAAAACTCCTCTGGGATATGTCTCATCCCTGTAAAATTCAGCATGGACTTGGGGCCTTCCATCTCTGCCAGAATTAACTTGGCCACATCTGGAATAACCATGAGATTTGGTTTCCAGGTAGTTGGGTCATTTGAGCTTTCACAGTCCTTCTAACACTGAGCTCAACGTGCACGCTGGCAAGGCCTAGGTCTGCACAGTCCCCTGCAAACCCCTCCAACCCACCACCCCACACTTTAATGGACACATCTGGAAGGTCTCAGGTAGCCAGAATTTATTGAGGAAAGTTCAGTATCAGCCCAAGGAAGGAACTGATCTTTCAGTACTAAAATTAACATTAATTAAACAGTAATTAAAGATTAGATTTTTTTACCTTGTTAGTACCATTTTTGTGGCTCACAAACAGCAGGAAGGCTTGATATTCCCAAATAATAATGATTTGTTTACAGTGGCAAAACCTTTGAGTGATGCTGTCCCCTCATGTCTCACCTGTGCTCCCCTCCACACCAAAAGCAGCTGTGCTCCCCAACAGCTCGTTCATGGGAGCCACATAAGGACAGGGCTCTCAGCAGTTCCAGTTTTCCTGCCTGCAGTGGTCGCACGAGCTGCTGGGGAATGACACAGCAAATGTGGCCCCAGCTGGCCTCCAGCTTCCACATAAACCCCAGGTTCTGAGCTTTGTGAAGAGCATGGAGGGAATGACCTGAATGTGCCAGTGCTTCCCGTGGAGTGGGGATGGCCAGGTTTTGTTCCACAGGCTGAACAGTCCCTGAGCATGCACAAGGGAAGGTGCCACGGGAAGGGGGGATATTCACATAGGGCTATCTTGCATCCACGCAGGGAATGCTGCAGCAAGGGCAGTGCGGGGTGGGAAGGGGGAGTGCCAGCACCTCCATCCTGGTTGTGCCACATGCTGCTGACACCCTCCGGGGCACAGAGGAACCTGGCCAGGCTCTCCTGCATGTGTGGTCTGCAGAGAACAGCCACCAACTGTGCAAACCATCATCTCTAATTCAGCATTTTGATTCAAACTATTGGATGTCCATTTGTAGTTACCTGTTAATGCTCTAATGCTGTATCCCAGGGCCACTCACCCTCATTACATGTGATTTCCTAGTTACAAGCAGCAGGGATGAGAGCTGGGCACTGGGACAGCTCAGGGGCCCTGATCAGTGGGGTCACACTTCAGCATGACTTTGACCCCCTCACCCCTCTTGGTGGTCTCGAAGGCCTCTAGAGCCCTCTCCAGGGGAAAACGGTGCGTAACCAAGGGCTTGATGTTGATCCGCTTGGATGCGAGCAGAGCGATGGCCACAGGCCACCTGCAAGGGAAGCAGAGAGCAAGGGATGAGAGCAGCCACTAGTCTGGAGTCCAAGGAAAGAGCACGGAGCAGCCTGGATCATGACAGTTATTTCCTTAGCCCAGGGAACTTTTGCCTGCAAGGAATTTTCTGGGGAGGGAACCTCAAGTGTCTGGTATGGGAGATGGGACAAGCCAACTGCTCTGGGCTGTCAAGCTTTGAGAAGACAGGCACTGCTATACAGACAGTTGGGAGCGTAAGTGAAATCACAGGAAGACAGTGAAAATCACAGGAAACTACCAGTTTGGGAGCCCTGAATGAAAACCAAAACTGCCGTGCTCTGCTCTCCCCTTGCCCGGCCTCCTTGCCCCCACACTGACCATGGCAGAGCTCAAACTCATGGACTCAGTGCAGGGAGAAAAAAGGAAAAGCCTCAGTCAGCCCCCAGCTTCTTCTCTGGCACAGAGTCTCTCGAATGGATTGCGTTGCAACTCCATTTAGAATCATAGAAACATTGCAGTGGGGAAAGGCCTCCAAGAGCATCAAGCCCAACCATGAACGGGCCAAGTTAGAGCAATAGGGATACAAAGGAATGCAGCAGCTCATCTAATTTTCAAACTGCCTACTTAATAATACCTCTCATTTTAAGAAGGAGCTTGACAACATCCCATGAATCCTTCCTGGAGAGCTACAGATCAAGCAAAGATACTTGCTCCATTAGCAAGAAAGTACGACTCTGAAGAATTTAAACTCGGAGACACGTCGGACCCCCTGCACGAGACTCACGTGTTGCAGTAGCGGAATATCCCGCGGATATCCACTTCCCGCACGGCAGCATTCACAATGGGCACCGTCACCATCTCAGGCCCCAGCCCCACCAGCACCAAGGTCCCACCAGAACGAGTGGCCTGGAGAGCAAACACACAAACAGGCTACATTTTGCAGAACACAGCGTGTGCAGGGTCTGTAAAAAATAAAGCCCCCCTTTGTGGTTGCAATGCACTGACTGGGGCACAGCAGAGAAGCTGGGGAGAGGCAGGATGCTGTCAGGAGTCTGTAAGAGTGAAACACATGGTAATCAAAGCTAAAAGTGCAATCTTTTGAAAATCTCTGAAGGATTTTGGTATCCAAATCCCATTCTGAAAAATGGCTGGCATTTAGGACTACAAAGAGTACTTTGGGATTTCAATGGGAGAGATCTAAAACTAAGAGCTTGATGCTCTACTGGCATTACTCTTTTTGCAGTTTGTCCCGTTCCCCTCCCATCCTTTCACTGTGAAACTCCACATTAACCTTCCCCCATCCTCCTGTTAGGATGCTCATGGCAGCAAAACATCCCTTTCTTAATTGCTTCTTTCATTGCTTCTGGAATTAATTTTCTTGATTATTCTTCTTATTTGGACATAACTTCAGTGGAAGGTGCTGTCCTTCTTCCTGGGTTTTGGGGTCTTTACTGGGGTCTCCTTAGTAAGTGGTTAAGCACCCAAGCATCAAATCAGTTATCAATTATCCCCATGCTGATGTTAACACTTTAATTGTCTCTCTTTGTTTACTGTCTAATGAGCACCTTCTCTCCCCACACCAAGCCCACTTAAATTAAGCACTGTGGGAGTGAAATAGCTCATTCATTGCACCATCCCAGAAAACACAAACCAATGCCATCACTAGTCTGCCTTGGGAACAAGTGGTACTCACATAAATTCCAGTCTGGATACAGGTTTGCACTCCTGTGCACTCCACAGTTATCTCAGGCATGCAGCCAAGCACACTTTCCACTTTGGAGGCCACCTCCTTCGGGGTCTCATTCTTCACCTGAATGGTGAAATCTGCCCCCACCTCCTTGGCTTTTTGCAGGCGAGTGGCAGATAAGTCTGTGGAAAGAAAATCAAGTCAAAAACTGGAGTATTATGTGAAAGAAGAGGAAGAACCTGAACCTGGCACACGCTCACTACGTGTGTGTACAGGACAGCGCACAACCAGAAGATGTGAGAGTTCATTCCTTCTTGGCAGGCAGAGAATGATCATAAAATATTGGAATAGTTTGGGTTGGAAGGGACTTCAAGACTCCACTCCACTTTAAAGTTCCACTCCCTGCCATGGGCAGGGACACCTTCCACTAGACCAGGTTGCTCCAACCCCTGTCCAGCCTTGAACACTTCCAGGGATGGGGCAGTCACAGCTTCTCTGGGCACCCTGTGCCAGGCCCTCACCACCCTCACAGGTAACAACTCCTTCCCAATATCCCATCCATCCCTGCCCTCTGGCATGGGAAGCCATTCCCCCTTGTCCTGTCCCTCCAGGCCCTTGATCCAAGTCCCTCTCCAGCTCTCCTGGAGCCCCTTTAGGCACTGGAAGGGGCTCTGAGGTCTTCCTGGAGCCTTCTCTTCTCCAGGCTGGACACCCCCAGCTCTTCCAGCCTGGCTCCAGAGCAGAGGGGCTCCAGCTCTTCCCCTTTATTTTCTTCATGCCCCTCCTTTGGACCTGCTCTAACAGATCCACATCTTTCATGTGCTGGGGGCTCCAGATGATGAGGATGATGAAGGGTGAGCGACGAGGACAACTTAATGACAGAGGAGATGCCAAAGGCTCCCCAGCTGCAGAAGAGGGTGTGCTTCAAAGAGACTGAAGCACAAACCCACAGATGAAACCCACACCATGCAGAACCATGTCTGAGTGAAGGAACAGCCACCACCCCTAGACTGGAGAAGTGTCTTCTAAGACCATCAGTTTGTAGATGGCCCAATTTCTCTTTGGCACTGCCAGAAACACTGAGAGTGTGTCAAGACAAACCAAGGCCAAGCTTAACTCCAAAGGGCACTTCAGGGACACCACAAGAAGAACCAGATCAGGAACAGCCATGGCCAAGCTGTTGTGGTTGTACTGGTCGCTGTCCTGACGCAGCAGAGCAGAGGAACCTCAGTGCAGGCAAAGGCAAAAGGCAGCAGGAGGCCAGGGCTGACAGGGCACCTACTCCAGAGTCAGCTGTGTCCTACCTAAAGCTGCCTCTGGCTGCAGCTGCACTGCCCAGTGTCTCTCTGGCAATGACTCTGATGAAGCAGCTTCATTAATTCCCACAGGACCTTCATCCTCTAGTGAGAATGGACTGTAGGAAACCCCATTGCACACACTCAGCGAGATAGCCTGGGGAAGAGCCTACAATGAGGCAAAACTGCACCACTCTTGTATTTTTCCTTCTTGGCTGTCCACATTATTTACTCCCACCCTCAAGGACACCTCTCAAAGAGCAAGAGCCAGGGGCAAAGTTGCTCTGACCCTGCTCCTCGGTGGCATCAATCACCTGGCTATGGAGAGCACCAAGAAATCTTTCCAACAGGAGACAACAGGCTCAGAGGATTATTAATGTGGCCATTTCACTTCATGATGAGAACAGACCATGAGGTCTCCAAGGGCTTCCTCAAGGAGCCCCCAGCGAGTGCTTTCAGCTGAGCAAACTGCAGAATGCATTAGTTGTAAGCACTTAGTGTGTTCACACTGTCACAGACCTGTCCCGCTCTTCACCCTCCTTGTAGCAGCTCTGGAGGCTGCTGAGCCTCTCTCAGACAGTTTCTGTCACACATGAATGAGCAGACAAGCCCATGAAGAAAAAAGGGAGTGGATCTGGTAATAAGGAGGACCTGAGACACCCCATTAACACAGAGCAACAAAGCTGGTGATGATAAACATCTGTGAGGGCATGGCTGTACTCCTGTACTCTGTCCTGAGGGATCTTGACAGGGCTGTAAACATCACCTGAAGATCCACAGGGGGTTTGTACCACGGAGCAAGCTGTCCTGCTGGGACATCCCCTGGAAGAAAGCCACCTATTCCTCTCCAGGCACCACTGGTAACCAGGCCACCTCTGGAGATAAGGACAGGGACAGCTGAGGAGAAGAGTGGCATTTCCCAGGAAGGAATCACCTCTTTTCCCTGCACTAAAGCAGTGGTCTACAGGGGTCTGCATGCTGGCACTGGAAAAGATGTAACAGCCAAGATTTCCTGGACCCAAAATTGAGGGGTGGGCTCCTCTCAGAGGTCCTGGGCTTGAAGACTCAGAAAAAGATGTCTGTGCTAGGGACACACATGGGAAAGAGGCAGGGCACAGTCTTCAAAGAAGTCAGAGGTAGGGTGGGGTGAAAATATCAAGGGAAAGAGGAGGAGGATAAGGCCAGTTCTCCAACATGAGCTGCTCTGACTCAGCTGCAGCTCTGGGAGTGAGCCAGGCAGAGGCTGTACCCTGCCCATCCCACAGCAAAAATGATGGCACTCACAGGCAGGGCAGGGGATGGACAGGCACTCACAGGCAGGGCAGGGGATGGACAGGCACTCACTGGCAGGGCAGATGACAGACAAGCCCCCATGGGCAGCTGGAAGGCTCAGGATGCCAAGTGTGGGCACACCTACCAAGCTGAGCACCCAGGAGAGCTGTGGAGGGCATTTCAAGAAGGGACAACAAAGGATAATAAAATGCAGAAGGAAAGAGGAAAAGCCAAGGCTGAAAAGAAAAGGCAGCATCACCCTGGAAGCCCCAACATGGGCTCGTTCCTGTGGCTGCAGGAGTCACGTCTGTCCCTCCCAAGCTCTGGGCATTGGGCTCCAGGCTGTGTGGGGGTCATGCTTGACCCCAGCTGAGCTGCACTCAGACACCTTCCATGCACCAATTGCACGGCCAGGAGCTTTTTGAGGCACTTCAAGTGCTATGAAACACTTTTGCCCAGCATGGCTGGCATCTCCCAAACCTCAGTGTATGGCAAGGAGACCACAGGGGTTCAACAGTGCTCCTCAAATAATGACTCAACTCCCTGTCAAGTTTGGTCTCACAACACCAGCTCACGGCAGACACAGCTGGATTCTGCCATTTTTAACATCTGCTCAGTCACTAATATATTTTAAATTATAAATACATATATATATATAATATGTATTATATATATAAACATATAAAATATAATAGAAATTCTATTCTATATTTCACA
Organism: Corvus hawaiiensis; assembly: GCF_020740725.1. Taxonomy (NCBI): domain Eukaryota; kingdom Metazoa; phylum Chordata; class Aves; order Passeriformes; family Corvidae; genus Corvus; species Corvus hawaiiensis. The sequence goes on along the minus strand of NC_063225.1, from coordinate 21,947,344 downwards.
TATTTTTATATATTTTATACTGTCTCTCTGGCAGAAATAATCCTCAGGCAGTGCCCTAGAGTAACAGGGCAGCCAGTGCATTTCAAAGTGGCCACAAAATCATTCTCAGGCAGGAAAACACCCAACACCTTTCCTGCAGCTGGCCTCTGTTTTGCTGACCTGCTCGGGAGGGAAGCCCTGGCTCCAAGCAGCACATGGAATGCAGCAGCAACACTGTCAGCCCTGGCCAGGGCTGCAATAACCTCAGTACACCTGAATCACCAGGAAGCACTTACTGAAGCAGACAGATCTGCAAGCCACTGGATTGTTCAGAGCTCCAGACACTTGAGAGTCTTGGGAAGGATCAAATCGTTTGGGCTTTAAACCATACTGTGGCTGAACGCCACACAGCTCTTGGGAAACTGGTCAATTGTAAAATTAAAGGCTTGTATCCTGCCTCTAGTCAGAAATTTGTTTTTACTTCCCAGCCCTGGAGCTAATTAAAGTTTTGATTGCTTCCAGAGAAGTTATCAAATTACCCTTAACTTCTCATGATGGTTTATGAGCCAGCTTAACAGACAAATAAATACTCTTGATTTTTCTCAGATTTTCTATGTTGATCTTCTTTCTCAAAAGAGTTGAGCTCTGTACAGTTACTCACCTCCCCTGACCTTGAATGCCAGGGTTTCTGGAGGCACTGACACCCAGAATTTCAGATTCAGATAGAACAAGAGGAATAATTTGCCTTAAGTAGGAATTATTAAGTGCACCTTCAGTGACTAACAGAGCAAAGCAAGACAGCCCTAAACACCTAAACTGTCCCTTCACTTACTGGTGAGGAAGGCTGATCTTTTACATGTATCTAAGGAGAAAAGCAGCTTTTTAGAGCAACAGCAAGGCAGAAGGACTGGAGAAGGCTGCCCATAAACACCAATCACACCCACTCAGGAGTGGAGTGGAGAAAGACACAGACCTTTGGGAAGAGTAGATGAGGACCCATGAAACACACTGATCTTCTCACCCAACTGGAGTCCACTAAATACATCAAACACTCCAGGCCAGCCAAAGACAGAAGCTGTAGGAGGTGAGTTCTTGCAGAAAAGCTTTTCTAAATATTTCTATACCTGTGAGAAGCTTGTCAAAACAAACACAAACATTTAAAGCCATAAGTGCTGCACAGACAAAGTTCCTCACAGACAAACAAATGATAAAAAGTCAGGGCAGTGTATTCAAATAATCTGGTAGCAAAGTGCAAGAGGGCCTCTGTGGGCAGGCAGGCGCCTCACAGGTGTTGGCTCCTAAAGACGAAACAAAAAGCAATTCCTTGAGACAGGCAGCAAAATCTCCAGCGGCAATGAGCCAAACCAAACCCATTCCTCAGCTCATGTCACACACAAATATTTGACTTGGGACAGCACCTTCAAGGGTGTCTCAGCACCTCAGCCAAAACCCTCTCATGCGGAAGAGACATCTGTAAGTCAGAATCAGTACCTAGACCAGCACATAAAGATAAGAAGGGGTAATTCCATGTATCCAAGCCTGCTGATTCTACAAACCAAGCACCGGGAACCTCCTGTGGCACATGACCGCCAGCTCAGCTCGCCCAAGGCCCCCAGCAGCAGCAGCTCCTGGTGCTATGGAGATACACCCAGGCTGGAGTGGGAATGGGGGGCAGGCTGAGCCAGCTGCCTCAGCCCCACCAACCCCAGCTCACCAAGCCTTCCCCACCCAGACCACCCCCAGCCCCTGCACCTGCCCAGCTGGGCACAAGGTTCCCCGTGTGTGATTCAGGAGGCAGAGATGTTTTTCTTCCTACAGCAAACATCATCCTCAAATGACAACACTTCACAAAATCTGAGGTGTGGACTGATCACGTCCATCAAACACACACACCTGCAGGGTGAGGCCAGCACAGCTAAAAATGCCCTGGACTTCGCAGGAAAAGGATTAAGGGAGAAGGCAATACGTGCCTCGTGTTTTGACCTGAGCTACTACAGAAGGATGTTTCCGTAAAGGCAAGAGGGTGGGACCTGAATTTTATCTCTCAACCCAAAGATGGAAACACAGTAACAGAAGGGTCAAAAATACACCTGGCTCAAAGTATGGGAGGTGAGTAACAGCCTCCTGAGAGGTCCAGATCCTTTAGGGCTTTGACATACAAATGGCAGCAGTCTGTGCTCAATGTCCAGTGGCACCTCTAACTGCTCCTCCTGGCCATCAGCACTCAGAAAGATCCCAGAGTCACGGTGGGAGCTGGAAGCACCACTTCCAGGCCCTGTTCAACCCCCAGGTGGAAATTTCAACCAGAGAACATCCTGCAGTTACTCCAGTTCTCCATCCTTCTGGGCATGCTACAGAGAGAGAGGGCCTGAACCTTAGAGGAGAGCTAGGGGGAGCTGGGCTAGGTTAGCACGGCAAAAAAAGGTGGCAATGGCTGTCTCAATAACCTGAAGGGCAGCTGCAAAGGTGATGAAGACTCATTTCAGTTCTTGCATCAAGGGGAAATCTCCATAAATGACAGTTTGTGAGTGGACCCCAGAAAGAGCTTCATCATTAAGAGATGCAAACCTGGAGAAGGTATCTAGAAAAATGGGATCTCCTTCCTCAGAGGTTTTCCAGACACAGCTGGACAAAGACATTCCTGCAAGCAGCAGCTGGACTAGAAATGTCTAGGATAGAGTTATGCAAGGAAGGCCCATTTCTGAAATGCAGAGACTCTGAAAAGGCCACTTCAGTCACTGTGGATAACCAGTGGAAAATGAAACCCCCAGCAGGAGCAGACAGAAGGGCAGAGAAAGACAAGTGGAGAAGCACAGTGTGGCTGCATGCAGAAAACAGTGTGCAAACACTGTCCAGGCCATCACCCAGCACTACCAGAGGGAAAAATAAGCTGCTAAGATCAAACCTCCCTGAAAGAGTGGTCAAGCACTGCAACAGGCTGTCCAGGGAAGTGGTGGAATCACCGTCCCTGGAACTGTTAAAAAAACATGTGGATGTGGCACTCACGGACATGGTTAGGCTGGGCAGTGCTGGGTTAATGGTTGGGCTTGATGATCTAAGAGGTTTTTTCCAACCTTAATGATTCTATGATTCTGTCTGGTGGGAAACAGGCACACTCTGAAAGGGCTAAAAGGACTTACCTGTAACTACCACGGCTGCTGCACCCATCATCTTAGCAACAATCACATTCACGAGCCCAATTGGTCCTGGGTACAAAGGGGAGAAAGACAACATGAACCACTGCCAGGCAGCATCAGCCCCACCTCGGAACATGCCCAGAGCTCAGCGTGTTCCTGGCCCAAGGAGACTTTGGCAGCCCCAAGGTCCCCCTCACCATGCCTGTGGCTCCACCATGACCCACCCTTACAGCAGAGCCCAGAAACAGAGCCTGAGGCTGTCCATCCCCTCCCAGCAGGCAGGGAACCCAAGGACTGACTACGATCACTGTACCAGAGCCAGACACGAAGACTTTGCTTCCCAGGGTGACTCCCGCTCTTTTGCAGGCATGGATTCCCACCGAGAGGGGCTCGATAAGGGCTCCTTCCTCAAAGGTGACGTTATCTGGAAGCCTGCAAGAATGGGACACAATGAACACTTAGCAATGTAGTTTATGAGGGTGATGAGGAAAACCATGACACTCGAAGACCAAACATGGGTGTAAATCACAGTGGCAAAACACACTGCCACCTGTGATCAGAGAAACACCAGGCTGGAACACGCTTCAAGAGGTTCCATTGCTTCTTTCTCTCCTCTGAAGCAGCATCAAGTACACCTGAACCATTTATCAGTGAGGCTTCCCCAAGCACCACACTCAGGGACCCACAAACTTCCCCACATCAACTCTCTGGTACTTGGTGAGTCAACAAGGACTCGGTTGCCACTCATTCCCTTTGGATTCCCTCAGTTGCATATGTACCACCCTGAAGCTGCCCTATGCCTCACCCACCAGTGAGTTCCCAGGCCCCTCACCAGGGTTGAATCAGCTTTTAGAAAACATCCTGCTGCCAAAGGTGATGCCACCAGGGAAGGCAGCCAGATCCATGTCTCCCTGTAACATCCAGGATCTCCTCTCCTGAGGCACCAAGTGTTTCAACAAGTGGCCTGGTCCCAGCATGAGCCCTCCCAGCAGTCAGAGACAATGTGTGCAGTGGGTATCAAACACCTTTTGGACAAAAACAGCCCTGTAACACAGCCAACATAAGTGACAGACAAAAGGAGAGGATGTGAAACCCTTCTGAACTGCTGGAAGAAATAAATCTCAGCTCCACAACGCTGCCCACCAGCAAGCCACCAGTGTGGGCTCTCACACAGCTCTGGGAGCTGTGCCTGCCAGGAGGGTCTCTGTGACAGCACTGGGAAGCTCAAGGTCAGATCTCACCCAGGCCAATGTGAAGCCAAAAAAATGGAAATGATGGTTAAGGGAGGACAGCTGTACCATATCTGCATGTCCCTTATTTCCAGGAGGCTTTAAAGGTCTAACTCCAAAAGTTCGGTTGTCACAGAGTTTGGCATCACGTTTGCTACTGCTGGATTTGGGCACCGCCCTGTCAGTGGGGAGGGCAGCTTCACAGCATGACCAAGTTACTCAGAGCACCCAACACAGAGTCTGTCCACCAGCAGGACACACAATGACTGCCCAAATGTGAGAAAGCTCACTGAGCTCAGCCATCACCTGTTCTCAGCAAATCTGGGCTGGCAGAGTGACTGCATGCCAGGGAATCAGCTCTACATGAGCCAGCCACAGCACTGCTGATCTGAAACTGGGAGCATCATGTCCAGGCTCTGTATCCCAAGGCTTAAAAATAAAATAAATAGCCAAAGTAATATTTTCTCAAATTGGAGAGAAAAAGGAAAAGCCTGGAAGAAGCCAGCTACAAACCAACCACTTCCTGTCAAGCGAAAACATGTGATGCTGTCAGAAAATGTTATTTTGATACACAGGAAATCGATGACAGTGGGTCTGGACAGTGAGATGTTAATCCCATCCAGACCAGCAGCTGCTTGGTATCTGTTTTGAAAGCTTCCTGCCTGAGGACTCTCAGGAGAAGAGCAGTCAAGTGCCTCCTTCTGACTGATGCAATCCTGAACGCTTTCCCTGCAGACACCAAAGATCAATCGCAAGGGTGCTCCTGCTCATGGAAGTACCAGCTCTGCACACACTGAAAAGGAACAAGCTCCACAGGTAGAGCAGCCTCAGGGGGACACTACTTGGGCTGTTTTCAACTCCTTGTTAAAGGCACTTAAGTGGGTATAACGTTGCACAGGGGTTTTCAGGTCTTGGGAGTATTTGAGGACCTGGCACAGGGTGCCCAGAGCAGCTGCCCCATCCCTGGAAGTGTCCATGGCCAGGCTGAATGACACTTGGAGCAACCTGGTTTAGTAGAAGGTGTCCCCGCTCATGGCAGGGGGTGGAATGGGATGATCTTTAAGGTCCCTTCCAAACCAAACCCTTTTGGGATTCTATGATTTGCCAGAGTGTTTAAGCACAGATCTGCTTCTAAGCAAATGTGTCAGTGCTGCCACAATTGGTAACATACTCAAGTTTGCTGAACTGGACATGAAAACAGATGTGTAATGCTGGTAGCTTAGTGGGGACACTCAGAGTCACACAAGAAAACAGCTCAGCAGGGCCCCTGCTTTCTGTTCCTGCTCTGCTCAAAGCGGGATGACTTTGTCTCAAACGACAGAGCGAGATGTCAGCAGTCACCCTGGTGTTTCCTGAAAAGCAGCAGCAAAACTCAGCTCAAAGAACCAGACAAAGACCTTCAGGCACTGGCCTAGGAAGGCAAGGATATAAAAAGAGACAGGAAAAAACCCAAGAACAGGGAGCAAATGGGAAAAGGAAAATAATTAAAGGGTAAACCAGCGGTGACATCCCAGGAGACATGCAAGAAATGTTTATGTCTGGCACCAGAGGGGAAAAACTATGCCTGCCTGACAAACCCTTTGCAAAGTGGCTGCCATTCAAGCTTAGGCATGTTATTTATGGACCAGAAAGCAATAAAACCTGTTGGGATCACATAAAGAGTGCTCCAAAGGGCCAAGAGGTGATTGCTGCAGCTAATCTCCCCCCGGGGAGTGTATATTTCCCTGTGGAGAGAACATGGACTGACTTGTAGCAGTAGCTGGCACTGTGCTTGTAGTAGTGGCACAGGTTCCCGTCGTCGGGCGGTGTGGCACAGAAGAAGATGGTCGGGGACAGGTTGTAGCGCCCGGTTTTGCAGAACTCATCCACTTCCCTTGGGACACCCGGCTCGATGGCCACACGGTCACCTGCCAGGGTGAGAGCAAACAGAGTGGGTCAGGGACAGGGTGGCACACAGGTAGCAGGAGCATCAAAACCCACAGGAACACTGGCACCATAGAGGCAGGAGGGACATGAGGAAGGTCTTGCTGCATACACCAGGCTGGTTCCCAATGCTCCCTCCACAGCAGCCTCATCACCCAGATCTTCCCAGGTACTTGGAAAGAGGAGGTGTTTCGGAGGCACAGATGGAAGCTCAGCCACGCACACACCTCCCTCCAGCTGCCTTGCAGACAACCTCAGCAGATGAAAGGGCAGCCCCCAGGCAATCACACTGTGGCCAGATACTTTGCTGAATCTGTAGTAATCAGAAGAGGAAATACTGAGGATAGGGCAGGTGAGCTCAGCTAGCCACCACGCTCCCAGCTGGAAAGAGCTGTTCCTTGGGAATCATAGAATCATGGAAGTACTTGTGTTGGAAGGCACCTTAAAGCTCAGCTTGTTCCACTCCTTGCCATGGGCAGGGACACCTTCCACTATCCCAGGGTGCTCCAAGCCTTGTCCAACCCAGCCTTGGACACTTCCAGGGATGGGGCAGCCACAGCTTCTCTGGGCAGCCTGTGCCAGGGCCTCACCACCCTCACAGGGAAGGAAGCTTAAGGTGCAGAACACCCAGGAGCCTGGCATGACGTATCTGGGAACAGAGACAGCTTGGTGCTACAACAGAATAGCTCAGGGTGCTGGAAGGACACACACTGCAGGACAAAGAGCAATTATTTCATTGCAGTCACAAAGCAGGATGGACTAGAGAAAACAGTGTGAGCACAGTACAACTTGCAAGTACACAAGGGGACACAAAGCCTCACATTTATTTGGCAGAGGAAGCCAATCAGAGCCAAACCTCTGAGCCAAGCTCTCCACCAACAGGCTTTCAGGCAGACATGGGGATAAGCAGCATGGAAGAGCCATCTAGGCCACTGCATCCCCTCTGAGCTGGCCAACAACAGGTGTCTGACAGGACAGAGGCAGACAAGCACATACTGAATCATCCCAGCCTCATATGATACGCAGCTGTGAGGCCTCCCAAGTTGCAAGTGGTTTTTTTGTCTTCAGTAACACTCAACAGCTTCTCCTCCTCCTTCCACCATGTAAACTACATGGTCTGCTACATCTCAGGTGAATGCTGCACCTCACTGTGCCTTGCTCTGGTGCTGGACCTGATACCTTAGGTTTGAACTTTCATATTTTTCAAATTCTGCACTGCCTGGTGTGTAACTCTGAAGTTTCTTGCAGCCTGTTAACTTCTGCTCTCTCATGCCAGGCAGACATAACAAAGCCTCTCCAGGCCTGCTCTCCAAGGACACTCAGACCGTCCTAGGCCCAAAATGTAAACCAAAGCCTCTAAAAGGGGGGGCAAGCTTGGGGAAACTACATCATTAACTGAAACTTTAATTGGAGAATTAACCCTCATATGCAAATGAACCAAACCTATAAAAGTGTGAAGAACTTGTGACCTGCTGTCCATCTTGGGGTCCATCTCAGCAGTAGCCTCTGGACTCCCCAGGGGGTACCTTTGAAGGCCTTTCAAATAAGTACCTACCTTTATTCCCTTACTCCTGTCTAGTCTCTGACTTTAGGTGGCCTCGCAAGTCATCAGAGCAACCAGAGAATGGGCAACCTGTTCTCCCAGCCCTCCATGAGTCCTCATATCCTTGAGCTGTCTCTCTAGCTCCCAGCTGAAGTTCCTGACTTGGACATTCGTCAGAGATGCTGTTCCACATCTCGTTATTTCCTTGTCCTCCTCTGAACCTTTCTCACTTGTCTTACACCCTTTTGGAAAGGAGGAGACCAGAACTGCATGCAGAGTTCCAGATGTGCACTGACATCCTCTGAGTCTCTGTCCCCTTCCTACCAGTGATTTGCATTTTCACTGCTGCTGAGCCAATGCTCCTACGCACAGTGCCAGAGCCATCACCCTTCAGCAGGGATGGTCAGCAGAGCATTTTAGATATGAAGCTGGTTTTGTTTCTTCTGTCGTGAACATCACTTTGTGTTTATCTGTGTTGAATCTCACCTGCATCTCATTGGCACTCCTTGGGTCTCTCTGTAACTCTTCCTGGCTCTCCCCCACATCCTCTTGCCTAAGTTGCTCTCATCAGCAAAGTTTGCAAAATTCCCTGCTCAGTCCATTTTCTAGGACATGCATGAGCACAGCTAGTTGTGGAGGTCCCACCACAGGGCCTGGAGCAGTTGCTCTAGTGACCTCTGCACTGTAGGAGGCCATTTGCTCCTTCAAGAACACACACAGAAAAGAAACACTCACAGCAAGTCGCTGGAAAGAGCTACAGATGTGGTTTCTGAAGCTTTATCAAGTTTCCTTAAAAGGCACCTTGTACCAGTATATACTCTGCTCTGCATTAAAATACAGCCAGACCAGCTCAAGATATCCCAGGACAAGGCTACCATAATCTAGTGGCCAAGATGGGTGCCTAACAGCAGTGCAGTGACACTTTTTGAAGGAGAAGGTCATACTGTGAGTTCAGAACCTCAGATAAACTTACGAAACAGAACAGAACACAGCCTGTTATCGACACTTCCTTGGGAACTGATTAGGAGGAAAAGGAACAGATGGTTTTGGTTCCAGATACCTGGTTTCAGATGAGTCACCCCTGGGCCCACTTTTACGACAGTCCCGGAAGCTTCATGGCCCAACACCATGGGATCCTTGACAACAAAATCCCCAATTCGACCATGCTGCCAGTAGTGAACGTCGGAGCCACAGATGCCAACGGAATGCATGCGCAGCAGGACCTCTGCCAGAAAAGGAGGGAAGGTTCCTTGTAGAAAAACTGACCTTCTTAGGCACTGGGACAGTAGCACGTGGGCTGTCCCTGGGCCCCAGGGCAAAGGCCAAGCCAGTATCGACACGTTCAAATTTACTGGCACTCAATCAACACACCAGAATTGTGTGTGCGCACGTTAGAAGAGTGGCGCATTCATGAGCCACCTGCTGAAATACAAAACTGTGCAATGATTCACAAAGCAAGAAGGCTTAAAATAGAGTAAGACAAAAGCTAATGTCAATAAAAAATACGGTCAACAAAATAATACAATTTAAGAGGGACGTTATAATTGCTGAAGCAGGAATAAAAGAACAAGTCCATTTAATTTTTCCTTCTCCCTAAGCTATGATTTCAGCCCTGGAGAGTTAGTGAATCAAATTTTTATCAGCCCATATGCCCATCCTATTAATATTGAGTCCTGCATAAGATCATCTGACATGTCCCAAGAGCCATTTACTGTGACATACCCAAACTGATGGAACAGGAAGCAAAAAAGCCAGATAAAGGGGTTTATCTGTGACTGCTTCAGCTCTTCAGCTGGAAAAGCAGCATTATCTGTTTCAGTCACACAATCTTTTTTTGGATAATTTTCTTCCTCAGAAATACTTTATATTATCTAGGAGCAGCAAAAGAGAATGAGAAAACAAAGAGAGAAGTAAAGAAAGCAGACAGAATCAGTCATCTGTAGACCTACCATTGGGACCTGGTTCTGGGATTGGACGGTTTTCCTATGGACAAAAGGAAAAAAAGCATTTAGCTGCTTGTTCATATCTCTGGGAATATCTGTGGAAACTTAGCCCTGGTTAGCTCAGGTAAATCCATAAGCAGACAGGGTTTTTGGCTCTGTCTGCTCCATAAGACACGGCTGTGCCACACGGAGCCTGCTCCTAGGCTGCCCTCATTTTCCAGGCCCAGTGGAGTAACACGGGCACACTGCCAGCTTGTGAATCCACTCGCCAAATTATTTTGCAGTGAATTCCCTTTCCCTGCCCAGACAAGAGGCACATACTAAATTTCCCTGCACTGGAGCAGCCCCAAGTTTCAGCTGAATCCTTCATCCATCCCACTGGCTGACAAAAAAAATCCCCTTCTGTAATCTTCTGGGAAGATTCTGAACCACCTGTTCTGTAAAGCCTTAATTATTATTATTATTATTATTATTATTATTATTATTATTATTTAAAGCTTATATTATTATCTTAAATAATACAAAACTTTTTTACTACATAATCATAGAATAACTGAATCACAGAAGGAAAGGACCTTAAAGCTCATCTCATTCTATACCCTGCCATGGGCACGGGTATCTTCCACTAGGCCAGGTTGCTCCAAGCCCCATCCTTGAACAGTTCCAGGGATGGGGCAGCCACAGCTTCTCTGGGCAACCTGTGCCAGGGCCTCCCCAACCTGTGCCAGTAATACATAATTTATACATAATATTTTTACAAAATAATTTATACATAATGATTTATACCTAATAAGGTAAACACTCACATTCTCTTGTAATTGCCATGGCACCTCTTTACAGGATGAATGAGGAAACCAGAGTTAGAAAAGTGGCCCATATTACCCTTCCACCCAAAAGGTCCACAGAGCTTTTGCCTTCACCAAGCTCCCTCAGCTGCCTCAAAAGCCAAAGGAATAATTTTGTTGGGTTTTACAACATCAGGACAATACAATACCCACCCTGAGGATCATGTCTCTAAGAAAAGCCCCCCAGAGTAGTACCAACAATAAACTCTTAAAAATTCATTTGCTGCTCAGCCTTTGAGGAGTTCTGTTCTGCATTTTAACTATTTAAATCCCAGCATATTCCACAATTGCTATTTTGTATGTCAATCTTTTAAACATCATGGAAAGACAAACTCTGGAAACATGTTTTCATACAACTCAACCAACTGAAATTTTCCATGTTCAGGCCTGTATCTGCAATTTTTCTATGTGGGGGCTTTGTTTTGTTCCACTGAGGACACAGCCCAGAGCATTATTTCTAAAAGAGGTCAATCTAGATGTAACCTCTTCTATAGAAAATGTGATAATCACAGGATCTGGTGACACACCAGAGGTACAGACCACCTCAGACCAAACAGAAAGTCCATGGTGAGAGACAAAGCCAACTTCTAGCTGAAAAGAGTGTGTGTGTGTGTGTGTGTGCGTGAAATAAAACCAAAACCACTTTTTTTTTTTTTCTGGCAATAACAACTGTGCCCAAAAAACCCAGATATCTTGGTGGGAAGTGAATCCTCCAGCCTGAATTGGAGAAAATAGGAGTGACCAAAGTGGAGAACACCAAAGACACAAGTTCTGCTTGTTCTCTGTTGTTCACTGCAAAGTTCAGAAATGGTGGTAAAGTAAACACAGCAAGCATTTTCAGTGAAAGGAGACATGGAAAGGGAGGCCATAGTACAAGTATAAAACAAATAAATCCTCAATGGGCAGCAAAGAGGAACCTGTGCAACTACCTAAGGACAAGAGGAGAGTCAACAAAAACAAAGCAAACACATTTTCACATGGCACAGGGACCACAGCGACTCTGCCCATGAGAAACATGTCCAGGAATCAAGAAAGGTGCAGGAATTACGGGAAGATGGTGTCACCCAACCTTGGGTATCAATAACAAATAACAAGTTCAGAGTCCAGTGCTGAGATTACTGTGACCAGTGGGTCAATACAGCTAGCACCATCCACATCGTGGAAAGGAACTTCAGGGAAGCCCAGGAGGATCACACAGGGTGCTGCCAGTGATGCAGGAGGGCACTGGTGACCAGCTCTAAGGTCTCCAGCACTACAAATATCCAAGGAAAACTCACACATCTGCGTGTAAGCCAGTTTAGAGCCCAGCAACACAGATGTCGCACGTGTTGCTTGAGCTGGGCGGGAATGGTAAAAAATCAACCGCTTCCCTGGTAATCACCCCCAAACAAGGCATGTATCCAAAGTCTGAGTGCTCCTAAGAGCCCTCCTGCCAGGACTCTGTGTACAGAACATTGGTGCCTGCCAGTGTTTGCCCATGGAAATCTTCCTTCCTCCCTTTGGCACTTGCCAAACTGGAAGACGGCTCTCCAGCAGTGCCATGGTGATTCAGCATCCAGGAAGAGCCGAGCATTAGCAGCCAGAGAAGCAGAATGAGCCTAAAGTAGTAAAAAAGTAGAAAATAAAAGCTCCCTCCGTCCGGGAGGGTCCTCCAGCACCTGCTCCCCCTAAACCCTCTGTCCTGCTGCTCACCTGGGCTCTGAGAGCCCAGAGAAGCAACAACCACCCTCCACCCCTGCTCCCTGGGAGCGCCTATCTCAGGTGTGAGAATGACTAATCGCAGGGGTGGGGGGGAAATGGGAAGGGGGGGGGTGTTCTGGGTTTCAGGGTTAAAAGGTTTTCCACCGAAACGGAGCTGGCAAAGATCTTAAGATTATCCCCTCCTGTGACCCCTAAGAGCATTCTGCAGCTGAAACCTTTCCAAGACTGGAAAAGCAAAAAATGTACAGGACAGGACATGCAAAGTTGCCAGAACCAGCTAAAAATAGACCATGCTTCTGATACTGTTGCATCCTTTCCGTTTGCGGGAATGAGCGTATCTATGAATTTATTTCCCTTGTAAAAATGTTACACCTCCCAGGCACACGAGGGCTGGTGCATTTTTTTTTTCCCTGTCCGGGTCATTCCCCGTAACGTTGTGAAGAGCCCGGAGCGGTCACAGGCTTCCCCACAGAGGGGATGGGGGGGCCCAGCCATGCACGGCACACCCCCGAATCCGGGCCCCCGCGCCCCCCCGGCCACCCCCCAGCCACGGGACACCCCCGAATTTGGTCACCGCCCTGCCATGGGGCAGCCGCGGCCCGTCCCCGCTCCCAGCCGGGGGCCGGCTCACGGTCACCCGGGGCCGGGAGGAGCCGGGGCTGCCGGACGCCCCCAGTGCCGCGGGCTCAGCCCCAGGCCCCGGGAGCCGCCCCCGCCCCGCCGCCTTCCGAGCGCGGCCCCCGCCCGGCCCCGGCTCCTCCCGGCCGTACCAGCCGCAGGTCCCCGGCTCGGTGAACCACCACGGCCACGTTCTGCCCCGGTGCCGCCATGGCTCAGCTCGGCGCGGACCCGGGTCCAAGGGCCGCCGCCGCTGGGGGGGCCGCCCCCGCCCGCCCGCCGGGCCCGGCACCGCCCCCGCCCCCGGGCACCGAGCGGGTACGGCCGGCGGCAGGCACGGCTCCAGCCGCGATCCCAGCGCCAGGCCCAGCTCCAGCTCCAGCTCCAGGCTCTCTGCCGGGCCCAGGGCCCCCAGCTCCAGTTCCAGGCCCCATCTCCAGTTCCCATTCCAGGCCTCAGCCCCTGCTCCAGTTCCAGCCTCAGCCCCGACCCCGGCGCCAGGCCCAGCTCCAGCTCCAGGCCCGGCCCCAGCTCCAGTTCCAGCCCCAGTTGCAGCCACCGCTCCCCCAGCCCCAGCTTCAGGCCCTGGGTCCAGCCCCAGCTCCAGCCCCTGCTCCAGCCCCGACTCTAGTTCCAGTCCCATCCCTGCTCCAGCCCCGGCTCCAGCCCCGGCTCTAGTTCCTGTCCCATCCCTGCTCCAGCCCCAGCCCCAGCCCCGGCTCTAGTTCCAGTCCCATCCCTGCTCCAGGTGCAGCTCCAGCCCCGGTTCCAGTTCCAGTCCGTCTCCTGCTCCAGGTGCATCTCCAGCCCCAGCTCCAGCCCCGGCTCTAGTTCCAGTCCCACCCCTGCTCCAGCCCCAGCTCCAGCCCCGGCTCTAGTTCCAGTCCCACCCCTGCTCCAGCCCCAGCTCCAGCCCTTGCCGCTGCTTCCAGGCCCAGTCAGGGCCTCAGCCCCAGCTCCAGGCCATGCTGATGACAACACTGTGCCCTGCACTTCGACTAACATTCAGTGAAAGGCTTGCCTGGACATGGCACCATTGGAATGTGGTTATCTCAGCTGCAGAAATAGCTTATTGGTGGGGGGAAAATGGAAATTTCAGGGATTCTGGGTTTTGGGGAAAAGAGGTTTTCTGCTCAAATGGAGTTGACAAACATCTCAAATAGATTATCCCCTCCAGTGTCACTGAATCATGGAATCATGGAATATCCTGGGTTTAAGGTATCCACAAGGACCATCGAGTCCAAGTCCTGTCCCTGCACAGGGACACCCCAAAATCCCAGCCTGTGCCTGAGAGTGTTGTCCAGACACTCCTGGAGCTCTGGCAGCCTTGGGGCCAGGGCCATTCCCTGGCGAGCCTGCTCAGTGCCCGACCATTCTCTGGGGGAAGAACCTTTTCCTCATATCCAACCTAACCCTTCCCTGACACAGCTCCAGCTGTTCCCTGGGTCCTGTCATTGGTCACCAGAGGGAAGAGCATTCTAAGAACATTCTGTAGCTGAAAGCTTTCCAAGGTTGACTTCCTTGGAAAAATAGAAAATATACAGGATTTATTGTGTAAAATTGCCAGAACCAGCTAAAAATAGCTTGTGTTTCTAATATTATTGTGTCCTCCTCCTTGCATGAATAGATATATTTATGAATTTAGTTTCCCTAAAAATGTTTCACCTCCCATGCACATGAAGACTGATGCATTCTTTTAAAACACCTTACTCAGTGCTTACACAGCAGTGTAATTCTTACCACATGAATGGAAGCAGGAATATTTGCATTTTATGGAAAGGTGGGGAACAGCTGTGTCTTCCTGGATGTGCTTGTTTTCTCAAGGCACCTGCTTGTGCCTTTCCTTTTCAGGGTGTATTTGCCTCCACACTTGACTTGCCACTCAAATTCTCTGCGTGGGATTCACCATGAAATCCCACAGCTCTACCAGCACAGTGCAGCCTGATGCCTGGGTTCCCTGACTCTGAAAAAATGCTGGAGGCATGGACTGGGAGCTCCACTGGGAGCTCAGGGCTCTTGCTATGATACAAGTCCTTTGGGTTCTCGTGTTGGTTCCTTGCCAGCCTTTGGGCAAAAAGTGTCTTCTTGTTGGAGCGCAGGAACTGGTTCCTTCAGCTCTTCTGCTCCTCCCTGCCATGACTGTCAGCACTTTGCCTTCAGTTTTCTCCCGTTCTCTTTCCTGCTTCCTTTCTGAATCAGATTCACTTCACACTTCCATGTTTTCTCTGCCAGAGTTTGCTGCCTGTGCCTGCTGGGCCTGCTCTTCCTTCAGGACCACGAGGACTTCATTAGCTACTACAAACCCTCCAAGATCCTCCTTTAAAAGACGTTTTGAAGACCTTGCCATGGTCCATTTCTCTTTGTTTGCCTTCAGCATTGCCTGACAACCCCTTTTGACTGCCAACCAAAGACAAACCACACTTATCACATAGTCCTAATTCCTTTATCTTTCACCTACATGTGTGGGTGTCCACCTTTTACTGGTAGGGAGGCCATTCACGTTCCTCCAGGCACAAAAGAGCAGTGCTGTGGGATTGTCACAGCTATGGTGTGACCTTGCACAATAATCCTTATTACCAGAATCATTTCACTTTGCTTTAACTCAACCACAATAAATGTTTGCCTGTTTAGTCAATGATCAGGATCGTTGTGGCCTCACTAGGTAAGGAGGTGGGTGCTTTGTTGACATGAAAAGAGCTCAGTTCACTTGCAGCGGTCAAACTCAGTGTGTATTTTCCCTGTGTGCAAGTTATGAAACACCTCAGAACTAACTCAGTGAGGAAGGGGGGCATGACCTCAGGGAGATGCATCCCCATGTCTTGGAGGATGAACTCCCCAAAATAAAGAGCAGTGTTGCAGGTCACACACCCACCAGCCCCCATGGAGGGGGAGGACGATGCTTGGGCCCATGGGCTCCCTGCAGTGACCCTTCAGCAGTCCCACACCTGGGGCAGCCTCAGGATGATGTTGTCCTGGGGACCCTGTGTGGAGTGGCCAAATAGCTGCTGTAAGTTCAGATGTCAGGGTAAGGCTCTGCCTGGTCCAAAATGCACCCAAAGGGCTGAATTCTCTGTAGCCTGGGCTAAATCTCTCCATCTGCATGGGCTCTCCATCTCCACGCAGAGCTCAAGCAGCATTCACATTGGAGGCAGATGCTCCTATTCCCCTCCCCTTAGTTACCTTGTAAAGGACTCTTGTGTTTGCCTAGGAGGTGTTGTGACTCTCAACAGGGTCGCTCTGGAGCTTCTTCTTACACATCCCAACGCCACAATTCTATTTCTGACCAACTAGGTCAAAGTGTTTTCTCCCGATGCAGAAAATTCTAAGGTGCCTGTCCAAGATCTACCATCACCTTTGACAGAGTTGGAAATGTAAGTCAGCTATTACAGTACTAACTGTGGTAACTGTACCTCAGCTGTAAAGCCACCATCCTGTGACAGCCTTATCTCCCCTCTGAGCCAAAGGGACCTTGAGTGGTAGGGCTGTGTAAGGCAGTGACCTGCCACCCAACCTAGATTAGAATGAAGCTCAGTAATGCTATGGGATAGCTCCAAGTGGAATGATTAGATTCTGAAATAATAATCAAAGGATCCAGTGGCAGGAGAAGGCCCTGGGAGCCTTTGTGGCCACTGATTATCAGTTTTTGCATTATTGTTCTGTTCTGGATCAAGACTTTCATCCATCCCTTCACGTACGTGCCGCTGCTCCCTCCACCTCTTCTACAAATGCCATGACTCCGTCAGTCAGGTATTTACTAAACGTGGAGTTATTTGCCTACTCAGATTTGTGATTTCCACAGAAGCCATCCTCAGCCCTGACTTCCTTGTCCACCCCTGCTCTCACGTCTGCCTGATGATAAGGCATGACACCTCATATCATCCCATCAATTAATATGGTAACACACTAACACAACTGTCCCCAGGAAAACACCACTTAGGAAATCATTTGAAATGTCCTTGTGAGACAAATGTTTAGGGACCAAGTGCTAGATTTTGAAGAGCATGAAGGTGTGTGTGTTCCCCCCTCCTGGGAGAAGTGGCTGCTCCCTGTAGGACAACCACCCTGTCCCCAAGCCCGAGGTGGGACAGGAGCACAGTGGCTGACAGTCCCTCTGCACTGCGTGTTTGTCCCCAGAAATACAGAGCTCACAATCAAACTCCTCTGCAAACAAGCTTTGTCTGAATGGCAGTGGCAGATCTGGGACAGGGGTTGGTGTTGGCACTGGGGCAATGTGTCCACCTAATTTTTTGTGTGTGCTTTCCTGGAAAATCCCATAGGTGTTTGAGTCACGTTGGAGACTGACAGGCTATGCCAGGGCAGGGTGCAGAACGCAAGAGTCACCCAGGAATTTGGTGGAGTTCAGGGTCACGGTCATAACTCACAGAATCTCTGCTTTGTTTTGTGACTAACTCCTGCTCTGTGTGCCCACAAACAGCTGGTGTAAAGTCTGTATTTGCTCTTCCCTGGAGGAATATCTGCAAAATTATCCAAACCAGCTGACCTATTTCTCCCACGTTTTAATAGTGACCAGAAATATCAGAGTAGCAGAAGATCCTAGAAAAGGAATAAAAGAGCAGGATGCAAGTGACAGAGAGAAGGGATATATGTAAAACAGTCCAAAATCTGTGGGAGGATTTTGGGATCCGTGGGAGAAAAGGAAGGTGTACTCAGGAGCACTCTGTGGACATGAGCGTGTGTGTCCCTCTGGCCCCAGAACTTCCACTGAGCAGGTTAGGTTTGCCCAAAGGCTCTGCTTTGAGCAGCAGTGGGATTTCCGTGGGCAAGCCAGGGCACCTCAAGGCACATCTCTCCAAGCACAAAACAGAGCCTGTCGAACGCTTTCTTGACACCAGTGGCATTTCTGAGGAGTGTCAATCCTTGAGATCAGTTACTGGGCACAACTCAGGCCCCACATGGTTTGCTGGGCTGACATGGAGCTGGTTCACCCCAGTCAAGTCCTCTGTTCTTTCTGGGATGGTTTTGTGGAACAGCTTGTCCAAGGAAAGGTGTCCATCCCTGCTCCTTTATCTCAGGGAGGAGATGTCTCCTCTCCTTGCATCTCTCTCTCATCACAGACTCTGGAGATGCTGTTCCTCACTACCCCTAGCAGTGCTCCACCATTTGGCTTTTCTTCTGGGACTGTCCCAAAATGCTGCCTTGCATTCTGCCTCATTCATGGAAGGCTATGCTGGGAGGAAGAGACATTAAATTAAATGGAAGTAGTTATAAAAATACTATTTTCCGCAGTCCACTGCACAAAGCACTCGATGTGGTGGCTCAGGGATGCTTTTACCCTGAACAGCTCAGCCCAACTCTCCCCTTCCTCATCCTGACGTTGGCTTTGATCAGCCCCTCTCCGTCCTTGGAGCTGCAAGGTCTGACATTCATGCCTAAAACTTTGCCCAGAAAGGAAAAGCCCATTGTTCTGATTATTTCCACTGCGAAAAACATGAGAAAACCTCTTGTTTTTCCAGTGTTCACCCCAAAGCAGCTTCTGTGAGTGTCACCAGCATTTGCTTCCAGTTTCTAGCTCAAGAACCTTCTGTGCATGGCAGCTCTGCTCTGATCCCATACACAAACACGCACTGCTGGGAAAGCACCTTTCTCTTCACCACAACATACTTGCTTTAGAAACCCAGGGTTTGCTTAATGGCTTGGGATTTGTGTGTCTGTTTGTAATAACCTCTTTTAAGAATACAGATTAAAAGGAAGTTGTCTTCCTGTTTTGTTTTATATAATGCTTTTTTTTAAGGGCAAGCATGAAGAGAAGAGAACACCAAGAAGTGCTCACACACTCCAGAAAGGTTTAAACCTTCTGGAAAACATTGTCTGCATTCAGTGTCATACACTGAATCCCTAAAACAATAGATATTTTTCATTCTATCTAGAAACCATTTTTTTTAAGGAAAAATATCTGTTAATCCTCATTTATTGAGTGATAAATGACTACTGACTGTGGCCTGAGACCAGCTTAGCCTCTCTTAGACCTCTCTCCCATGCAACATCCCCTAAATTGCAAGAAACAGGGAAAGTTTGAGGTGGAGGCAATTCTGGAGGTCTCCAAGGATGAAGACATCCCCTCTCCACTGCTCCATATCCTCTCCAGTCACTCCGCCGCTCTCAATGTAAATTTTTTGCCCTTGTATCCAACTGGAATTCCTCCCATTTCCCAACAAGGCTGCTCCCCAGCCACAGGCCCTCTCCATCAGAAATGAAAAATAATAATTTTAAACTGTTAAATGCAAAGAGAGGATTTTTAGCCTTCATTAAATGCTAACATCATTTTTAAGGTTCCACCACCACATTGTATTTTACGTATATTGGATATAAGCTTTCCATGTGAGCTTAATAAAGCCAGATCCATCCCAGGAACTCAGCACATCTTCCCAAGAGATACCTTGGAACTTTGGGGGTCTGTGGCAAGGACAAATTTTTCAGAATTGGCTTTTTTCTTTTCTTTTTTTTTTTTTTTCTTTTTTTTTTTTTTTTTTTTTTTTTTTTGAAAAGAAACCAAGACAACAAGCACGGTGGTCTCTTGGATTTCCAGGTGAACCTTTCCTTGGTAAATATTAAGGAAGTAGGTCCATGTCAAAATGCTCTGTTCAAAGCCATTTACTGGGTTTCAGGAGGATACTGGCACAGCCAGGCTGATCCACATGAGAAAAATTTCTCTTCAATTCCCAAAAATTGCACCTGAAGAGGCAACTACCTACAAGTGTCAAATTCCATGGAAAAGCAATATTTCCTTGCTGATTCCCAGCCCACATCGAAGTGCTACACCAGAGGGGCAACCTAAAATAGGGGTATTTAATTAAACTTCAATCAAATTTTACCCTGTTTGGTCCATCAGCATTTTAATGTGCTCAGGGCACAAAGGCAAGGCTGGAACAGGATCACAGAATTACGGAATCATTTAGGCTGGGAAAAGCCTCTGAGATGATCAAGTCCAACCATTCCCCCAGCACTGCCGTGTTCACCATTAAACCCAGGTGCCACCACCACACAGAACTTTCAACAGTTCCAGGCATGGGGACTCCAGTACTGCCCTGGGCATCCTGTTCCTGGGCTTGACCATCCTTTCAGTGAAGAAATTTTTCCTTAATATCCAATCTAAGCCTCTCCTGGTGTGACTTGAGGCCATTTCCTCTCATCCTGTCCCTGTTCCCTGGGAGCAGAGCCCGACCCTCCCTGGCTGCCCCCTCCTGTCAGGGACTTGTGCAGAGCCACAAGATCCCCCCTGAGCCTCCTTTGCTCCAGCCTGAGCCCCTTTCCCAGCTCCCTCAGCTGCTCCAGCCCCTTCCCCATATTTCCTCGTTACATCCAGGGGGGATTTGGGAAGCAGAGGTACAGCTGCAGGTCTGGCAGGAGGGCAGGAGAAGCTGTGGGTGGCTTTGTGATGTGCGGGGTGTTATCAGGCGTTTCTCAGCCCATCAGGGGCCCTGCTGAGCTGAGCACGAGGAATTGACACGGAAGGCTCAGACTGTCTGCTCTGGCAGAGCTTGTTCCCGAGGAAAGGTGCCGGGATCAGTCAGTCGGCATCCAGCTGCGGCAGCAGGCGCCTTCGGAAACGCCACACAGGGTCACCCACTGGTGCAGAGACCTCCTGGGGGCATTGGCAGAGATGAGCCAACCCTGGCAGGGAGGAGGCGGCAGATATTTGGAGCTGGGCAGCCATAACGCTTCTTACTGAGGGAAGAATGATCCAGCTCAGGCTGACACCGGAGGCACTGGGGACACAGAGCAGCTGACAGCCTTTCCCAGACGTTTGCAAGGATCAGGCTCGTCTGCCAAAACCTCGCTCATGATCCTTAAGGGTGGCAGATCCCCAGGAGACTCCAGCACATTCTGAGTGACTCCAGTTGGGGGTGGGCAGGTCTTGCTGTCTTTGCCACCAGAGAGGGAAGAGCACTTGTAGCTGTCCCGTGAGGGGGACCGTGTTGTCACCCACAGACCGCTGAGCAACCGACTCAGCCCTCAGCATGATGCCAAGGACAGCGGGAGGAAGTGATGGAAACACATCAGTGTCAGCCTGCCCTGACAGTCAGCAATTGCTGCAGCAGCCATCAGCTTTAACACGCTGGCACAAGCTGGCAGTCTCCCTTTGCCTGCTGAAACTCCTCTCCTGGGTGAGCAGCATGGAGACCCAGGAGAGATTCAGGAGGTCTCACTCACTCCTGGCACCCAGAGGAGCACGAAAGGAATGTGTCAGCCATAATTAAGCCCAGCAGGTGAAGCCCAGTGGACAAAGCCCAGGGATGATGCCCAATGGATGAAGCCCACCGGGTGAATCCCACCTGAAGAAGCCCAGGAGATGAGGCATGCTCTGCCATGCCTAGGGAGCATGGGAACCGGAGGGAACGGGAGAGCAGGACAAACACTCTAGAGACTCCAACCCATCTGCATCCCAGAGGAAAAGCTGGGATTTCTCCTGATCTGAGCGCCCCAGACCAGGAGAGCAGGACATTCTGACGCATTTGGAGATCCTTCCATGTTTTTATCAGGCTCTGGTGTTCCCGTGTTCCAGGGGCTGCTGCAGCTGGTTCTTCTTGGTCTCCTGCCTGCGCTGGGCTGAGACCCGCAAGTGCAGCAGTGGCCTCTTCTCCCTTCGGGCATCCCAGCTTGTCCCGGGCTAATCTCCCGGTGCCATCTGCCGTCTGTCCCGACACACCGCGGGTGACAGTGGTGCCCCTGCCCCTCTCAGGCTCCCTCGCCAAAGGAGTCGCACAGGTTGCCCAGTGCCCCCGGGTGGCTCCCGCTGCCCGCACGGGTAGAGAGCCTAATGCGTCATGGCTGTGTCATCACAGAAGGCAGCACATCGCTTCTTCTTTTTGAGTTAAATGAGTAATACCAGGAGCTATGCATGGGAGAGGCACCCAGAAGAGGGACAGCTCCAGCCTCAGGGCATTCCCAGGCTCAGCTGGAACAAGCCAGGACCAGCCTAAGTGGTGATAGTCCCACCTCAGCCCGGGTGGACTGTGAACAACTCCCCCCACCCGTCCCATCCCAGCTCAAATTCAGTGTATTTTTCATAACAACGCTGTAGCTGACCAGAAAAAATTAAAACATTTTCCTCTATTAACTTAATCCAGAGATTCTTTTCCCAAAATATCTCCACTCTCTCCATCCCAAGGAGGAGAAGAAGGTGCATGACAAAATGCATGCGTGTTTCCTCACTGTCCCGAGCTGCCGGTGAGCTCCTGCTGGCGGTGACCTTGTTGTCCGTGCTCAAGTCTCGGATGCCACCTCCTGGCTTTCCCGCTGAACTGTGCATGTCGTGGCAGCGCAGACCGGGAGCACATTTCTCATTGCACTATCCCAGATAAGAGCGCCGTTAAAGCCGGACTGGCTCAGAGCAGCTTTTGTTCTTTGCGGATCTGACCCGATACCCTGTATTCCTGAATTGCACTGGAGGTGCCTCCTGTAATTAATAACCCTCAGGATCCCATCGCAGCAGCACAAGGCCCCGTTGACTCCCAAGGCCCCTCTGGGATGTCATCCGTCACTTTGGGGGTGGGACCCGGCACCCCTCACCTTTCCCTAAGTTATTTTTGGGGTGTATTTTGTTACGTGATCCCTGTGCCATCCGTTGTTTACCACCTGTGTCTTTCCATGGGGGATTGGGATGCCAATTCCAAGTCTCTACAGACTTGCTACTGGGTTAGGGAATAATTCAACAAGTAGGTGTTTGGCAGGGGGAGAGCAGAGGGATTTTTGGAGCTGTGAGAGTGTGGTGATATCCAAGCAAAACTCCTGAGAGGGAGCCCTGTGTAATAAGGAATCATGAGGCAGCCAGAATGTTGTCTCCTTCCTGCTTGGTGTCCATCATTCTCTAGCTCTTCCTGCCCTCCTGGTGGTATTTCAGGCCTGGCTGAGCCTGCTTGTACACCTGCCAGCCCAACCTGCCTCTTCCAGAGGGGCTACCAAGTTCATCCATCATTATACATCTCAGCCAGTCATTTTATCTGGCCACATGCCATGAGCTGGAGCCCCACAGGCATGTGATGCTCCCTGACCGCAGGAGACCTGCTCCTCACCCTCGTGGGGGTGGACTACAAATATTTGCCAGGGGAATCCCAGCAACACTGCATGAGATGCAGCTTTTTGCCACAGCTCACATTCTGTGTTCTGCTTTGGGCCCCTCATGACATTTTGGTGCTGGAGCAGGTCCAGAGAAGGGAACAGGGCTGGGGAAGGGGTGGAGCACCAGGAGCAGCTGAGGGAGCTGGGAAAGGGGCTCAGCCTGGAGAAAAGGAGGCTCAGGGGGGACCTTGTGGCTCTGCACAACTCCCTGACAGGAGGGGGCAGCCAGGGAGGGTCGGGCTCTGCTCGCAGGGAATGGGGACAGGATGAGAGCAAAAGACCCCAAGCTGTGCCAGGGGATGTTTAGGTCGAGTGTTGGGGAAAATTTGTTCCCTGAAGGGGTGGTCAGGCATTGGAAGGGGCTGCCCAGGGCAGTGGTGGAGTCCCCATCCCTGGAACTGTTCAAAGATGTGGTGCTTGGGAATGTTGGTTCAGTGGTGGACCTGGCAGTGCTGGGGAATGGATGAACTCAATGGTCTTAGAGGGCTTTCCCAACCTAAAATATTCTGTGATTCTATGATTTGTGGAAATCAGCAGGGAGCAGTAGCTGCTAAATCCTGCTGCAGAAAGGAGCTGGGGCTCTCTGAGATATTTCCTCACAGCTGTGGCCATTGTTCTCTGCCTGATGGCCAAACAACGGGCAGGTCATCAGTGATGTCCAAAATGCTCTCTAGCCATGACAGGCTTCGGCCTGAGACAGGACAGGAAAGGGGACGGTGGCAGCGGTGCTGGCACAGACCATGGGAATCGCTGGGCTTTGATCCTTTACAAAATCCCTTTGAATTGTTCTTCACTGCATTTCCCAGAGAAATGGGAGGAAAGCACCGATCGTCACCCACGTGACTGAGCTGCATCTGGGGACCCTTAACCATCAGCAGAGGTGTGTGGGACGTGAGGGGAGCATCAGCGCTGCGGGATGCTCCTGACTCAGAGACAGGAGCTCCTGTGACCGTACATCCCTGGATGAACGCTGGTGTGAGATAACCTGAACCCCTTCCTAACTCTCTGGTTGCAGCAGGGACAGTTTTGGATCTGCCCCCCTGGCTGGCTGTGACTGTGTCTAATCACCTCCAATAGGAGCAGCTTATCCGGCACAGCCGTGTCGAGAGGCCCTTTTGCATCACAACAGCTGCATTTTCTATTCCCAAAGTGTACCTTGCCTCAGCGCCCAGACCACACGCCGTGGCAGAGCACAGCGTGTTCGGGAGAGAAGAGTCCAAAGCTCCAAAATGTATCTTTTGTCCCACCTTCAAAACAAGGAAAATAGGGGGAGTTTCCAGTAAGGAGTAAAATGAAAGCATGACAAAAGCAGCCTCTTTCCCCTGTATTTTTTCCAGCCTCACTGTCATCTTCTCTATTCCCTGGTAGGTTTGTCCTTTGGCTATTGGCTGACATGCCCAGGCAGCACAAGGACCAAAGGTGCCATGAACTGCATCCTTTCCCTGCTGATGCCAACAGCTCGTGCCCCACCCAGAGCTTCCCTGCACCTAGAGCTTCATCCTGTCTGGGGCTGTGGATATTCTGGGGGCACCGGCTGTCCCCAAATCACCTCCCAGAGTGTCCCTTTGAGCAGGACCCCATCGGGAGCAGCCAGAGCAGCGCGCACGCGGCCGGGCCGGGCACACACGTGTGTCCACACGCCGGCACCGGCCTCGCTCCGGCCGGGCAAGGGACGCCCGGGGACCCTCGGAGCAGACGTGACCTACTTCAGTGTAAGAGCTTAATAGAGCCAGGCGTCAATTATTCATGGCCTGGCCATGTTAATGCATGTGCTAAAGGCTTTTTAAAAAAAAAAAAAAAATAGAGAAGAAGAACAGGAAAAAGTCTGCTCTATAATTAAAGCCTTGCACACTCCCATCACCAGGCCCCGCTGCTCTCCCGGGTGTTTCTGCTCAGGTGAGCAGAGCTGCGAGATGTGGACAGACCCAGCAGGGAAGAGCTGGGGCTGGAGCCGGGATGCAGGCAAGAGCCTGGGCAGCGGGCAGGGGGAATCCCATGGGAAGGGGCTGGCAGGCCTGCTCTGGTGCGGGCAGCCCGCAGCCCCACAGCGAGTCACGGCCCCAAGCAGCAGTGCTCGCTCGAGTCCATTCCCAGGCACGGTGGCCAGCGGGGCTATTTTTAGACCTGCCTTTTTATTTTTCTAATTTTTTTCCTTGCTTTCGTTCAGTGCTGCCCTCGAAGCCCTGGGGAAGAGAGGAAAACACTGATCCCCGGGGCGGGACGATGCGTGGGAGGGCTCTGGAGTGCCCCAGCGCAGGGGCGAGGGAGCCATGGGGACTCCTGAGGCAAAGCAGGGAGAGCCCCTGGCCCCGCATGGAGATTCCCACTGGGACAACCAGCCCCTGCCCCAGGACTGCCGTTCCCAGAGCTGCTTGAGCAGGTACAGATAAGGGCACAGAAAGGTTTGGGCAGCCCAGGCACCAGAGCAGGAGCTGGGCGGGCGTGAGGCAATGCTCCAGCCACAGAGAACATTTGCCTTCTATGGAGATCTCCTTCTGCACTGCTGGCACGGAGGAGAGGCCCTCAGCCTCCACAGACACTGGGAGGGGGAACAAAAACACCCAAAAAAGCTCAGGGCTGCCCTCGCCGCGGCCTCCAGCAGAGCTCAAGCACCACCAACCCCCCCACCACGTACCCACAGAGGCAAGGACTTGCCCTTCTCCCAGCAGGCTGAGGAAGAGCCCAGCTCCTGTCCTCAGCTGCATCCCAAACCAGCCCGCATCCTTCCAGCCTGGGAAACGGGACCAGGCAGGGGCCGGGCTGGGCCTGAAGCATCCCACACCATTCCCACAAGAAAACACCCAAGACCACAGAAAAAGTCACAGCAGCCTCTGGGCTTTTTGGGTTTTTTTTTTGTTGTTGCATTTCATATATTATCCAGTTTCACATTCTCATAGGATCAGCAATTATAGAGCAACTTATTCTCAAATCTTTTAATACAAGCGAGACAGCCATGATCAGATAATACTTAAAGCACTTCAATACCAAGCAATAAGATGCTAAAACAAAAATTGCACAATTTCTTGTTTACTATGCCTGACTCAATCATTGGTACAGAAGACAACCCTTCTTTTTCAAGCTTTTAACTAAACATTAACTTATCTTACAGGATTACAATTTCTCTTTAATAATAATAATAATAATTAATTGCACACAAACACACAAGAAATTCTTTATGATGCATAAATATTTCCTTATTACACATGGTACAAAAATACTCATACTTTTTATTCTTTTTGTTCGGTATTCCCATAAGGATGGATGATTTTTTGGCAGGACTGGATGCTCTCCAATCAGAAGGATGTGGGGGGGGAAAAAAAAAAAAAAAAAAAGAGATTAGATATTTTACAGCTGTTCTATATATAGAAGTCTGAAGAAGGAAAAAAATAACATAATAACCCTGACTTTAAAACCAGAGCAGAATGGATGAGAACAAAAACCCAGTGCATCGTACTTTGAAAAAAAAAAAAAGAAAAAAAAAAAGCATTTTTCAAATTTTTCTGGTCGTCCTGGGGAGGGGAGGGTGAGGTGGGAGAAGGGGTGAGACAAGGACAGTTAGTATTTCTCAAAGCCAAGTCTTCACCGAAGCAAGAGGAAAACCTTGATGGATCAATCCGTTGGGCCAAGACCTGTTGCTAACGGTTACACAAACGCTAGAACAAACAAACTTACACTCACACAGACACAAGTTAAGTGTTTTAATTCATGCCAGAAAACATGCAAAACCCATTTTGCCTTTCGATTCCTTCAGCCGAGCTGCCCCCAGGGCAGGGCGAGCCCGGGGAAGCCCAGGACCTAGCCCGCGGCTGGGTTTCAGCGCAGCCGGACGGCAAAGCTCGGTCAGGGAGAGGTCCTGGGGCTGGCTTGAGGGAGGGATGGAGGGATGGATGGATGGAGAGAGGGACAGAGGCAGCGCACAGCCCACGGCTGGGGCCGCGGCGGCTTCACAGTCCGGGGAAGGGGGTGCTGGCAGCCCCAGGGGCAGCGTGGCGGGGCCGGGCGCGTTGTCTGCCGGCTGCAAACCAAACCCAGAGGAGTCGGAGCAATTGTCCCTGGCACGTCCCTCTGCGGAGAGGCAGGGAGGAGGAACACAAGCCGAGGAAAGACACTGTGGGAGAGGAGCATGGTCAGCAGGGCCAGCTGGACCTGCGTCCTGAGTGTGTCCCACGGCCCCCTCCCCACCCCAGGGCTCGGGGGGGCTCCCGAGCTCCCATCACCCCGCTGGGAAACCCAACCACATCCTTGGGTGGGTGTGTGGGGCTGAGCCCAAGCTCCCATCCCTCCTCCCCACAAGAGTCCAAGGAAGAGCAAGACAAAGACCTGACTCCAAGAGTAATTAATTACTTACTAACGAACTAACAAAACTGACGAGACTTCCATCCTTGCTGGGTAGCTTCAGAGGGAGGATACCAGCGCATCTGGAAAAGAAAGCCACGGCAGAAGTCCATGACCCAGCATTACCTCAACCAGAGCACAAACCTTCAGCTCCTTCAAGCCATGTGCAAGGGTCCATGGAGCAAAGGTGTCTCCAGCATGGGAAAGGAGGCTCCAGGGTGAGCTCCAAATACTACTTGAGTAGCTCAGCCAGCCAAAGGAGGCATCTCAAGACCACACATTAAAACTAGACAACCTCTACAGGACATGTATGGGTGAAGAAGTGGCTCATCCACTACAGCAGAGGCCCACGGAGTTTTCCAAGCACCAACCCTGCTGCCAGGAGTGGCTCCAGGCAAACCACACCATGGGAAGAACTCGGCAGAACTGCAAACCAGCAAGACTTGGAGGCTTCCCTGGCAGGTGCTTGCTGCCACATCTATTTCTCAGAGCTGCTCAATGCCAAGGAAGGGGCTGGATGGGGACCTAACAAGGGACAGTAACTGAACAGACACTTTCCAGCCCCGTAGGAGACACAGTGAGCTGGCAACGTCCAGCCCCACAGCCTCGGACCTCCAGTGTGTCCAGCTGGGCTGCATCAGCAGCTCCATGCCTGAGAGCAGCAGGAGACGAGCCCGTGCCACTTGACTGAGCATGGATCCAGCAGCTGGAGCAGCGACTGGAGCTCGGTCCTGCTGCTGGAGCACAGCAGCCACCCCCTGCTCCTCCCTCCCCAGCTGCCAGGAGAGAAGCACAGCCTCAGTACGTTCAGGGCTCTGGGAACCAGCACAATGATGGACTTGGCTCTCAGATGGGGAGAAAAGTGGCAGAAAACCCCCTGGAGCCCCATGTGAGCCACTCTCTGTGTCCCATTCATTCTGGCACAGCTGACCCTTCACCCAAACAAGCCTGGCTAGATGCTCCTCTCCCAAGGATGTGCAGAGACGTGCAGGGAACTGCCACAACCTCAGCACTGCTGCCTGCAGTTGCCAAGTCCTCCCCCCACAGGCATGAGGGCTGCGATGCCAGGAACTGCAGCCACACGAGCTGTGGGCCTTGAGTCCCTCTCCAGGAGGTGGCTCCTGAAGGAGCCCTGCCAGTCTGCAGAAGCTCTGTCCTCACAGGAGCCTCTCATCAGCTCAGAACAAGGCCAGTTTGGACAAGACTTGGAACAACCTGGACTAGTGGAAGATGTCCCTGCACATGGCATGGGGGTAGAATGAGACACCCTTTAAGGGTTTAAGGTCCCTTCCAACTCCAACCATTCCATGGCTCCGTAATCTGCTGGACTCTTGCCAGACACCTTCACAAGGCAAGTGGGTGCCACTAAATCAGCTCCCAGCTGGCCCCATACCTCACTTCATGGCACAGCATCCCAGCCAGTCCACCTGTGGGAATCAAGGGGATGGATGTTACCAACACCCTCCTTCCCCAGTGAGGGGTCCCATCCGGTGCCAGGAGCAAGTGCCACACACAGCGTGTTTTCATGTCTCCTTTAGCCTGGGAGAGGGACCTTTGCTGCCCAGCCAGGGCCACCACACTGTGCATAGACACTGCCCAGGAAGGCTTGGAATGGGCAGAAGCATCACTGCCAACTTACAGGGCCACCACAGCAGCTGCCAGAGCAAGGACAGGGGCTTCTTACTCCCCCCAAGCCCTGTCACCAGGAGGTGTTTGCTCAGCAGAGCCACATCTAGTCTGCAGCCATCCTCCCTGGCCTGTGTCTCCCACTCCACACCCCTCCCCTCGACAGCTGGAAGCAGTTTCCTCCTGCCCGGCAGCAACAGG
Source organism: Corvus hawaiiensis (assembly GCF_020740725.1). Taxonomy (NCBI): domain Eukaryota; kingdom Metazoa; phylum Chordata; class Aves; order Passeriformes; family Corvidae; genus Corvus; species Corvus hawaiiensis. The sequence goes on along the minus strand of NC_063225.1, from coordinate 21,918,184 downwards.
AAACTCCCCCTTCGTTCACAAGGCTGTGAGTGCTTAACCCTGAGAGCTGCCTCCATCCCACGCGAGCTCGGCCAAGCCATACAGGAGCCAGTACAGCCCAGCCTGCTGGCCCCTCCACCCTGTCCTCAGAGCCACCTTGTGGCTCACCTGCCGAGCCTCAGCACCTCCACTTCCAACAGAAATTCCAGTTTTCTCTTAAAACATGCCCTGTTCCTACCTCTGGTGCTAATAAACCATCACTGCAATGGACCACCCCTCCTTGCCTTCCTCCTGCATGTCTCCAATGCTCAGCCACCAAACCCACCCAGCCTGACCCACCGTGGCCCCACAGACCACTAGCCCAGCCCTGCATTCAGAGGGGCTCAGCCTGGAGCCCAGCAGGAGCTTCTACAGACATGACAATCCTGGGTACAATCCAAGGCTCTGACATGCTGGCAGGGTGAGGGAATGACCTGCCAGGTCTTCAGCCCACAGGATTAAGGGTTTGATGGGATGAGGCAGGAACTCAGTAGGAGGGATGTTCCTGAAGCCAGCAGAAAGCACTGGAAGCAGTGGATTGGAGGCAGCAGATAGCCAAGAGGACACTCTCTAAGTGCCAAGGCAGTTTTCTCTTCACACACCTCAAAATACTACATCCATCGGGGAGGAAGCTGAGAACTAATGGAGATGTCCAGCACTGGGTGAAGAAAGCAGAGCAAGAGAGGCTTTTACTGGAAGAGACACAGTTGTTTCTGGAGAGGCATTAGCTCACAGTTGGAAAGGAATCTGGTCCCACCACCAAAACATCTCCTGCTCGCAGGGACGAGGCAGCCACTGCTGGCCAACTGCAGCGGCCTTGTGCTGCTGCCTTCAACACCTGTCCCAGGAAACAGCTGGAGAGGAGAAATGTGTGCCTCTGCCTGCCACCTCCCAGAGGCCAGGAACCTTTCCCTTTCTGCAGCACAACACCAGCAGCTGCCTAAAAATAACAACGAAATTATAAATGGGGCAGAGAAACACCCCATCAGAGGTTCACTCTCCTTTGTCAAAGCCTCCTTTGCCTCTCCCAATTGCCCTCAGAATTTAAGTATCCGATTGCCCACCACCCTCATGGAGAGCAAGCCCTTCAGAAGGAAAAAGGGGAAGCAAGGACCAAGTATGCAGGTCCCTCCTCAGACCACCTTTGGCTTGGAGGACCTGCCTTTCCTCCTTAGTTCCCTCTAGGTCTGCAGCCAGCCTCAGCAACCCTTGGAGCTCTGATCTATCTCTACAGCTGGAATGGTCCCCAGGGATCAGAAAGGCTCCCGGTGCAGGCAGGGACAAAGCACTCCTTGTGCTCCAGGAGCTGGTAGGATCCAACTAACACGTCCAAGAGCCGCATCTTGCTGCCAAGCCGCTGGATTGCAGAGCAGCATCTTCAGTGGTGCTGCTGAGATCCTCAGATCCTCAGCCTGGCAAGCCACGAGCACCTCGCAGGCAACACTGGAGGTCACCGGGTGTGAGCCCTGGGCAGCCCCCGCTGGCAGCCGGCGAGAGCTGCTCTGCTCCAGCTGGAAAGGCAGCCCGTGGGAATGTGACCCAGGCAGGCAAGGACAGGACAGGGCAGGACAGGCAGCACAGGCACCACCTCACCCACTCGTGTGGGCTGGACACACACCTGCCCCAGCAGCGGCCACTGCACCCAGGCCACCTGCTCAAGGGCCCCTCGGGGGGGGACAATGAGGTGTGGGACCAGAGCAGCCCAGCCCACCACCAGGAAAAGGAGATGCAGTGGGATCGAGCGTGTGCATCTCCCCAGGCAGCTCTGGTGAGGGAGAGCTGGAGGATCAGCACAACATCCCACACCAGGGCAAGGAGCACGTGGGGAAAGACAGGCGCTGATCCCTCCTCTTGCTTAGGAACGTTCCAACAGGCATTCATCCATCCACCAATCCAACGGAGACACACCCCCCTCTCTCAGACTGCAGCAAACAAGCACTTCCGCTTTCCCAGCAAGTTGGGCTGCTTTCTTTTGGATTGAGCCAGCCAGAGAGAGCCACTGTTGGCCACAAGTCTCTTCTGATGGCATCTCAGTCCCGTTCACCCACCACTTAGTGAGGACAGCTGCTCAGGAGTATCCTCTGCTTGGAGGATGCTCAGAGCATCTCCTGCCTGCTTTTCCCTGGCTAGGAGGGAACTGCTGGCTTGGGGCTGCTTGGCCAGCTATGCCACCACTAAGTCACTGTCGTTTAGGATGTTACCACAACCATGAACATCTTGAAGAGGCTTCACATCTCTGGGAAGCACGGAGCTTGCCCAGAGAGAAATAATCCTGGCAAGTCCCTACACAACAGCACCAACAATCAGGCAACAAGTTATTAGAGACAGAAAATTCATCACTGTCTCCAGTCTAGGGAGGGTCTGTCAGCTTACCTGCAAGGGAAAGGGGGTTTGGAGTACTGACCTCTGCTTTCATCAATGGGATCAGCCTCAACCCAGCACTAGGAAGTCCCAAGGTCCTTCCAGGCTCTTGCACAACCACATGGCCATGATCCAGGACTGCTCCCTCCACCCACCACTCACTGGGACAGGCCCAAGAACCAGAGACCCATCTCTGCTATCTCCTCAAGGTCTCTCCAGTGGATACTTTGAGGGAACCTTGGGCAGCCCACTCCCAAAAAGACTGGCATCTCTGTGCTCTCAGGCCTTGCCCTGGCTGCCTGCCTTGGAAGCACCTACCAGGATCTCCAGGGCTCCAGGTACCCAACACATCAGCTGTGTCCCCAGCAGCACCATGTGGCCATGTTCTTATGAGCCAATCCTGCACCCAGCCCCTGCTTCCCAGGGCAAGTCCTGCCCAGAGCAGAGCCCTGTCCTCATGGGTGCTGCCACAGCTGGAAGCATCTCTTTGCAGAAGAGCTCAAGGAGCGTGGATAGCCCTGGCCTCCTCTGCTGCCCACTCAGAGCCTGGCTTAGAGGCACCCCAAAAACAGTGGTTCCACCTCAGAGACATAATGCAGCCCAACTCCATCCCACCAGCAATGGATGGACCTGTCTACCAGGACTAAGCAGAACAAGACAAGCTGTATCACTGTCTCTAAGCCTGTGTCAAGCTCTTCCCATCCTCCCAGGAGGCCAGCTCTGCACATCTCTGCACCTCACAGCTTTCCAAAGGCAAAGGCAGGCCTGGGCCCTCATCTTTGGTGGCTTCTTTTCCCATCATCACTTCTACAGAGAGAAGAAAAAAGTCTGCTCAGAACCACTGCAGGGAGAACTGAACCAGGGCTCGTTTCCTTCAGTCAAACATCAACCATCCCCCTGCCAACCAGTCACAGGCCCTTCCCTCTTCCCAAGCTCCCAGTCTCCTACACCGCTCCGCTCTCTCCCAGGCTGCCGATTCCCTCCATTACGGCTCACACGACCTGTGTCCTGCCTGTGATTTCAGGTTGCAAGAGAGAAGCCAAGCTCCAGGTAGGAACTGGCTCCGTTTCCATTACTGGAGAGGAAAGAGGTGAGATTAGACCCATGATTAAGGGCAGGGTCTGTCCCGGTATGCGATTCTGGAACAAAGTGACCGGCAAGTGATGTTGTCTAAGGTGCCCGCTAAAATTTAGTTGTGTGCTATCACTACCACGTCACTCACCTCCCCCACCGTGTGCCAGGAGTGAGGTCAAGGTGTATTTCTGGTTGCCCTCGAAGGGTCAAAGTTGGGGAGAGACCAGGTTTCTTTCAGGCCGAGTGGCAGGGTGGTCTCTGCCCCGGCTCAACCTCCCACCGGCAGGGCCTGGCCAAGCCTGGCTGAGCTGGGAGGAGCTGATGTAAGATGGTGCCATGCTGTGTGCGCCATGTCATGTGCTGCGAAGTTGGAGATGTGGGTTAGAAAGAAGGCCTGGCATCTCATTCCCCAGGCTCTGGTGGGTGGGTAGCGTGAGGCCCATGCACTGGGTTGCCAAGGAGATACGGGCTACAGAGATGGGCAGAAGCTTGCAAATCCCACGGTGCACCTTGGAGGAGAGATGGTTACCTTACCAGTCTTTCCAGACGTGGCTGCCATCATGCTTAACACTTCTAGGAATGGAGCTGTAGTACAGCCACTCCACTAGCTGCAATAAGGCATCACTAGGGCGTCCCATCTCCAGGGACAGCTCTGAGCTTCGGGGCTAGCCTGCGCTGGCATCATGGCTGGAGTTCACTAGGGACATCAAAGGAGGGATTTGAGAGAGGGTGGGAGGGAGGGAAGGCAGATGGGACAATCTTAAAGTCAGCAGAGTCCCCAGTGGGGCAGGGTCAGGCCACAGCCACAGCAGCCTGGTGCCTGCCCAGAATATCACCGAGGCAGGGACGTGCCAGGAGCAGCAGCCATCAGTCTTGGCTGGGAATGGCTTACCAAGGGTTCCCGAGGCCAAGCCAGCCTCTCAGCACCTCCTGCCCCTCATCCCTCCTGCCAGCCCTCTGGGCAGCTCTTCAGGAGGCCTCTCCCCCTTGCTGAACTCAGCACTGTATGAGCCCTTCAGGTTTAAATCTCTTGTGACAAGACCTTGGTTTAGCTACAGCCTCCAACTTCTTGCCTGCCTCAAGGCTGATCACTACAGAGCTGCTAAAGCTCTGGCCATCCCCACGGATGCCCTCCAGCCAACACCAGTCCACCAGGAGGAAGAACTGTGACTGTTCTGAGCCCACCACATCAGTGAGCCAGCCCCTCCCAGTGAGGGCAGAGGCTCAGCGCACTGGGACTAAGGGCACAGCTTTTAGCCCAGTTTGTGAGCAAAAGCCATCTCCCTGTTGTGCTCCACCCTCAGCTCTGCAAAGGACAGGGCTCCAGCCCAGAGCTGCCAGCACGAGTAATGTTTAACCCCGCTAAATTTTATTGGTAACATATCCTGTGCCAGGACGTGCCCCTGCGGGGTCAGCACCAGCTCAGCACAGCCAGGAACAGCTGGGACTGCCCAGTGGCCTCTTTGGGAAAGAGCTGGGTGCAGCCACAGCCTGGAGGGGCTGCACTGGCTCCCCAAGGCTTAGAGAGCCATCACCACCCATGGACCCCCTTGCGCAGGGAGCTCTACCTACACGGGCAGCTGCTCAGGGTTTTATGATGAGGCCAGACAACCTCTTTGGAAACCAGTAGCTCACCAGCTGGAGGGCAGGAACTAAGACCCCAGAGGGAAAAGATGTAGCTGGAGGCCTCCTTAATACTCTCCACTCTACGAGAGCAGAGTTTTCTCCCCCACCATGCACCATAAAGTTTTGATGTCTAGCCCTCACACTCAGGGTTCCTATACAGTCACCAGTGACCATCCTGGAAGAAACTGCAGCAAAAGTTTCACCTCCCTCAGCCACCTCAGACAGGCCAGAGAGGTTGTTTTTTCTTGGTCTTCCCTTCCAGGGACAATTCAGCCTTGACCATCACCCTACACACACAAGGGGCAGGAAGATGCCTCTCTCCTGGGCCACTGGGAAGCACAGCACAGCCCTGTAGTTGTGGGCACCACCACCAACTTTTGGAAAACACCAGCAAGCACAACCTTCCCAGTGAAGAATCAGCCTGGCTCTGGAGGTCCTTGGAAGAACATCCCGGTACCCGGTCCTGTCCTGAACCCCAATGTACTTCTCCCTACCCCACAGGAGCTTCAGCCCAACACCAGCTCACCTGTAGAAGGGCAGAAGCAGGAGAGGTCTACAGGTGTGAGAGGGGCCCGACAGAGGATGGGAGTTGGCATCTACTCCATGTGGCATTTGGGAAGCAAGCTTGGCTTGAAGCTGGGCAGTTACCACCACAAAGCTTGCGGGAAGCAACAGGATGCCCAAGGGCCAACATAGCTCACTGCCAGCCAGGACAGCAAGGTGAGAGGACACAGCTCCTCTTCCTCTCCATTTAAGCAGGGAAGAGTAGGAGTCAACACCCTGCTTGGCAGGGCAGAGAGCAGAGGTTAAGCCCCAACGCTCAGTCCCGCTGCCCCAGTCCCCCATGGCACCGCTACAGGAGCAGAGACGGAAGCAGGCAGAGCACAGCTGGCTGGTCACACTGAGCAGGGCAGGGACAGGGGCTCCAGCTTCTCCTGGACAAGTGCTTCAAGCCAAGCACCTTAACTTGGAATTAGGACACTGCTACTCTGTTTGGCTTTCCCTTTGCATATTCATGGTTTCAAGGACTTTATGTGGTCACTGTACACGAAAGCATCCCAGTGTCAGACCAGTACAGGCATTGCTACATCCCCAGCTGTCAGCAAGCAAACCCTGGGACACCAGGCGGCTGGTTGCACCACCACCTGCACTTCCAGAGGTTCATGCATGGAATGACCCTTCTCACTAACCTGTACCCAGGGGGGCTAACACCCTGTTCCATCACAGTTTCTCGCTCTGGCAAGGCTCTAGTCACTCATCTCCTGCAGGACACTCTCCTCCCGCTTTGGAAGCGTTTGAGTCATTTGGCCCACAGGGTCCCAGCTGAGCCCCTCAATTCAGCATGGAGCTAAGCCCATTGCTTTCGCTGTGACTTGGGATGACATTTCATAGCTGTTACTTGCTGGCAGGGAGTGTTTCCTCCCAGCAGTCCCTCAGTGTAGTTCTCCGGCCATGGGGAGCAACAGGGCCAGCCAGAAATCGAGCCCCGACTTCCTCCCACCCACCTACCCCTTGTGGGAAAGAGGGCTGGACCTGCAAGGTCAGAAATCATCACCCACCTCTGCCTGCTCTCGGCCACACGGAGCCCTCCCTTGGGGCTGGGCGCCCCTGCCCTGCAGCCGGGAGCAGGCTCTGCCCGGGAGCCAAGGGGCAGAGGCCAGGGTCAAACCGGCCAAGCGGAGACCGCGGCAATGAGAGCACCGGGGCGGGGAGAGAGGAGGGCCCAGCCCTGGCACGGGAGGCGGGGCGCGACTCACCTGAGCGTGAAGAGCAGCGGCCGCAGCAGCGGCCGCCGGGTACGTGAAGGCGGCGTGGGGGATGGCAGGGGTCAGCTCCGTGGTGTACAGTGGGTAGGGAGCCCACGCTTCCGGGGACGCTGGGATGAGAGCCGCTCCAGTCAGGTCATCTAGACAGGAGGAGGAGACAAGGGACAGCACCTCAGTAGCTGGCCCCAACAGCCTGCTTTGGGACAGGCTCCGGATTCCCCACCCCAGGCTAAAGCTTGGGGCTGCCCTCGTGGTGAGGTATAAAACGTGTGTGCACAGCTGCTCCAGGAATGTGCTGCATTACAGCCCCACACGGGCTTTGGACAGACTGGTCCTCACAGGCAGCACAGGGCTGGTGCCACAGGATGCAGGACAGGGGACAGGGGGCTCAGAGCCACGTTACAGGTCACCCATGAGCCTCAGACCCCACCAGGCTACACAGAGGGTGATGGTACAGGACTCATCCTTTATGCTTCACAATTAGGGATGCTTTAAAGAATTTATGGCATCCCTTGAGCTACCCAAATCCAGCTTTCACGTCTCAACAGTTCTGTGTTGGCCAGATGCCTGTTATTCTCCTGCGGCTCCAACATCCTGCTGGCCTCCCTGCCCCAGGCAGATTTCAGGCAGAGCAGAGGTGGGTCTGGGTTCCCTTCCACCCTGGCAGCATTCCCAGAGTTGGGCATCTCTCACGTTGGAGCCATGACCTCCAAGCCCCTCCCAGCATACTCACAGGGGTCCCGTGCAATGAAATGTGCGCCCAAGGCAGGGTGGATGTTGGTGGGGTTTGGTGTGGCCATCAGCTTGCTCTTGGCCATCTTTGTGTTGGCTTTAGCGAATTCTAACCGCAAGGTCTGGGGGTTCTCAGGGTCAAAGCGGATGCCCTGTCACAGGAGAGAGCACAGGAGTTTCTCAGAGGTGAAGCTCCAGTCCAAGCACAGGCTGTGGTTATTCATGGAGCAAAGCCCAACTGAGGAACCAAGGCCACCCCACTACAGTCACATGCCCAGATTTCTGTGACCTCACTGCAACACTCAAGCTCCCATGTGGTTTTATCTTTACGTTTAGCTGGCCCAGGACCACTGCTTCCAACATGAGGGACGCAGTTCTGCTCCTTATGTGCAGTTCACCAACCACTGTAGCAGGTATGGCTACCAATGCGGGTCAGGAAAGGTCTGTCTGCTGGAGCTGGGATAACTCTGTCTACACTGGAGCTGGAATAACCCCCATCTGTGCGGGAGCTCCCATCTGTGGTGCCACTACAACTTCTGCCAGCCTGAACAGAGGCACTAGCAGGTGCCACAAAGCCCAAGGCAAGGTCTACAGCACAGCAGAACCATGTCTTGCTGACCAGATCCCACCAACACTCCTTCAGGATGGGGATCATTTTGGGTGTCACTTCCATGTTGACCATCCTCAAGATACTTTCTTGAGTCACAGCAGTTCCCCACACCCGCAGAGGCCCTGGAGCTGTCTTCCAGTGGTCAAAAACTACATTGAGACGGCTTGCATCCATTTGCCCAGGCTGATGTCAGCCTGGAACAGCTCTCCTGCTTCCCTGGTGGGATGCTTCAGGACCATTTCACTTCCCTAGTCAAGGGCACAGCTGGGAGACCCTGCCCCTTCCCTGCCCTCAGCTCTGGCTCCAGCAAGGCATGTGGCCCCTAGCCCCCCAGCACTTTGGGTACTCACATTCAAGGCATTCTTTGCTGCTTCAGCGCCAGCCCGGCTGTCAAAGGTCACAAAACCCACTGGCTAAAAGAAACAACACCAATTTCAGCTTGGAAGCTTCCTCCAGCTCCTCAGGCTGCCCTGCCACCCTCTCTGCCCCAGACAACCAGCAGAGGAGACCATCCTAAGCTGTACAGGGGCTTCAAGCAGAGCTTGGGTCACTGGCCCAAGGTTCCTGCTCTGCACCTGCTCCCACCACAAATGCTTTGGCACTCCTGTGAGTGGGGACACCGCTCACCCTGCCAGCCCCCAGCATGGGCACCCCTGCCTTGATCAGCAGGGGAGTGGGGAAGGCTGATGGCAGCACAAGGTTTGAGGCTGAAGCCTCAGGTCTCACCCAGGGCAGCAAGACAAGACATGGAGACATTCAGAACATGCTGGGTCAGTAGAACCCTGCTGTGTAGCTGGTGCTGGCCCAGACAGTGCTTTACACAGTGAAATGGGATTTTTCCCCTCTCCCCTCCTGGCGTGTCCAATTTTCTAGCAAAAGCCCAAAATGCACAGGCTGGAAGGAGGTACCTGCTTTGAAGTCAGCTTGATCAGTGACCCTTCATAACCCTGCAGGAAGGAAGAAAGCAAGTCAGTGTCGAGCTCCTGAAGAGGCCACGCTACAACCAAGACACAACACGACAGCTCCAGGAGCTCCTGTAGCTCCAAGCCCTCCATAAGGCAGGGGCTGCAGCAGGAACAGGGACAATAACACCTCTTTTCCACCAGTGGAGAAGACTGGGGGCAGAGCAGGTATTTTAGCTGTTCCATCCTGCCCCTTTGGGAAGGAATCCCATTTTCTAGCTCTTCATCCAGCTACAAAGATGAGCACCCTGCCCTGGTTAGTGCCTAGAGAAAGCAGAGCACCCACCCTGTGCAGACAAGGGAACCCCGCTTCCCCAGAGACAGCCTGGGTGGTTATTAGACAAAGATGGAGTTCAGGGGATGAGGACACATCCTCAAGGAAGGGCTGGTCCAGCTGAGGAGCAGGGCTGACCAAGCAAGTTTCATCAAGCTTAGAGACAGCACGATTCCAATGGCAGGCTCCCAGGGAGGTTTCCCAGTTGAGCACAAGTCCTGGGATCCCGTGCTGGCTTCAGGTTCCCATGTCATTCCTACTTCCCCTGACAGACCTTTGCTGCCAGGTCATCCACAAAACAGCATCTTTCCCACCAAAAGCCAGATCTGAAGACCTTCTTACCTTGAATGGTCGGAAGAGAAGGTAGAGCTCTCTGGGTTTGATATCCACAGGAAGGCCACTGACAAACAGCGTCCGTACCTAGGGGAGAGGCCAAGCAGCTGTACTGAAAGGAGCTCTCTGGTGCCCAAGCAGGAGCACAGAGCACAGCTCAGAAGATTGGTGCAGTAAGAACAGGACACCTTGGCTCAAAGGTCCACTAACCCTTCCCTGCATTAGAGGGGTGTTTTCCAGGATAAAACACACCCAGCCCTTTGGCCCCTGCCTCAAAGGACTGAGGCCTTTACAAAAATTCAGTCCCTGGCATCATGGCCTGGGTTGATCAAGGCATGGACACCAGCCCCACAGCCTGACAGGACCTTGGTGGCTAAACTGGAAAAGACCATACACTGCCACAAGAACTAAGTTTGACGCATCCCAAAGGTCCAGAAGGGACCAGTACAAATCCCAGTTCCCTCCAGCTCTTTCTACAGACCACATACTAGATCTCCTCTCCTCAACCTACCCTGGGACTTTAATTACATCACCGATTCAAAAACATCCCTCAATTTTGAGAAACACCTCACTGCCCCACTCGTAGCTGTTGACTTCTGCAACAGCCCCAGAACACCACTGCAGGAAGATTTTTGGGTCCATCCCAGCTCCTTCCCCAGCATACCTCAGACCCTTCAGAATCTGCTCCCAAATCCACTTTCAGAGCAGTTGTTCTGTTGTTCCCAGCCAAGAGCAGCTGTGCTAGGCCAAACCCCTGCAGGCGTCTGCTCTTCCCAGGCTGTTCCAAGTCATGGACCAAGTCCAAACACTCATGTCAAAGCAAAAAATACAGTGCCAGGGGAGGATTTCAATAGCTAATCCATTAAAATTATAGATAATAGTTCACTTGAATAACCAGGAAGAAGAAAGTGCTGAAGGCTCATGGCCTGGGAGAATTCTGCTCAACAGTCAGACTCACCATGAACACCTTCTCCCTGCACACTGGCTGGCAGACTATTTCCATAGGAAGCAGCATGAAGAAGCTGCAGAGACCTCTTTTAAATCAGCACAGAGCTGGAAAGGGAAGTTATGCACAACAGAGGTCATGAAGACACTTGTCATTATTAACAAGGAGCAGGAGCCCCAAGCCAGAACTCATCTGCTGGCCTGCTTCCAGCATGGAGTGACCCCACTACATTTGCAGGGCAGAAGGACTCTGCTCCCACATTTCTGGTTTTGCTCAGCCATTTCCCCTTCCCCAGACAGAGTAGGCTGTATCCAAAACCTCTTTAACCACCAAACTAAGCAGCACACACTTGCCCTGCTCCTGGGCTGGAAACACAGGAGCCTCTGTAATTCTTTGGGGGCAGCAAGACACAGACTCCTTCACAAAGGGAAGTTTCTCTCATTTATGGATGAAAACTCACCTCCTTGAGCTCCTGTGCCCAGGACAGTCCTGCCAATGCAGACAAATGCCCTTCCCAGGCTAAAGCCCTCCAGGATGGACAGTGATTGCAAAAGGCTTGGGGTGCTCCTGCTCTCTTGCTCATGCTGAGACTAAGGGCTGCCACTGTCCCCCACTAGCGTGAGGAGCCCTTCTTGGGCCCAGCACATCTCAAGAGCAGAACCAGAGCATCCTTCCCATCCCCTCCCCTGACCCCTCAACATGGATGGCTCTACCATACACTCTTGCTTTGCCCTGCCTGGGGAAGCAGGATGCTATGTGGAACCCTCCAGGAACACTTTCCAAGCCCAGGCTTGGTCTGACAGGCTTCCCAATCACCCTGCCGCTCATCTGATGCTTTAAGGCACCACTCCAAGGCCACCCCATGCCCGGACAGAGGGGACAATGCCACTGTTTCTTGGCTTGCTGGCTGCCTCAAAGACCTCAGCGCTTGCACTTCAGCATGAGCTCCACAGAGTGCCTGCAGTGCATTCCCAGAAGACCCACGGCCATCTCTTGCAGGGGAGGACTGCAGAGTGTGGTGGCACACATGTGCCTCAGCCATGTGAAAGCACTGTTCCTTTTCAATATTTCAGGATCCGAGTGTGCTCAGCCCTCAGAATGGATGTTTCTTCCGAGCAGATAGAAATCTGCATCCCTGTTGGGTCTCTAAATGGTCCCGTGATGCGTCACTTGGTAAGTCCTTGCGACAGGCATGACAGGATGGAAGATGCGTGGTGGCTCAGGGAAGGGGGAGTCAGAGCTGGAGCCCTCACATCAGCCTGAACAGAGCAAGGCAGGTGCCCAGGAAAGCTCTTTGTCAGGGGTAACGTGCTCCCCATAAGCTGCTGCCAAGGACAGGAGCAAGAAACCTTCTCTCACTGGCTGCCAAGTGCTGTTTGTCACCATCCACAGCATTGGAAAGCCAAGCCACAGCACCCATCAAGGGCTGCCATTGCTCCAAAGGCTGGGAAATTCCAAATGCCACCAGCCAACCTTTTAAAAGAGGGTCTCAAGACAAACTAAGGAAGCCCCTGCTCAGAAGAGCTTGTTGGAAGCGACAAGACCAAGTGGTTGGTTTTACAAGATCTCTGCAATTCAACTCATCCATAAGTGATACAGGGAAGGGTAAGAAAAAAAGGGAGACCAAGTTATCCAGTGGAGGGTGAGGCTGGTGAGAGACCTGAGCAGTATTTTCAAGGGACAGAGTGAGCTAAGCCAGAGGGAGCTCACTTCTAATACCAGGCATAAAGCAAAGGAGATATGGGTTATCCCACAGGAGAAAAACAGGAGGCAGCTCACCAGTCTGAGCATCCTGTGCACTGTGGGCAACCTGGTCCAGCCTCTTCCCCTGCTCCCAAAGAGAGGAAACTGTGGATGAGGGCAACAGGGTCTAGCATCTTCCAGTGGACTAACCAAACCCAAGTCCTGCAGGCTTTGAGAGCCCAGTAGTACCACCCAGGGCTGACAAATCCAGGCATCCAGCCCTTATACTCAACATGCCACAAGAGGATAGCTTCTGATAAAATATATTTGCCCTACTTCAAGTCCCTGCCACCAAACACCAAATCCAGCCTCCCAACAGTGCATCCAGAAAAGGCACAGGACAAAAAACACCAAACCAAAACACACAAAAACACCATCAAAAATATCCATCCAGGGCTGGATCAAGAACTGCCTGGGCCAAACTACATGTCCAGATCTCCAGGAATACCATGTTCTTCTGCTCGTTCTTAGGTGCTGCTGCCAGCCACTCGAAAAGAGATGCCAGGTGAGAGCAGCCTCATCCCACCCAGGGCTGATCTGAACTGGACACACGGGCATGGGGGGAAGCAGGGCAGCTCTCACCTAGGACAGCCCAGTAGGGTCACACCGCTGCAGGCCCTGCAGAAAACATTCTCCCTTCCCCATCCCTGCCCCTCTGGGGACGTCCCTAGTCCAAACACCTGACAGAGATGGAGGAGAGCCATGGAAAACAGGATTCATGCCAGGAGGGACAAGACCATCTAGGCCATCTCTTAGAGAGGGAGGATCCCAACATAGCTTCCCACGCAGGAGGAGGGAGGGACAAGGACAAACCACTTAGTCCTCAAGTTCCCAGTGTCAGTCTCTGCACAGCTGCATCTCCCCAAAGAGACACCCACCTTGTGCCAGCACAGCCAGGAGCTTCATACCAAGGCTGCAAGGGAGCCAAGCAGCAGCGCCTCCCTTATGCTACCACAGCCCCAGCGCCACCAGGAGACCAGCACAGCCCCCACAGCATCCACAGCTCCTGGCCACAGCTGCTTTGGAACAAGAGCTCTCAAAAGGGAGTTCTGAGCTGCCCTGAAGCCCAAAAAGGGAAGAGTTATATCAGAAGTGTCCGATGCAAGGGCACAGGTACCCACCCCCTGAGGCTGCAGCGACTGGTGGTTTTTTGTTAGAAGACTGCTCTGAATCCCCCTCTCAGAGCCAGCAAGGCTGACCCTCCCCTTTGGAGGGATAAGCCCTTTAACTACATCACCCACAGCACAGCTTGGGCTACTCCAGCCCCCAAAACTGGCCTGGTCCTGGATCCATTCCAGCACCCAGAGCACACAAGCCTTTACCAGCTGTGGTCCAGAGACACCTGAGGACAGGTACAGCAGGAGCCTGCTCTGATGCCTCCCCCACACTGTGCCGTTGCACATTCCCCCTCTCCAGGAATCCCCAGTTGCATGCCAGTTTTTCCTAGAAATGAGCCATTGCCCACTAGTTCACACTATGTGAAATATGTCCACTGAGCCTTCTTCCTATGCCACCAGCCCCACGCCATCCTGCTGAGGACAGGGACGAGCTCTGCCACAGCATCCCAAGGGCACTCCCCACTCCTGGCAGCCACCCTGAGGTGCCAGGGGCTCAGGGACATGGACTATAGCTCTTCCCGTGGGAGAGCATCTCAGTGGGGTGCCGCCCTGGCATCCGGGGTCACCAGCGAGGCCAGAGGGGCACACAGAGCCCCGGTCCCGGCCACCGCGATACAGCCAGGGCCACTTGACGCGAGAGCGCTGGAATGCGTCGAGGCTGCGGCTGCTCCCGGAGCCGGGACTTATAAGGCACGGGAGGGGAAGGGGGCGGCGAGCTTGCACAACAGGGCTGCGGGGAGGGGAACGCACAGAGTGCAGTGGCGGGGCTGAAAAATGGGGCAGCATCCTCCTCTCGGTGTCTCACACGGGCCGCAGGGCTGCAGAGTCCTGCCACTGCAGCCCGGGGCTGCTTTGGCCCTCAGCACAAAGTCCCAGGAACCACAAGGGAGGAGGAAACTGGGAGAGAGAGACATGTGTGGTCTGTGCGAGGGACAGCTCGGCAGGCAAGCAGGGCAGCCTCCACACCACGGGACAAGAATCCTGAGAGAAGGGGTTTGTAACAGGCTACTTCACTGCTCCGTGCCTCAGTTTCCCCTCCACTAGTAAGAGGGGTGGCAAGAGCCAGGGGCCTGCTGCCATTTCAGCCCTAGCAGAGCTCCGGTGTCCTCAGGCAGGATCAGGCCAGGAGCCACTCCAACCAGGAAGCCCCAGGCAGGCACAGAACTTCCCACCCTCTGGAAAGCTATTCACCCATCCCCAGAGCGGAAAGAGGGCCTTGAACCTCCCCCAGTGCTTGAAGCAAGATGGGCTTCAGGCATTTCCCTCCAAAACCAGCCTTTTGCACAAAAGGCACACGAGGACCCATGTCCCACTGGCTCAGAGGGAAGAAGGCTGACCACGAGGCAGCCCAAGTGCACCAGCATTTTGTCCCCAAAGCTGCAGTGTTCCACACTGCTCACAGCCGGAGCAGTCCGTCCCCAGCACTGCTCTTTCGCCACATCAGGCAGGGGATGTCAACGGGGCTCAGCCACCCCTGTGGTCAGGGCAGGAAGACACTCCAACAAGGGGGAAGCAGGGAGAGGCACCAGCCCCTCTCCGGGGGAGCAGGAAGCACATGGGAGCTGATAAGTCCAGGCACAACAGGACAGCACCCAAGAATAGACCTTGGCCCTGGCCAGAGGAAGCACTGCTGGTGTGGCTTTGCCATGGATGCTTCCTCCTGCTATCAAGACCCATCACCTGTGTCTCTGCAGCATCTCATGAGAAGGACGGCACCCAGATGGGCTTGGACCACAACAGGGGCTCAACGCTGATGAAACATTTGGAAAGGTCAGCCCCACAATTCCCAAGAGACTACTGTCCAACAGGGCAGCTGCCCAGCACAGAGAGGTGCTGGCTGAGCACCCTCAGGTTGCCATCATCACCTTTCACCTTGCCAAAAGGTCCACTAAGCCAGAGGTGACAGGCACAAGTGCCACAGCCAGTGTGCTGAAGGACACTCACATCCACACTGGCCCTACCTAGCCACCACACTAAGCCCTGGGCTCCAGAGACCCTCACCTGCCACTCTCTGGTGCTGGGGACCTGCAGACACCTGTCACCACCGGCTGGAGCCATGGACTTTACCTGCTATGGGCAGCTCTTCCTGCCCACGCACAAGCACCTGCTCTCCCGGCAGGAGACAGCAGTGAAACGAGTTCCTCCCCAGGGTAGAGGCTGGCAGGAGACATGCATCTGGAAGCAGGACCCTCACAAGAAACATTCTCACCTCAGATCTTTCAGTACACCTGTATCTGCTTCACCCCACCACACGATGATTCCTGGGCATGTTTCAGTCCTGTGCCTCCCCAGACACATCCAGAGACAGAGGAATCTCTCCTCAAATCAACCCAATTTGGGGTAGCGCACCAATGGCCACGCCCCAGCCCCATGTAGCACGTCAGGTACTTCCACGGCCCAACAAGCAAGGACTCTTAGAACCCAGGTGATGGAGAGCTGAAAGCTCACAGCAGCTCTTCACTGTGGACAGCAGTTATTGGAGTGTCACCCCAACACAGGGAAACCTTTGGGGACACCAGGAGGATGACAACCACCCACTGGACTAAGCTAACACTGCATCAGTCCAGCTCTTATCAAGACAGGGCCACTAGGGAAGGGCTGTGCTACCAAAACATGGACCAAAAGTGCCAACCCTAACCCATAACAGGCCCTCTGGCTGCTCTCTCCCAATCCATAGCTCATGCTGCACTTCAAGCCATTGCTACAGGTGAGCCAGGGCAGTTACACCTTGAGGGAGACATGGGCCTCCTGTCCTCGGAAGTAGATGGGACACACATCCCCAGGCCAACAGCTTCCGATCCACAGACACATACCAAGACTGACCCCACAGCAGTGCAAGGACCTGTCACCACGGGCAGCACAGGAGGGAAGGCACTATCCCAGACTGGGAGGTCAAACATTTTCACAGCTTCTCCTGGGCTGTGCAGAAGGGCTGGAGAACCTCCACAAGGGTAAGACCACCCACTGGGCCCTCGGGTTTCCAGCCACCCCAGCACACCATGACCCTATGGGGCAGTGGCCAGAGCACCCTGGCCAAGCCTGTAGCACCCACTTCTGCCATGCCAAGGGCATGGTCACCTGGTGACACTACTCCCTTCTCATCAGATGTGCTGGGCTGGCTCAGGATCACACCTCAGTATGGGCCAGGTTCAGCAGCTCCAGTGCCGGGGCTGTCCCCCCACTGCCCTGCCCCTCATCAGGTCCAGCTTCACCGGGCCGGGCACAGAGGAGGAACTTGGGATGGTTTCCACCATCCCACATGGTGCAGGAAGATGCTGAATATTGTAGTGAGGTCTGAGCACCTCACTTCTACACTCATGCCACAGTGAAGCTTCAAGCTGAAGCCTTTATTTCAGGCAGAGCTCCAGAGCAGGCAGCAGCACTGCTCATTGCTCTGTGATCCAAGCAGCAAAGTCTCCATGATTTGGCATGGCCAAGACCAGCAACCTCAAAGGATCTTTCACTCCA
Source organism: Corvus hawaiiensis (assembly GCF_020740725.1). NCBI lineage: Eukaryota > Metazoa > Chordata > Aves > Passeriformes > Corvidae > Corvus > Corvus hawaiiensis. Next base: position 21,901,153 of record NC_063225.1, on the reverse strand, counting down.
CAACCTCCCAGATCAGTTCCAGCAAGAGTCACTCTCGAATTCCCAGATTTTCAAGCAGAGCTATGAGGAAGGACAGCAAAGCCTGAACTACTCTTAGCTACCTCCCAGACATCTCAAAGAGCACTTCCTACTTTGGTGAGGGGAAAGCAGAGACCTAGCAAGGGAACCTTTGAGTTTGGCCCTTCCTAACTTTCACAGGCACCACCAAAAACTCCTTAATTCTGAGGCTAAGTAGGGAAAGCTCTGCTCAGCAGCTCCTCAGATTAGCAGAGGAGGAAGACTCATTTCTGAAGCCGGGTCTCATTTAGTAGCCCAGGTGGCAGGAGAAAGAAGTTACCCCATGACGGGGACTAGTTGAGATGGGATGTTGACGCTCAGACTCATGTCTAAGAAATTTGGACTTGAAAGAGTGAGAAAGGAGGAGGACACTCCTTCCGAGGGTATTCACAGGCACCAGGACACAAGGAGATAATGGGGAGATTCCCACATCCCTCCTCCTGTCAGAGCAACTCAGTGCTCAGCTCAAGACCAAGAGGATGTCTGGGAACACACCAGTTCCCAGAACCTCTGTGTGCGTGGTGACTCCAGGGTATCTGCTCAGCCAACAATCTGTCACTGACAGAAAGCTGCATCTAACACTTAAGGGACTTTTAGGATGCATGAAAACAGCTCTGAGGCACCATCCTGCTTCAGCCAGGCCAAGTGCAAGAGGATTAGCGAGTGGTGACTGTAACTACTACAGCCTACTGTTCTTCATAGCGAAGAGCAGCATCACAGGAGACATTTGACTCCAGAACTTACACTAACCTTATTTGTTTGCAGCCACAGAGCTGGAATCCACACATGCACGAGGTATCTAGGTCCACTCAAGCAGAGATTACAGAAGTCAAGAGATGCCTGGCACCAGTCCATGAAGTGCTACAGACATCCAGCACATAACACAGCCCACTCACCAGCAGCATTCCCAGGCAGTTCCAGCAGCCCTGGAGTGCAGCAGCTAAGGAAAAAGGGATGAAGGACCTGCTACTGAGGAGGCTGTCTGGAAGCCAAGAGCCTTCTTGCCTCCCCAACACAAGAGTTTTCTGGCCCACAGCCTTCCATGGACCAACAGGGAAGATCACAGAATTACAGAAGGGTCTGGGTTAAAAGGGGCCTTAAAGATCCATCTCGTTCAACCCCCTGCCATGGGCAGGGACACCTTCCACTAGAGCAGCTTGCCGCAAGCCCCATTCAACCTGGCCTTGAACACTTCCAGGAATAGGGCAGCCACAGCTTCTCTGGGCACTCTGCGCCAGGGCTTCACCCTATCACATGGAAGTATTTCTTCCTAAGATGATTCTCTCTGGCAGAGCTTAGCCAGGTCCTCATCTGGGCTCTCCCAGCACAACCTCACATTTAATGCTTTCCACCTTCAGCAGTCCAGGATGCCCAAGCTCTACCTCAAGAGCAGCAGCCACCGCCCATGGAGCTGCAAACAGGCCCTTGAGGCCAGCCAAGAGGACACACAGGATAACCACAGACTTCAACTGCCAGCTTGGGCACCTACACAGCCAGCTCCACATTTCTCCCACTCCCAGTAGACCTACAACTTCCCGGGAGAGCAAGGACAAATTTCTAGAGTAGAACCAACACGTCTGCATCAGGCACTCCAGAAAGCAGGGTGAACACAGAGGGTTTTATTGCAATACAGCCATGGACACAACACACAGTGTCCATGGGAAGCATGAAAGCTCCTCCAGCTGCTGGAAAAAGCTCTGCCTGCCACAGGGGTGGGAGTGCAGCACCTAGGCAGCTGCCCATCCCACACTACCCCTCAGGACTGCCAGGACAGATGCTGCCACGCAGATTGGCGGCTGCCTGGAAAATTAAACAGAAGATAGCAGCAAGTGGGGAGAGATCGCGTTTGGGGAGGTGTCTGGTGAGGAACAGCAGGGACTGACATTAGGCCCTGTTTGTTTAACATTCCCGTTAACGACCTCGAGAGGAGCGAGAGGCATTCCTGTCCTCTGCATGTCACCGGCCAGGAAGCGGCTGCGAGATCCAGGGGCTCGCAGATAAGATAAAGGGAAAGGCTGAATTTGGGAGCTTCGCCCCGCTGTATCTGGGGCACACGGCGCCCTTCTGCGAGTGCTCGGGGAGGCAGCAAAAGAGGCGCACGGCGGGGGGGACGGAGGAGTGTCCGCAGCGCCAGGATCTGGCAGTGTTATCCGTACAGTGTGGGAAAATATTCCAGCACACCCTCCTGCATATGTTGGGACTGAAGGATTCCACTTTGCACTGAATGTATTTATCACTCTCTATCAAGCGCAGCTCTGGGCAAGAATTTGGGCCCCCAGACCATGCTGGGATCCTGAGCACAAGGTCACTCCTTATGCCTCCATTAGCTTCTGCAGTGAGGAACAGCTCCTGGTCATCCAGGAAGAGGCACTGGAAAAACAAGCATTCAGAGTAGGCTCAGGGTAGCCACCATGGAGCCCAAACTGTGCTCACCACCCACAGCATTATTTCCACTAGATTCTGGTGGAGAGAGGACTTTCCAGCAGCAATCCCACTGGGGATTGGGATGTTAACTCCCCACCAATCCTAGCCTAACCAAGGTGGTGGGTCCTTTGCTGCAGCCCTGGGTGCAGGGTAACAGACACAGCCAGCGAGGCCACAGACCATCCAAAAAGGTGGACAGACCATCCCCCTCCCCACGCGCTCCTGGAGGCTACACAGTGGAGAGCAGGAGCTGCTTCCATCCAACCCCTGCCCACTGCGTGCCATCTTTAACTCAGTTTTCCAGCCATCAAGCTCCACTCCTGAGAGGACCAGCCTCTCCAGAGGGTGAGGATTTCCAGGCTCCTGAAATGCTCCAGCACCCGCTTTGCCAAACTACCACCCAGCAGTGGGGAAAAGACTGGCCCTGCCCCAGCACCAGGAGCTCACCTGACCACCACCTGTGAGGCACCAGCCCAGCTGGAACAACACCACGGGGATGGGATGCACTAAGTGACATCAACCTCAGGGAGCTTTGCAGGCCGGTGAATAATTGGATCAAGGAGCCGCATTGAGTGTTCTGCGCACGCGTGCACAGCCCGTGAAACCCCCAGGTACCAAACCTCCCTCCACTGGGAGCGGCACAGGGCCCCAGGTGCTCTGGCTCTCAGCCCACCCACACCAGTGCCACCCAGTGACGCTGGGACATCTCACCAGCAGCATCCACATCCCATTGCACCATCGCATCACCTACGCCCTGCTCCACGCTGGGGACGGAATCGCTAAAGCCGCCACCTGCCAATCCATTCCACCCCATTACTCGGGTCACTCTTGCCAGGGTTGAAGCCCAGGGGACACGATGGCCCCGAGTCAGCTGGTGCATGGGGCCCGCACAGCAGCCCGGTGGGTGGTGGAGCAAGCCAGGCGCCATGTTGCGGCGGCGCGAGCGCACGGAGGACAGCGAGGGGAGGGGACTGAGCACCTCCCCAGTCCTGAGGGCCAGGCGCGGAGGACTGCAGCAAAACGTTTCCAAGGCCGGGCATTTTCTAGAGCCCTCTCCGAGATGGAGAGCAGCTGGCAACCCACTGTGCCAGTACCTGCTCAAGGGGTGCAGTGATGACATCAGCCAATGGCTCCAACAGCCAAAGCGCGAATGTGGAGGGCTGCAAGTTCAGCTCTGGCATGTGGCTACAGACAACTGACCCTTACTAGCCTTCTGGGCCCCGAGTCCAGCAGCATTCAGGCTCTGGCTTGCAGTGGCATCTGGGGGAAGGGGCTGCCGGCAGGTCAGCTCGCAGCCCTCGAGCCCCAGCCAGGCTGCCAGCACACAGGGAGCAGGGCAGGGGCTCCTCCACTATTGTCCAAGTGGGTCCCTTGCAGCCCACACGAGCAGAACGGTGCTGGATCCAGGAGCCCTCCAGCTGCAGGGACTTGGCAACAGGAAATCATGTCCACGGGCACCGGCTGCGCTGGACGGAGCAGGGACATGCTAGCCCGCTGCCCCGCAGGGCTACAGGGACACTGGGCTGAGCAGGGAACTCGCCCTGCCCGGCCCCAGCCCCTCCTCGAGACGGCCCAGGGACTCCAGCGCCGGCTCCCCGACACCTCCGTACTCTGGCTCCCACAGCCCGGCCCCAGCTTCCCAGCCCGCAGCAGCCCCGGCATCTGGGCTCCGGTTCCCCGACGACCCGGGGGTCCAGCCCTGACGCCAGGCCCTCTGCTCCTTCCCGGCTTCCCCGACGCCCCGGTGCCGCCTCCGCAGCCCCCGGTGCCGCTCTGCTCCATCCCCAATACTCCAGCCGCGGTTCCCCGACGCCACCGCGCTCCATCCGCCGTCCCCCGACACCCCGGCGCTCCATTCCCGTCGCCCCGTCCCTGGTCCCGCCGCCGCTCCCAGTTCTCCGCCGCCGTCGCGACCCAGCCCCAGCCACCCCGATGTCCCAGCGCCGGCGCCGCTCCCAGTTCCCCGGCGCCCACCTCCTCCTCGACGGTGCCGCCGCCGTTGGTGTGCTCGGTGTCCTTGTTGAGGTTGCTCATGGTGGGGTGCCGGGGCGGGGGGTGGTGCCGGCTGCTCCGGAGCTCCGCGGGGCCGAGCCGGGGTGCCGGGGCCGGTGTGGTGCCGGTGCGCGGGGGCGGTGCGGTGCGGGGCGGTGCGGGGCGGTGCGGCGCTGCCCTCTCGGCTCACATGCGGCGTCCCGGGACGGCGCCGCTGTTAAGGGCCGGGCCGGGCCGGGCCGGGCCAGGCGGAGCGGGGCCGAGCGGAGCGCAACGAGCCGCAGCTGCGGGGCCGACGCGCCCCAGCCCCCGCCGCCGCTCCCGGTGCCGCCGCCGCGCACCGAGCAGCGGGGCCGGGACCCGCCCGCCTGCCCCGCCCGGGGCCGCCCCCGGCCGCAGCCGCCGCCAATCCCGGCCCGGCACGGCCCCCCGGGACCGCGGGGAGGTTTTTTTTTTGTTGTTGGGCTCGAGTTATTTTAATTATTTTTTCCCCCTCCTTTCCACGAAAAACTTTGTCAACTTTGATGAACTTTCGGGTTTCGACTTTCTTAAAGGGCCCGCCAGGCTCTGAGCCCGCGGTGGGGCCGGGCCGTTCCCTCCGCTCATCCCCGGGGCGGGGAGACGTGACTCAGCCCCGCGGGGTTCCGAGAGCCCCAGGACGGCACCTTTGTGACCCCCGATGAGAGCCCCAAGCCCCAAGAACAGCAGCCCTGAGGGCTCAGGACGAGGATCCTCTCACTCCGAGACAGCGGCCCTGAGCCTCAGGAGAGCAGCCCCAAATCTGCCCCGACAGCACCCCCGGTCGCCTGGGGACAACAGCCTGGTTCCTCCTGCCAGGGCAGCCCCACATCCATCCTCACGGACACCGATCTGCGCCCCGTGCAAAGCCCTGTTCTTGGGCCCGGGAGGAGGAGCCGGGTTGAGGCACAGAAGCATAGAATCCCGTAGTGGTTTGGGTGGGAAGGGACCTTAAATTTCATCTCGTTCAACCCCCCTGCCATGGGCAGGGACACCTTCCATTAGACCAGGTTGCTACAAGCCCCATCCAACCTGGCCTTGGACATTTCCAGGGATGGGGCAGCCACAACTTTTCTGGGCAACTTGAGCCAGAGCCTCACCACCCTCATTATCCATCTCCTTTCCTTTCTCCCTGCCCAATAGGGTGCCCAACTGGCCACATCCTAAAGCACAGCCCACAGCTGGAAAACATAAGCAGAAAATGGAATACATAGCCAATTCCTGCACACTGCATCCCACAGCTTGGTTCCTCTGCAAGGCGAAGGTGTAAAACCCCAAGAGCTTGGGTCAACCTGACAAGTGGGACATGTCCAGGGATCTGAGCCCCGTTATTTTAACCAGCGTTTCTTGTGCCCAGTCTGTGCTTCTTCCCCAGCGCCGAGGCCAGGTGAAAGAGGGGAAACATCAGCCCTGCCCTGCCCTGGAGGTCCCTGTGTGCTCCCTGTCCTCCATTGGCCCTGGCTGGAGACACCTGTGCTGTCCCCATGGCACTGCATGTCACTTCAGAGTCAAACTGAGTCCACACCTTGCTCTGAGTGACCATTTCGTTCCAGCAGGAGCTCAGGTTTTGCCTCATGTGCGTGTTGTGAAGAGGTGTGAGCCTGGCTGGGGGTAACCACAGCTGATTTCCCACCACACCTGGGTCCACTGCCCTGTTCAAGCCCCAGCCTCTAACTCCATTTGCCACCTGGATACACAGAGGCTCCCTGTGAAAACGTAACCCTAAATTCAGCCATCCCCCTGCACAAGCATCGTCCCACACAACCCACGGCACTCCGAGTCTGGCACCAGAGAAGCAATACAGGAAACACCATCACCAAGGTGGTGCCCCCAGCCAAGTAAGTGCATGTGGGGCCAAGTAATTCCTCACAGGAGGTGTGTTGGAGGGAATGAAGCATCCTCCTGGGAGCATGGGCCTTATGCTTCCCTGCTTTCTAGGTTCTGGCTTTTAGCAGCAGCAGCTGTTTGCATGCAGCACAGGGGGTCTGTGGACAGAGTCCTCACACAGACAGCAGCAAAGCGACCACTTCTTTTTCCAAGGCTTTGTAATGAGCTGCTAAGCCAGAGAGCCTGATCCCTGCCAGGTCCTGCATGAGGGGAGAAAACTCCCACTTTTTGACTTAAAAACCCAATTTATTCATTCAAAATGCTATCCTACAGGATGGTTTTGGAGAGACTTTTCACACACCAGCTCTGAGCACCACAGCAAGAGTCCCTCCAATCCACCCATGGAGTTCGGCACGGACAGATCCAAATCAGAGCAAGCACTTTCTCCAGTCTTCAGGGATGCTGCCCTTCACCAAAACTTTGTCCCCAAGGCTGGGTGACAGCCCCATAAGGCTGTGCAGGCATAACTCCCAGGAACAGTGTTGCCTGCCATTCCTCAAAGACTTGAAGCAAGCCCATCGTGACAAAGTCCAGGAATATTTGCTTCCTGTGCCAATGGAGCAAAAACCAGCGTAAGCTCACAGCGCTTTCTCTGTGCTTAGGTTTGGTGCTTCACTTTCTACAGACTTGGAGTGAGGAGCCTGAGGCAAGTGGAGGAGGGCATGAAAGGGTGGAATTCACAGCAGCAGCAGGTTTTCATCAGACCCCCAAGGAAGCCATGCTGCACACACATGCAGAGGAGACATTCTGCCTCTTCCAGAGCAGGAAAACCCTGGCCACAATCAGAAGAGTTTCTGTATCCATCACTCTGGGGCAATATCAGTGGGTCTACCACATCACTGCCACACTGATGGCCACAACCTGGGGTTTATTTTGTAGGCAAATCCATGGCATTGGGCTGGAGATAAGTATCCTCCTTGCACACCCACCCCTCAGAGCTGTATGTGGTGGCAGCATCCCTACATCCCAGTATCTTGTGGCTCATAGTGCCTTTGATATCTTCATAAACATCACACCCAGGCAGCCTCTCCCCTCCCAAAGCACTGCAGCATGTGCTTCAACACATGGAGCCCTTGATGGTCCAACCAGCTGTGCACAGAGGGGATGTTTTCTCCCCTCAGGAACTTAAAGGGATGGACAGAAGGTGGGACAAATGAAGCCATCACTGCTACCAGCTTGTGTAGGTGAGCCGGTCCACCAGAAAATGGTGATGGCTCTGCAGAGATTTTGGCTGAGGGTTCCACTTCCACGTGGAGATGCTCAGCTTTAAGTGTGCTGAACCAGTGCAGGACCAGGCAACACTTCAGTTTGGACCTTGCTTACCCATGTCTTGCAGTGCTGTATTTTTACACCAACACTTTTCCTCCTAAAGTATCTTCCACTCAACAGCATCTGGCTCTGCAGTCTGGCCAAGGGCTGCACCAGAGCCTTGTCCTTGCCATACCATGTCCACCAAGATGTGACGGTTAGAAGAGCAGAGGTGATGCTGTGAGCCATCCAACATCCTCTTACCTCTCCCACATCAATTCCTCATCAGGGTGGACAAGCTGACAGTGAACCCTGTGACCATGTCCCCCACAAGCAGCTCCAACCATGCTGCCCTGCAAACGATAGGAACTACAGAGCCTCACCAGGGAAAAGGAGTAAAAGCTGTGAGGTGTTCACAGCCAACAAGCAGGTCCTAGAAAGGGGGTTAACAAAGTACTTGAGATAGAAACAGGTTGGAATCAGCTGAGACATCAAGGTGGGACTTGGAATGACAGCCAGCTGTGGACAATCTTGTGTTTTCACCCAGCTTTGCATTATCCAATTCTCACTCTTGAACAAGCAGGTGACCAGCTCAGGACGCTGGTTAAAGTGGTAACGAGGGATGTCTCCCTCCAGCTGGGCTCCTGCATCCTGCCCACTCATTCTGGGACCCCAGACCTCCTTCGCCCACCTGTAGAGAGGCGATGAATGTTATTTTGGGCATCATGGTGGTTGTCATAGCGAGTACTTTAGGCCCCTGTTCCTGCCAAGCCCATCACAGGCAGTGCCACACTGGCTGAGGTGCTGGATTGTTTTTGCTGTTTCTCAGTGCTTATCTGGGACAACAACTGAGCCTTGGCCCTTGTCCCAGGGCAGAGAGGATGCTCCCATGCCACTTCCAACATTTCTGAGGTACGGTGAAGGGAGGATTTCCTCTGCTTGCCACTGGCACCAATGTCTCCTCCTCCTCCTGTCCTTGTCTAGGAGGTCCCACATCTCCCCAGACTGCTCTGCTGCTCTCCTCCATCCTCTGCCCATTCCAGCTCTTGACTCATGCTCTTAGTCTTTCTGGTTAATTATTCTGGACTGGCATTTTGCTATGCTGACTGGAAAGAGGCCACCAACCACAAGACATGGAGGAACCCTGATTTCAAACAAGCAGTGAGACCAGACAACATTCTGTCACTGCTCAGACCAGTGACGGGCACGTCCAAGCCGAGTGCTGGTGTCACCAAAGACTCTTTACAGGGCCTCAGATGAGTTCTCAGAGAACTTTCTGGCCACAGGCAGGCGAAGGCTTTGGGGCTGCTTTTGGTAAGGATCAGCATCCAAACATCTGGAGACTTGTTATAGCAAAGGTGGGAAGGGACCTCAGAACTCTCCCATCCAATATCCGGCAGGACTGTCACTAGCACTGGGTCAGGTTGGTCCTGCCTTGAAAACCCCTAAGGATGGACCAACCCCATCTCTCCAGGTGTCCATCCCAAGGCTGCACCATCCAGCAGGGAAGAAGTCTTCCCTAACACCTATCCTGACCCTCTCAAGCCACCATGTGTGGCTGCTGCCCCACGTAACATCATCTGCTGCCATTATCAAGGAAAGTGTAACTCCACCATCTTCATAACTACCCCCCTAGGGAGGTGTACGCTGCAGGTAGACCCCTGTTCAACCTCTTTTGGCCAGACTAATCCAGCCCAGTTCCTTGCTGACCCCTCACCAGCACCTTCTGTGCTTCCCCCTCTCCCAGTCTGCATCTCTGCCTGACACAGAGCCTACCCAGCCATTCTTCCCACCCTGCAGCCTCCTTTGGTCTATCTGTCTCAAAACAGCAGGGATGGCACTTGTTCAAGGCCAAGCTGAAGAGGAGCTCCCAACCCCTTCCATGGATTTGGTCCTTCCACTGCACCAAACGCCATGTCACTACAACAGCGCTAAGCACCACAAAGGGCAGAGGATAAAAGCTGTGGCAGGAAAATTCGTACCAGGGACCCCTGATATTTGGGTACTGAATCACAGGATGCAGTTAGCCCCATCCTGGGAGCTGTGCAGGACTTTGAGTGGCCCAGTGGGTGCAGGGCAGAGACAAGCAGCAGTGGAATTGCAGGGCTCATCCAGCATCACATGCCTGGAGTAGCTGCTTTGAGGACGGCAGCGAGCACTTTCAAACTTTAATTCCTTTCCGTACGTCACCGCTTGTCTCCTCCAGCTCCGCCTTCCCCCAGGAGGACAAGCTGAAGCTAACTGAGAGAGACAAGGGCTCGGAGGTGTGCGCAAATGTTTGTTCAGACGCGTTGGATCGCTGCAAAGCTGCTTTTATGGGCATTTCGGAGCAGCTCCTGGCAGCGCCGCACAAGCTGAGCTCCGCGGACGCTGCGGTGCCCCATGACGTGAACCCACCAAGTGGGCTTCCGACCAAAAACGGGTGAGGAGAGCTTCTGTTTACACAATTTGAATAAAAAGATAGCGCCAAACAGAAAAGCCTGCTTGGAGCCAGGAGCAGGAACAATAAACCCAAACACTTTCTCTGATGGGTTGCAGATGCAGCATTGCCGGTGATCTGGTGGACAAAGCATGGCTGCATGGCAGGATCTGTCACTTAGTCACCTAGGAAATGAAGACAGGACTTTAGTCTGCCCCAAAACTCATACTTTTTTTGCCTAGAAGATGAAATACAGAGAAGAAGGAGGGCAATGCTCCTCCTTGCTTGTGCAGCACTGACACAGTGCACTGTTATCTCTTTAGTTTCATAATTAATGTGTCATTTGCACTGCCAGGCATATCAAATATGAGGGGATGAACCAGGGGGAATCCTTTACAGAGAATGTGTTAATTAAAGGCCCCAAAGCCAGCTCAGCCCTGTGCATGGGATGGCCACACACCTGGCTCTAGCCTGCACCTGGCTCTAGCCTGCACTAAACTGCTGCCCAAGGTGCATCCATGGCTGATCATTAACGAGGACTTTTTGAAGTGTGGGGTGCAGGCTGTCTCAGCTCCAGGTCCAGAAGATGTGCCCAGACCTGGCGGACATGTTGGAGCATCAGGGCTCTCCCTCTGTGTCCATCCCCTGCAGCTCCTTCCACCATCGTTCAGCCATGAGAGCAGCTGAAGCCACCACCATGGTGCTCTTGTGGGCCAAAACTCTCACAGTGCAGCTGGACCTCACCAACGACAGGATCATTCCATTGCCTCATCCGCAGAGGAGCTGGGAGCTGCCCAGCTTGCCGTGGTCCCATGCCAGCTGTAATGGAGGGATTTCTGCAGTTGGATCTGTCCCTCCTCACTGGAGCCATGTCAGGAGCTGCCCCGCTGGCAGAGGGACAGGCTCAAGGCTCCCCAGCCCTGCTGTCACCACCACCAGCAGCAGGCACAGCTCTGCTCTGGCACCTGGCACTCAGCATTAACAAAGTGGCACCAGTGGGTCTCCAGACCTGTCCCAGCAGCAGGGAGGAGGCACAGCACCTCTGGCAAGTCCTGCCAAGATCCTGCCCCTTCCCTACTCTGCAGTCGTTTGAGTGAGGTTTTGACCGGGTGCTCAGTGAGAGCATCAGCTTCAGTGCCAACAGGGATGTGGAGCAGCAGGGATGGGACGTGGCTTGACCCAGACTACCAAGAGACAATCAGTGTTATTGGTGTCCTGAGCCCTCATGTGTGGTCCTACCCCCAGGATCTGGCCCAGGCCCCTCAGGGTGTCAGCAGATCCAGCTTTGGATCCCTCAGCCAGGTGCTACCAAGTAGAGGACCATGTCCCATCCTGCTCTCCAGAGCCACCTCTGACCATCAACAGGGCTCTGCAGGCCTCATCCTCTGCTACATCATCTTCATCCCTAACGAACAGACATTATGGATCATATGGAGGGGAGAAATGCTCCCAAAGTCTGCCATTAAGTATCTGGACAGCCAAAGAGGGCCACCTCTGTAAGGGAGGAGGTGGGCAGCTTTGAGCCGTGCCATGGGATACAACCCCTGGTCACAGCAGAACGCACCAACCCGAACTCCCCGAGAGAAAGGCATCCCATTTTCACCATGGTTATTAATGTCCAGCCCCTCTGCACACTGGAGACCTTGTCAAACAAAACAAAAGGACTTGTTGTGGAGGAATCCTTGGCAACACGACCAACATACACATGACCTTCCGACTTGGAAAACAGATTGTCAAAAACCCAAGCAAGCGATCCTGCCACATACGGCACGGCTCAGCTCCCCTGCCGCCGCTGCGAGTCCCAAAGCCTCCTGGAGCACGCCAGAGAGCAAGAGGGGGCGTGTGGGATGAGCATCACTCCAGCCTGGATGTGGCACTTTCTCTGTGGCAGCTGCAAGCTTGGAAAAGCCCTTTATCAGCTCATTTATCATGTCCTTCCCCAGGACACTCCCAGCTCTCATGGGTTCCCCTCAGGCAGCCCTCTGCACATCCACCCCGGGGTATGTGTCCATGGGTGCCCTCGGGGGTAGGGAAGAAGTCTCCTTGCAGCTTCCTTCCTCCTCCCTGCTGTTCTCCAGGTGCTGAGCACTGCGGAGGACAGCCTGGGACACCTCCATTTTCAGACACCCTGTGTGACAGTGCCCAGCATGGGGGAGATCCCAGCATGGATGTGGCACAGAGGAGACTTCCTGCTGACTGCAGCCTCCCATCTCCTCTGGCCAAGCAGGACCCATGCTCTCCTCCTGGAGATGACACCGCCCATCCAAGGGTGCAACCTGCTGTGCAAAAGCTGCTGCCAGAACTCTGAAGGCTGCTCCTCAGTCATGTGAATAACAAGAGGGATTAGCAAGTCAGGGGATGATGAGAGCTAAAGCGTTGCCTTGCAAGAGGCTGCTCCATCCATCCTGCTCGTCTTTGGGCAGAGAAGGGAAGGTGGAGGGCAGCACTGGGGCAGGCCAGGGATGCCAGCACGGCTCCACTGTCCCCCCTGCCCTCCTGGAGCTGGGGGTACAATGAAAGCCAATGTGCCACAGCAACACCCTTCCCAGTGCTGTTCCCACATGGGGGATGCACCACAGCCAAGGCTCCTGCACCACCTGCGGGGTTTTCACAGACTCCTCAGCTTGGGCACAGCCCAGAGTTCCCAACGGGCACAGTTAATGGCCCATTTCCATCCTCAGGCCACCCCAAGTCTCACCCCTTGGAGTTTCCAGCCTTGGCAGCAAACCAACACAGTACATCTTCCCAGTTTTCAATCCCAGCAAGACCAGACTTGTTTAAACTGGGTTATTTAGATGATTTGGTGTATGTTGGACATCCAGCCTGAAAGATTCAGCTCATGATGAAAATTTGGCAAAGCCCTAAAACCAGGGAAAACAGAGAGTTTTATCATGGGAAGCACTGGTCCCTGAGAGGAGCTGTAATTATTTCTGTCCTGCTTCGACCACAGTGCGTAAACACCATGGACTGACGGCACAAGGGCCGATTTTCCAGAGCTGATCCCTTCGGCTGATGGGACAAGCTGGGGTGCAAAGTGCCCATGTTGCTGCAAGGAACATGCTGGACTCTCACCTGCAGTCTAGGCATTTCCCCCCAGATCCCTATGAAACACCTGTTGCATCACTGACCATCACCAGTGCAAACTTCCCTGAAAAAATCCGTTTTCATGCAAGGAATACAGCTTGGAAAATTCCAGCCTCGGTGGGGAACAACAAGCAAGGGGCTGTGATGGAAACTATTTTGCAACCTTAATTATTTTACCCCAAAGGCTGGCAGCCTGTAATCGCATTAGTCTCCCTGGGAACGCCTGCCCCACCAGAGCCCCTCTTATCGCTCCCCCCAGGCCCCGAAAAGAGCTCCCGGGGAAGCTCAGGGGCCTGGTGAGCCCCTGCATGCAGCCTGCCAGGCAGATCCCGGGAATGCCTGATTTATAGTGTTATGCCTCGTTCTGTTTACGCCAGGCAAGTTATTTAAAACGAGGAGAGCGAGAGGAGCCCGGGTTTTGTTTAAAAGTCCGGCGAGGAGATTTGCCTTAAATAGTCAAGAGCTGAAGTTGGAGGGGAGGCCGCCCAGCAGCACGGACCTCCGGGATGGGAGCGGAGCTGGCACCCGCAGGGGGAGCTGGCTGGCTGCAGGAGAGGTGGCAGAAGCCTCGCGTTTAACCCTGGGCACTTACAGCATCCTCGCAGCCCTGACTTTGAGTGGCCTATGGCACCAGGGACATGGTTCACCTCCACAACGTGAAACAGTCTCAGAGGAGAAACGGCACTGGTCTCACAACACTCTGAACCCTAGCGATGGCAATCCGAAAAGCTGCTCCACAGCCAGAATTGGCACAGCCATCCCAAAGGAAGCCATGCACAGCCTGGCACAGCCCCAGCTCCGAACCCTCTGGGCAGCTCCTGCCAGCTGTCGAGGCCTCCTCCTCAGGGCAAGGCTCAGTGTGAGGCCATGCTGCTGGAAGGGCCTCCCTCGGGGGACTGACATGAGCTCGGTCTGCTTGGTGCTGAGCACAGATCTGATTGCTCTCTATAAATACATCCGGGGTCAACACCAGGGACGGGGAAGAGCTATTTAAACTCAAGGGGGACGCTGGCAAAAACAAAAGGCTATATATAAACTTTCCATGAGCAACGCCACACTGGAGGGAAGGTTTTAACTCCTAGAGCAGGGGCGTGGAGAAAGAGCCCTCCAAGGAGTGGGGTGAGGCAGTGGGATGAGGCCAGACATGTTTCACTGTGTCCCCAGGGTGGGTAACCTCAGTAACATCCCCACGACCAGTAAAACCAGCTGAGGGGCCAGCAACTGGCCTTGGCACCACAGAGAGAGCTCCCAGCCCCACCCCAGGCAGGACGGCAAGGGGTAAGAAGCTCTTCAGATATTTTTCCACTTTCTTGACTTACTTGGTCAAAACTGCTGATGAATTAAGCAGAATAATGAGTAACTCGGGTGCCTCAACACACTCAGCAGCAAGGGTTGACTGCTGAAAGGCTGAACTGTTGAGCCAAGCCTGGCACCCTTTGCTAGGCCTTTCCCTGCATCGCTGCAAATGCTTGTATCCCACAAAATTCCTGTTCCTCCTGCCCATCCTGCACCCCAAAGTTCTGCACCCACTGTTAGCACATGCTAATGTTAGCACCCACATCAGCATCTGCTAGTCCCTAACCCTGGCAACCTTGCCCATCCCTGAACCTCTCTGATCCCTGCACCTCAAGGAGCTGTGATGTCTGCTCCCAGGGTACCCATTGGATCCACCTGCCAGATCCTTGAATGCCAGCAGTGGCTTGTGGGATCAGCATGAGTGAAAAACATTGCGTTTGGGAGGTGCCATGAAGATGGTGACAAGGAGGACAAGGAGCTATGTGGTGGGGCAGGCTGGTGTCATGGCCCCAGCTAACAGGCAGGCTTGTGGGACACTAACCTGACTTTTTTTGGAGCTTGTCTCAGATGGAACTGAGGCCAGGACATCAGCAGCCCCAGCAGAACCATTTGCAGGGTGGGGGATGAGATATTCAGAGAGGTTTAAAGCAATTCAGTGTCTCCCATGGAGCACTGATGAATATTTCAGAGGAATGGGCATCCAAAGGAGGGCTGGGAGCCAGCTGAGCATCCCAGCAAACAGCCACCCAGTCACCACAGTGGCCACGGTGTGGTCTGGCAGGGATGCTGCTGGGGATCGACTCGAAGCAGCCTGTTGGCCAGGGAGGACACCTCTTCTGGAGGCGTCCCATGTCTTCTGCTCTGCCCCCAGGGATGCACCAGCAGTGAGGGCTTGTTCCCATGCACATACCCATGACAGCCATCCATTAGGTATCCCATGTCAGTGTAGAGTGGCTTCCTGGCAAGCACCAAGGCAGACCCCATCTTCCCAGTTCCTCCCAGCTCCCCCCATCTCGCTCATCCCCTCCAAGCAGCGTGGTCACTGTGCTCCCACACTGTCACCCCACATGCTGGGCTCGCTGTAGGGGGAAGGTGACAGCAGTGGGTACAGAGGACATTCATTCCATCATGGGAAATCCCTCTCCTCATCCCAGTCCACACAATCTGGTCCTTTCCAGGTGGTATGAGGAGGGATCTGACTACATGGACACTGAAATGTGGGCTCTACATAAGGCCCATAAACACTTGCCACTGTAAATTAAAGCAGAGCTGCCCATATCTGCCACTCTCACAAATTCCCTAAGCCACAGTCCTGAGAGCAGCCCCACTGGCGCTGGTTTTGCAATGATCAGGGGAGCGTGGGGAGTCACATCCTGGGTGAGAAGTTCAGGTCCGAGCCAGGAAAGCCTCTGGGGTAAAGGCTGCGGGGTTTGGGATGCACTGCCAAAGGATGTGCTGGCACCCTGCTGTCCCCTATCTGGCACGGAGCTGCAAGCCACCATCGGACACATGCCCTCTTTGCTCCCAGTGGAGTCAGCGCAGGGCAGGACTCCAGTGTGCTGGGAAGGGGGTTTAACTCCTGCTACATCCCCCGGGAATGGCAGCAGCACGTCCAGGAGCCAGCAGAGCAGGGACATGGCTGGCTAATGGGAAACTTTGGGATAGCAGGAGGGAAGGCAGCATGGCTGTCGGCACTGCCGCCACAGACTCAGCCAGCACTGGGGCCGCATTCCCCAGAGACAGATAAAAGCTACCGTAAAAGGGGAGACCTGTCACTCAGGCTGGCCTGGCTTGTCTCAGCACAGCGGGGAGAGTGGAGCACCACTCAGCGAGCGGGTGCACTGCAGCTCCAGGGCCTGAGGGCCACCTTATCGGCTGCATGCCACAGCCCGGGCGCCCAGGGATTGCTGAGTGATGCCAGGGAGGGCACCAGCTCACCAGGCACCTCTGAGCAGCCTCAGCTCCGCCCCCTGTGATGGCAGCCTGCAGCCTGACGTGCGGCTGGAGCCATCGCAGCCCATCAAGCTGCGCTGGCCACCTGATCCGCGCACCGTCCCCGTGCCACTGCAGCTGTTCAGTGGGAAGTTGGGATGGCTCCTGGGTGAGCCCAGGGTTTCCAGGGGTACAGCCATGCTTGGTTCCCTCCATCACCCTCTGCACGCAAGGGAGAGGGAGCTCAGACAAAGGGAAGGCAGGAGAGAGCAGCCCCCTCCAAAGGAGTAAGAGATGAGACCCTCAGCAGTCACAGTGCAGAGCATATCCAGCAGGAGCTGGCGGGGAAGCCACCGGCTGCAGCAACTATTGCTTACGATGAGCAAAACACTCAAGATCCATAAGCAGGAAGAGGCTCTTTTGGAGTGAACTGCAAAATATTGTCTTTGCACAGCTAAACTCCCCCGCTTGCGCCTTCTCCTTGAGGCCTCGGCAGCTCTCGGGGAGAAGGTTCCTTCCTGCTCACCCCTCCGCGAAGAGCAGGGTTCCTCCCCACAGTCAATTAGTGAGCTGGGGTCGGGGGTCAAGGGGCTTCCCGAGTTCACGGCACTTATCTCCGAAGCGCTGCCGAGCAAAGCCAGCACCAAGCGGCACATACAGGGCAGCCCCCATGGTCGTCCTGGGACACTCTGGGGACAACCAATTTGTGTGTGTCCCCCCGAGGTCTGCAAATTCCCCTCCTCACCACCGACTGCCAGGTCCCCTCCCTGCACCCGGCTCCCTGCTTCATTCCTCCCTCGACCTGACAGCTTCCAGCTGCCGGCCCGGCCCCCACGCATCCCTCTGCAGAGCCCTCACAGCTTCAGCCCACCACTGGCAGGTTTGCGGGGGTGGAGGAGGAGCCCACATCTCTCCAGCCCCATCTCGGCACCACCACACTGACCTGAGCAGCCCCACTGCATGCCAACCCCATTGTCAGCCCCCCACAGCCCCGTGCCAGCCCCATCCCCTTCCTCTGCAGGCCACGCTGCAGCGGGCCGGTGGCCGCTATCAAATATTGATGGCACTGTGTGGTAAATAAGCATTATGAATTTATGACTTGCTGAATTAAACAGGCCCTGCTTGGGCTGGCTGCTGTTCGGCGAGGCGGAAGGAAGAGCGGCATTGCTGGCACGTGCAGCAGCAGAGGCACGGCCCCACAGCCGACCGCGTTCAGACCCAAACCAAGCCCAGGCTTCAGGAGCACCCAGAGCCCTGCAGCCCCGGAGAGCTTGCACCAGGCAAGGGTTCCTGCCCCTCCTGCAAATGCCTCGCTGCCTTCTGCATTTCAGCTCTCCCCAGGGCAGCTGACAGTGCAAACTTCCCCCTCCTTGGAGCTGCAGTACCTCGGACCAGAGAGAAGGGAGTGAATTGAGGCTCAGGTTCACCAGTTTAAACAATAGTGAGTCCGGCACTACAGTTATGTGAGTAACCAGGTTAATTAATAACATGGCGACTGTTGCCTGACGCAGCAAAGAAGCACAAAATGATTCTGCCTGGTACAAAGGGGCTGGTGGAAAGTCACCTGTGAAAACCCCAGGCAGTGGGAAGGAGAGATGCCCAGCTCTGCTGGAAAAGGCTGGTTTGCCACAGCCAATCCAACATGCTGGGTACAAGGAGAACCATAGACTGGTTTGGGTTGGGAGGGACCTTAAAGCCCACCTCGTTCCAACCCCCTGCCATGGGCAGGGACACCTTCCACTAGACCAGGTTGCTCAGAGCCCTGTCCAGCCTGGCCTTGGACACTTCCAGGGATGGGTGTGAGAAGGTGGCATGGCTTGACATCTGAGCCTGGCTGCCTCTCTGGAAGATGTTTGGGTGTCCTTTTGAACATCTTCACAGGAAGCGAGACATAAGGACAGGATAGTGGGAAAAGAGATGGGATAAACACTGCAGCAGCATGTGAGACATCACCTAATGTGGGCCAGGGAGGTAAGTGCCAAAGGAAAAGCCAGGGAATGGGATTTCCAGGATTGACACAAGAGGGAGCAAAGGGAAACATAAAAGGAGCTAGAAAGGCTCCCGGCCAGCACCATTTCCCAAGGGAGCACCATGTAGGGCTGGTCCTGTGTGACAATCATAGAATCACAGTTTAGCTTGGAAGGGACCTTCAAGATCATCTCATTCCACCCCTGTGCCATTGGCTGAGACGCTTTACACTAGACCAGGGCGCTCCAAACTCCATCCAGCCTGACCTTGGATCAAGCCCAGAGAAGGAAACACTTTTGCCCATGCAAATATGGCCCTTTACACCTCCCTGCCACACAACAGATTGGCCACTCATCGAGGCCTGGGACATTGCTGTCACCATGTCCCCTGTGAGGTGGCAGCAGGGTGTCACCAGACCTGGCTGGTCCCCATGCTTAGCAGATGGGATCCCCACCCTCGCTGTTAACACAGCAAATGATCTCCTCAGCCCCCCTTGGTGTGCCAGGCTGGGGCTGGCTCCCAGCACTGGGCACATCCTTCAAGGACCAGCATGGCCAGGCCCTGGCATGACACCACAAAGCCACTATCCTGGAATTGCAAAGTACCCTGCACTTGGGTGACCTGCTTCCCAAGTCAGCCCTGGCATGTCTTCTCCACGCTCCTCTTCCTTAAGTGACAACAGAGCCACCAGGGAGGATCGGCAAAGGGGCTGGCTGGGATTGCTGCTTTGGGTCACTGCTACCCCCTTCCGACCCTGTCTTCCTGTCCTCATCGGGTGTCCAGGGCTTTGCCACCCAATGACAGCAGGAACCACAGACACTCCTGGCACACTTGGCTCATCACACATCAGGCAGAGCCAGCTGGGCTCTTTCACCACCACTAAATTTATCCCTGAAGACCCCCTCCCCGGTACAATCAGTTCCCATCACCGGGTGATGCTTCGCTCCCACCCCCGCAGTTCCCCACCGACCGCCCCACCTCCTCCCCCAGGACAGGACGTTCCCACGTGGTCGCGCATGAGCTGGCTGGGCTGGGAGCAGCCGTGTTCACACGGGACAGCAGTGGGGCTGGACCCCCTGAGGATGCTCCAGCCTGACCACCAGGGAAGAGCCCGCAGGCTTCAGCCCAGAACCGGGGGGACCTTGCTGTGCCCCCCACAAGCCAGCCCCATGCACCACCACAGCATCAGCTCCTCTCCCTGGCTGGGCAGGGTGCCGCAGGGTGTGTGCTGGCAGACCAGGCATGGCTTCGGCGAGTCGGTGCCCTGCTCACACCAAGAAGAGGGGAAAACCAAACATGGGATAAGACCTCCCCACAGGAAGCCTAGCAGGGCCCTGACATCACCTCACACTCCCCATCATGGAAGCATGGAGGGTTTGGGGTGCTAAGGCAGCTGCAACGAATGCCATGGCGTGTGTTCACATGCCAGACCTGGGGATGACACCGTGAGCTTAAGCCACATCACTCCCTCCCCACGAGTGACAGCTGGGAATGGCCAGAGGAAGAGCAGACCCCAGCTCCCTTGCTGGATCCACACCCAGAGAAGCCCAGGGAGCTTGAACGCTAATTTATCAAGCTTCCAAGACCACAGAAAAAGTTTATTCCTGCATGGCTGCAGTACTAAAATCAGAGCTATTGCTGACCCTGCGTTTGTCCAGTGAAGAGTCCCGGGAGCGTGAAATCCCAGCCAGCACAGGATGCAATGCTCGGAGCTCGTCCTATTGGAAAGCGCAACTGCAGCTCAGGAGGAAAACACTCGCTGTGAAAGAGTGACCCCAACTGACGCGGTGGAAGGAAACCTCTGCTGGAAAGCGCAGCTGGGAACCTCTGCTGCCGCTCAGCCGTGCAATGCCAGACAGCGAGAGCCGACATCTCCAGGGCAAAGCGTGAAACCACTGCGGGGAGACACAAGACAGGGACAGAAGTTACAGGCTCTCGCAGGGGACTCCTCCAGCAGGAGTTTGCTGCCGGCAGAGTAAAGCAGGCTGGTGAGAACCTGGTTTGGCATTAAAACATTGGAAAATGTATTTGAGTCCCAAAAGTTCAGCTGGGATTTAAATGCACTGAGCTCTCCATTTTCACTGCCAGCAGCACTGAGACACAGCACTGTTCCTGGTGTCAGCTTCCTGGGACCGGGAACCCTCCTGGCCCACACCGGCCACCTGTGCCCCTACCGAGCCACAGGAGTTGATATGAACCCCAAAACGGAGGAGAATACAGTCGCTAGTGGGAATGTAGGGGACAGAGGACCAAGGGAGGGAAAAAAGACCAGGTAATGGATGAGGTGACAAGTGACACTGGCAGGGACTGCCTGGAGATGTGGCGCAGCAGGAACAGGGTGGCTGTGGGGTGAAGACGAAGCCTGGGTTTGGTCTCAAGGACCCGTCACCCCACAGTGCTCCCCTCCAGCTGCAGGGCAGATGGGGTACAGCCCCCACAGCATCACTCTCACACCTGGATTCACTCCATCACATCCCAGGACACCCTCAACAACTGACACCAGCCAGGGAAACACGGACCAGCCTGGGAACACTGCAGAACATAACCCACCAACTGCCTGGAAATCCATCCCACACCTCCCAGAGGCTGTGATCATTGTCCCGTGTCCCAGGGACCAATGAAAAGGGCAATCACAACTTTGGGCTGGAATTTTTTCAGTGCCACAAATAGAAATTTCTGCAGGAAAAACTGTCTGCATCTTGCCATCGCTTCCCCACTCTGTTGTTGCTCCCTTTTGACTTCCAAGCAATCCCACATTCCTGTCCTGAATAAAACACCTTCTTCACATGCATCCAGCCCTGTTGCAAGAGAGTGCCCTGGAAATGCATGGAGAAAACAGCTGGAAGATGGTGGCTGAGGTGAATATCCCATAAAAGCCCCACAGGGCAAGCAGGCCTAGCAAGGCTGCGCTCGGGAACAAGGACAAGGCACTGCTGCACTCATGTTTCCGGGGCTCTTCCTGCAGGATAATGGCCCCAGCAAGTCCTGGGAGAGATCTGGAGGACAAGGAACTCCAAAAAACAGCCCTTTTTGATCAATTGAAAGGAAAACTTGGCAAATAGTTTTTTAAATGCTTTAACAAAAATGCTTTAACAAAAATGCTGTCAGGGCTAAAAGTGACACTTTAATGATTCCCAAGCACTCAGAGGTTTTGGTGTTCAGAGGAGGCTCCTCACTTAATAAAAAGAAGGAAAACACTAAAAGGCACACGAGGCATTTCATCTGGCCCATAACAACGTGCCCAGCTTCACGCAGCACCCGGCGCCCACTCAGACAGGTGTACAGCGGGGGAGTGATGGCTGAGGAGGGAACAGGGTGAAGGGGGTGCTGGGCACCCATCCTTTGGTGAGGAGCACGTGGGGTGCGATGGTGGGAACACGAGGCCGGGCGGTTCCTGAGCTGGAGGTGTGTGTGCCCTGTGCTGCCCAGCTCCCTGCGGCGTTCCGCGCCTCCTCGCCCAGGAGAGCGGAGGCAGCGTGCCGGGCGCTGCTCTTGGCTCCTGGGGCGGCTCAGCCTCCGCTCCTCGGGCCAGTTCCCACGACCTGCTGCACTTCCTGTGGCTGGCGGCTGCTGGAGGGCTCTGGGACGTGGTGGCGGAAGCGCTGCAGTTCGGGGGGAAGGAGAGGCCGAGAGCTGGCCTCAGCCTGGGAACAGCCTCCATGTGGTGTTCCCCACGGCCGTGACACCCGGGCTGGGATCCGCTGGCGGCCAGGAACCGCTCTGCCTGCCTCCAGCGGGTCTGTGGATGCCCTGGGAGAGCAGGTCTTGGGAAACTTGGTCCCAAGTGATTTCTGCTCCATGTCCAGCAGAAGGCTGCACCCTGAGCAGAGCCATTACATGAGTTTGGAAAATGCCCAGGGTTGGCTCCAGCCCAAAATCACTTCCCCTTGCTCCGGACGGGCTGAAAGGGGGCACTCCGGGAGACAGGTGTCGGTGCTCCTGGCCTTGCAGTGGTTCCCATCCCTTCTTCCAGAGATGTGCAGGAGGAGGCAGGGAGTAGCAGTGCTTCCCTGCTCAGGCTGGGCACCAAAGCTCACAGAGGCATCTATCTTAGGTACATTCCACACCTACCCATCACACACATGGCAGGGCAAAGCTATCCAAAAACTGAATTTGGGAATGCCCTCCACGTATGTGTCTTGGGCAGCTTTTTATCAGTGTTCCAGAGCACTACAGATGGCAGCTCATGTTTGATGGGCTGTTCCCAAGTTTCTTCTTGCAAAACACTTAGACTTTTCTGGAGCTTAGGATCACTTGGAGGTTGGAACTGGAGCTCCAGGACAGCAGGCTGTCCCTGCACACGGTGACAACAACCACAGCCCAGCCTGCACCTGGTTTGGGTCTCCTGAACAGAGAGAGGTCTCTGGAAATCTCTTAAGCTGTGGGCTCCCGAAGACAAAGGCATTTGGTTTCTCAGGGACTCCTGATGGTCAACTCACCAGGATGAATCCAGCTGGAGTCACCTGCAACTCAAAGGTGTTCCTGTCCCAAATCACAGGCAAAGCCATGCAGAGCCCAGGAGGCCCTTTTCCTGTCTCCGTCTTGTTTCTTTCCTCTCCATTCTTTGAGCAAAGCTGTGTTCAAATAACACTTCCGTGGAACAAGGAGAACTGCAAGGTAATTGGGATGAAAAGGTTTGGCACCTGGCCATGTTCAGAGCTGACAAACCCTCACCCTGTTTTCCACTGCAGTTATAACAATACTGGAAAACTACACTCAGAACACACCCCTGCCATGAGCCCCCAGGGCTGCCCAGCAGACAGAGGAGCACAGAATGTCACTGCAGGCACCCACAAACACTCGCCCTCTCCCACCCCATGGTGGCACAAAACCTTCCCAGGTGTGTTCCCCGCTCCCAGGCAGACACACACCCACTCAGCTTGCTGTGGATATGTGCCAACAACCCCCAAAAGGTCTGCAGTCATTTTTGCAAGGTAAAAACCGAATCATTCATCATCTATTGTAGCGGGAAACCGCATGAGGAACCCTGATTTTACTTTCTTTTTATCAGTCTGCCCCGAGAGTTCCAGGTGATGGGAGTTTTGAGCTCTTGAGTCTTCTATGATGGTAGTGTAGGTCTTTTACAAAGAGCTCATGGCATTTTTCGCATTCTTCTCCCAAACTGCCCTTCCCAAATTAAACTTTCAGCTGCTCCAGAACCCGAGCTTTTTCTCTCCCTCTGTGTGCCCGAGCAGTGATTTCTTGGAGAGATTCAAATAAAGAATGTAATTTTATAAGAGTAAATTAATTGCATCTTAAAACCCCCAAAAACACAGTAACTTTGAATCACAAGGGAAAGGAATATTTGGTGGGTTTGAAACAGGAAAAGATCCTAAGTTTATATCAGATGAAGGAATTAAGCATATTGTGAACAAATTAGTGGCCTGCATCACTTGGAAAAATATCCATTAGACCATAAAGCACAAAATTCAAGGAGACAAGTACCTACATACACAGACATTCATAATAAAACTACCCAGAAGATAATTTTAACAGTATTTGGATATTATAAAGGAGCTCATCTCCAGAAAATGAGCAACCTGAGGAACAGCAGCACCCTGGCTTGTGGTTAACACACTGCAGCTGCTGACAGGAGCCAAAAGCCAGAGCAGGGCAGGCAGCTTTGCAGAAAAGTTTTCTTCCATCAGCCCCTTGCCTCTGCTTGCAAATGATGCAGAGGGCTAACACCCAGCCAGCCTCTGCAGGGAGCCCCCAGCGATTTCACTGAGCCTGCAAATTCCTGTGGGGCCGCAAAAACAGGAGCTTTATGAATCCGACCGCACCGGAACAGAAACGTGGCCAGCAGACGTCTCACACACACAGAGCCACGGAAGAGAAGAATCCACACAGATCTGGGTGCTTTGCAGGGAGTGCATCCCCAAACCCAGCTGGCAAAATCCATGTTTGCATGTGTGACATGGAAAGAGAGAAACAACACTACCTTTTTTCCAGAGGATGGGACGGAGTCATGATCATGTTCTAGAAATATCTGGATCTCAGAATGAATCCTCTGAGTGATCCAGTGCAGTGAAACAGGCCTGGACACATTATTATGGGGGTGTAGAATTGAGAAAAACAAAATTATTAAAGCAAAAGGAGGTGTTTTGCCTGGACAGGTCCTCAAGCTTCTTGGCTCTTTGTTTCCAACAGCTTCACTGCCAGCACAGGAGGTGTCAGCAGACAGGAGCTCTACAGCCAGGGCTGAATCCTCGGCCCTGAACCACTGGCGCTGCCTTGCAGCATCCCCAAGATTTGACACAAGTCCCTCTGGAGGATGGGACCAACCCTGGTGTCGGATCCATGGGATCCACTCCTTGGCTCAGTCAGCTTAAATCAAACATGTGGGGAGAGCGAGGCTTAGGGTGCTGCTGCTGTCACCTCACCAGGGAGCACCCTCTGCTCAGGGAGCTTTGGGGCAGCACTTTAAGGATTCCACATCTGCAGGGACTCCAGATTTCCAGATTTGGGATTTCCAAGATTTCCTATTTTATGGTACAGCCATAGGTTAAGATGAATGATACAAAACAAGCTCCCTCAAGACACAGTTCTGAGTTCTTGCCATGTGAAATTTCTAAGAAGCCTCACTCAGGTACTGTGAATGCCATAGGCAGACACAAGGCTTTAATTTTTTTTACTGTCCTCGCAGTGTGCAGTCAGCTGGTGGTCTTAAAAGTGCAACTCCAAGAGGCCTTTTGGATTTTTGGCTGGAATAGCAGTGGCTCATCACCACGTACCAACACACCACTCAGTCCTTTCCACAACTCCGTCTCTGTTCACGGGAACTTAGGGAACGTTTCCCCAAGTACTGACCACAGAAAACCAGCTTTTGTGCAAGTCCCACTGCGCAGGGGCAGCACACAGGCCCCGCTTTGGCTAAGTTCAGGCAGCTCCATCAGAAACACCTCCAGCTCCATCCATCCCACCTTCACGCAGCGCCTACAAGGAGCCAAGACAAGGCCTCTTTTTCTCCAGGGACAAGCAGCAGAGCTGCTGTTCCCAGCTTACATGTGGATGACTACAGAGAGGTGAACAATGCCTGCCATGCCAGTATGGAATGAACAGGGAGCAAGGATGTGCCAGGAAAGATGAGCTCATTGTAAAAATAATTGAAAGAGCTTTTAAAGGAATCAATACAAAGCCCTGGCTGGATTCAGAAGTGCAAATGCCAGCAGCAAGGCACCTCCCCATCACCCAAGGGCTTTCCTGTATGCTCCTTTTTATCAATTTGTCCTTGATTTTATCCCTTTTTTGTCTCTTTGTGCCACCCACCAGACCCTGCACTGAGTATCCTGGAGTGTGTCCTACTCCACAAGCAGCCAAGGAAAAGAGCTTCAGGCACAGAGCAGCAGGGATGAGGCAGAGAAGCTAGAGGCTGTGGAAACAGGGCCAGGGAATCACAGAAGTATTTATTTTGGCCAAGGAAGAAGTGACCTCCGGAGTGAACCCCGGCTCCCACAGATACTCCTCACTGCCAGCTCGGCTGACGCAGTCCAGAGCCGGGAGCTGCATGCCTGAACCTCGCATCTACATGTTCCTGGCTTGCTGGAGGCTCTGTACTCCATGGATTACTTTCTCCATCACACCCCATTCCCAGCTTCTGTTGCGCCAGATCACCACAGGTGGAGGAATTGCCTTTTCTTCCCAGTGTTTGCCAGTAAAACCCCTCTGCCTCTTCAGGGCAACCCATCCCGACACTCAGTGCTTGGAGGGACAGTCAGGGACTTGCTCTGGCATGTCTTCTGCACAGCCATCTCATCATCCCAGCAGAGCCCTCTCCAAAGGCACTGACGCTGGCCCACAGCATCCTCCTGGAGCACAGGGCTCATCAATGACACAAGTTTGTGACAGACCCCTCTCATGGTGGGCCACCATGTCACATCACCAGCTCATCCCCCTGACACCATCCAGCTCCTCAGCCCACCCCAATACCACCCAAATTCGGGCTGCACGGGAACACCTTTGCTTGGTGCTGATGCACATCCCACTGGCATGAGGAGGGACAAGGCCTCCTCAGAGCACAGCGGTGGGAATTCATTCCTCATCATGATTTCTAAGTTATCTTCTGCCTGTTCCCTGGTTCCAGGCCTGGGACACACCAGTTATCGCCATTCTCTGAAACAAGACGTTCCTTGACCTCCTTTTCCCTCATCACTAATTCACACCGAGCAGGCTTCAGCTCAGCTCATGCATGAACTCCGCGCTGGCACCGCTTAATGGCTAAAGAACGAATTCTGACAAAGCTCATTAAAAAAGAAAGCCACTGATGTCAGCAACGTGCCTTAAATCTGACCCTCAGCTCTAGGCAGGTCTGCCAAGGAGTCAAGTCATCCTGCTGGAAACATAAAGGGAGAGCAGAAAACTATCAGCGTGGTTTGGAAGGAACCTCATTTGTTGTTACAGATGTGAAGCAGATCGAAGACACAGGTGAGTGACACCAACCAATATGACCATTCAAACTATTAAAACCCACCTTGCAGATGGGCACTCAAGACACAGTTCCAGACGCACAGATGGGCCAGCTTCAGGGAATTTATGCACAGCTCACCTCAAAACACAGGGAGCCAAAATCCCAGGAATGCTCCTGGTGCTGTTGTGGTTGTAATAGGCACAGACATGTCAGCACAGGGAGACCGAGCTGGCAGAAGGGCTGGGACTGAGGTATGAAAACAAAATTCCCTGGCAGTGTTCACTTTTGTTTTTTCGTTAGGAAAACAAGATCCTCACGTAAAGAAGGAAAAAAAAAAAAAAGCAGAAGGGGGATGAAAAGGCGCTGTTGAAAACTTAATTACACCCCCAGATACATGTCCAGCCCTAGAAAGTTCTGAATGACATATTTCTAACGATGTTTTTAAATAACTACAGGGTATTAATTACACTTAAAGCTACCAACCCTTTTCCCTCTGTCTGGAAACCTTTGGAAGTGTTTTTCCATGAGGCAACACTTTTAAGCACAGCCAGCTATGCAGCGCTCCTGCAGGTACTGAGGAACTGTCTGATGTGATGCCCATGGCACACCCCAACGCCGCCCGCACTCCGCTGCACGGGCAGGACACTGCGGAGGGACACATGTGCAGTGCTCCCTGGGGGAACAGACACAGGGAAAGGCTGCACCCCACTGCTCCCCTGGTACAATCCCCTCTGCAGCAGGGCTCTTCCCCTTATCTGAGTGGCCGCGTCACCGCGAGGTCGGCAAGAGCCGCTGTGACTGTGCGGTCACAGAGCCGCCGAGCCGGTGAACTCACTCCTGGCGCTTTCTCACACACAGGCAGAGCCCGGACTGTGGCCAAGGAAGAGCCCAGAGCGAATGTTGGAGGGACAGCCTGTCCTGCAGCAACCCCACTTGCCTCCGTGGCCCCGAACATCTGGGCAGTGTCTCTGCTGTCAGCCCTGTGCACAAGGCGGCTGCGACCGAGCGATCTCGCCTTGGCCTCGCCTCTCTCCCATCCAGGAGCTTCTGTCCCGGCGTCAGGCAGCTCCGAGAGGCTGGAGCCACCTGCCCAGCCCCAGCCCACGAGTGTCACCAGCTCCAGGCACAGAGGGGCTCTGAGTCTGTATTCCCTAGCTGGGGAAAAACTGATCACTTCTTTCCATAGTTTGTCCTCATGGAAAGTATTTTTAAGAGCTACACAGTCCATATATTTAATCACGATAATTAAGGAGATGCTCAAGTAGTGTTTGCAAGCTTCTAAAACAGAAAGGTTGCAGATTGCATCTGTTTTACATCAAAAATTTGGGATAGCCAACCCCAGAACCCAGTGTGACAGAGTAAAGCTATTTGGAGGTGCCCATCCTTCATCAGACTGGCTGTGGCAAAAAGAAACTGTCCAAAAATATGGTGCAACAGCATTTCTCACTGCCAAAATCCTGGGCAGGGCGATAAAACCCAGGGACCGAAGGAAGGCCTGGTGGCACAGAGGGATTGGAGTGATGCAGGACCTTGTGGGGCAGGGAAAGAGAGAGCCAGGAGCACTGCAGGCAGTGCGGCCAGGTGACAGTGACAAGGGAGAGGACAGGCAGGACCTGAGTCCAAGCAAGGTGGTTTTGCTCTGTGAAATACCTGCCTGGGAGCTCAGGGGCAGCACAGAGCTGCCACAGCCCAGCTGTGCCCAGAATATCCCACAGCAGCTCCATGCAGGGAACAGCCTCACATGGCCAAGAATGGCAAGTAAAGAACCCGCCGGGCTCTGCTGGCACCGGCTCCACACAAACAGTGACCCCACGGCCTGGCTGTCAGGCCCAGCCTCACGTGGCAGCTCTGCCACCCCAAAACTGTGGCGCAAGGGCATGTCTCGATGCCAAAGCCCAGGCAGAGCAGGAATGATGAGCCCATTGCTCCCAGCAGGGTTCTTGGTGTTCCCTGCTCCGCTCTCAGGGGACACTGAGGCACAGAGCAAGCGACATGACGGGTGCTCCTAGGGTTTGGCACTGAGACAGGGGCTGCATCTCCAGGCCGACCCCCTCTTTGGACTCCATCCCCATGGCTTGTCAGGACACCTCCAAGAGTACCCAGCACCCTTCCGGAAAGGGGCTCATGGGAACAGACCCCCAAACCAGCAGTGGCAAAGCGTTGGAGAGCTGTAAGCAGCACCAGACACCTTGTGCTTCACACACTCTCCTCCTCAGCACAGATGGGGACACGCAATAAAAAAAAAAACCTTCCCAGGGGGATGCAAAAATAATACTATGTACATTCCAACTTCCCAAACAACAATTGCTTGAGAAGCCGGCACTGTGGGAAAGTCTCAGTTCGCTTTTCCTAGGCATTATAAATAGAATCAGGGCTACAAGCAGGGCTGGAAATGTGGAGGAAGGGGGAAAAGGCCATTTAATGGGCTCTGTTTGAACTCGGGCCCTGGCTGATGTCCAGCTTTCTGCAGAACAGCTGGTCCCTTCCTGCCGAGCAAGGGGCAGTGCCGCTGCATTGGGAACTGGGAAGCCCCAGCCCAGGGCTGCTTGTCAGAACCCAGAGCCCCGGAGGCTACGGAGGCATCGTACCTCAGGCTGCCCATGTGTCACTCAGGAGCCTGCACTGTCATTCAGAAGCTGCCTCTGCCATGCCAGGTGTGAGACCAGGTGGGTCAGCGTGAGATTATGCAGGGCTCCAACCCTGGGGGCTGGCATCCACAGGGATTCCAGAGCTTCTCTTCCAGAGGGCTGCTCAGTCCCTGACCCCATGTGAAGGCTCAGCACCCACCAAGCTCCCTGCAGAACTGAACCCCACAAGTTCTTCAATCTGCCTGGTTCTCCAGGAGCCTCATCTTTGGCTGTGTGACTGTTTTTCTCTTATGGATACACTGCTCACCAAAAGCCCCTGCAGAACCCTGCCATGGGCAGCTCCACATTCTGTTATTCCGTGTGTTCATTCCATACTCCGGCTCCTACTTATCTGGGTTATAAGCCTGTTGCATCCCAGGCCACATTTTATGCACCAGCAACATACTTCAAGCAGGATACAGAATCATTGTGTCAGGGAACGGTTTGGGTTGGAAGGGACCTTAAACCCCATCTAGCTGCAACCCCTCTGCCATGGGCAGGGACACCTTCCGCTATCCCAGGCTGCTCCAAGCCCCGTCCAACCTGGGCTTGGACACTGCCAGGGATCCAGGGCCAGCCACAGCTGCTTTGGGCATCCTGTGCCAGGGCCTGCCCAGCCTCACAGGGAGGAATCTCTTCCCAATCTCTTACCTCTGCACCAGTGGCTTCTTCTGTGTGGCTCCACCAGTGCTCGGCTGCTCATTCCTCGGCCCTATTCCCAAACCTCGTCTCCCACCACCTCCTCCCGTGTTCCTGCCTGGGCCTTGTCACTTCCCACAGCCCAGGCCACCGGCCTGGGGCTACCTGAGACCTGCCCCACAGGGGTGTGGGGGGAAAACGGGGAACCCGAGAAGAATTGGGAGCCTGAGGGGAGGACCGGGACCCTGGAGATAACCGGGAGCCCGAGGAGAGCCGGGAGCCTGAGGGGATGACCGGGACCCTGTGGGTAACCGGGAGCCCGGGGACCAGCGGGAGCCTGAGGGGATGACCGGGACCCTGTGGGTAACCGGGAGCCCGGGGACCACCGGGAGCCTGAGGGGATGACCGGGACCCTGTGGGTAACCGGGAGCCCGGGGACCACCGGGAGCCTGAGGGGATGACCGGGACCCTGTGGGTAACCGGGAGCCCGGGGACCAGCGGGAGCCTGAGGGGATGACCGGGACCCTGTGGGTAACCGGGAGCCCGGGGACCACCGGGAGCCTGAGGGGATGACCGGGACCCTGTGGGTAACCGGGAGCCCGGGGACCACCGGGAGCCTCAGGCGCGCTCCCCTCACCCCCCTCCAGGGCCGCAGGGGGCGCGCGCGCCCGCGCGGCTCGGTGACGTCACACACGCGGGGGGCGGTGCGAGGAGGGGGCGTGGCCGGGCGCGCGCTTTTGTTTGGGGCGGCGCGTGCCCGGGCTGCCCGCGCGCCGCGGGGCGGGGCCGGGGGCGGGGCCGGGCGCGCGCGGCGGGGGGGGCGTGTCCGCGCGCGGGCCCGCGGGGTCAGTCGGAGCGCGGCGCCGAGCGGAGCGGAGCGGGGGCACAGCCGGGGCACAGCCGGGCACCAGCACCAGCAGCGACCGCAGCCGCACCGGAGCGAGCCCAGGATGATAAACACCCAGGACAGGTGCGCGGCGCGCCCCCTGCTCTCCCTCGCTCCTCAGCGCGGCGGCGGCGGGCGGGCCCGGGGGCGCGGGCGGGCGCTGAGGCGGCGGGGAGGCCGCGGGACGTGGGGAGGCCGCTCCGCCTTTCTCCGTTTAAAATCCTCATCGAGGCGTCGCTTCCCCATTGAGGAACCTCCCGTGGGTGGGTCTGGGCTCGCCGGGGCCTGAGCACCTCTCTCAGAGCAGCCCTCGCCGCGGCGGGGTCCGAGCGCTCCCTCCCCGCACCCCCCGCACCTCTCTCTGCCTGCAGAAAGGTGGCTTTTCCGGGCAGGTTGGGTGCCAGCAGGCACGAACTTGCGGGATCTCTGTATTTTTCTCAGCTGACCGATTTATGTCGTGTGTCTGTTCCTTGTTTAGAGTCCCCAGAGTGTCATTTCCTGCGCCTCTGTCGCCGATAAGAGCCCAGAGGATGCGTATGAAGCAGCCTTGGTTCTTGGCCGCTGTCTGTGTGGGAGATGCTTGAGCTGTGCTGTGTTCATCAGATGGTTGTTTACAATTTACTCCTCAAATCGGGCTCCTGGATATGTGTCTAGCATTAT
Organism: Corvus hawaiiensis; assembly: GCF_020740725.1. Taxonomy (NCBI): domain Eukaryota; kingdom Metazoa; phylum Chordata; class Aves; order Passeriformes; family Corvidae; genus Corvus; species Corvus hawaiiensis. The sequence continues at coordinate 21,869,609 of NC_063225.1, read as the reverse complement.
TATTATTATTATTATTGTTATGCAGCTGCATCTCCAGTGCCTGTTTTGGGAAGGGGCAGAAAGGAAAACAAACAAAACAGTCATTTCTCCAACGTCAGGGGAGCCCTGTCGATTCTTCCATCTGGTCTAAGTGTTCAAAACAAATAAAATCCCCAAAACACAAGGAAATGTGCCGATTTTGACCCCCGATGTGCTGGTGGTAATCCCAGCCTGGCTCCGGGTGCCGGGGCTGCCTAGGAACAGCTGTGATGGGGTTTTGAAGTTGCCGAGCTGCCCTTTGCACTTCCCAGGGACAGGGCACGGGGTTGGGATCGCTGGGAGTTTAGGGAGTTAAAATTACACCCGCGGGATGAGAGCGTAACACCGGCCTCCAGCTCCCCTTTCGGGCAGGGCTCAGCCGAGCAGCTTTTACTGAGGAGTCTCTCCAGGGAAAGGCCTTGGTGATCTAAATGCATCTTAATTTCAACCAAGCTGCAGGAAAGCAGCTTCTCCGAGGAGGAGAGACATCAGAAGGGAGCACAAACCTAACTTGCAAGCAATAAGCAGGCCGCAGGGAGAGTTGCCGTTTGCACAAGGATGCATGAAGGGATCAGACGCTGCCGGGTGTTTGCATGAATTTCTTCCCAGGGAGCTGAAGCACAGCTGGAGAAAGCAAAAGCCCTTTTAATCTGTGCCCCACACGCACTCTCTCCCCTGAGGGTGCTGCTCTCAGAGCCCTTATCCTGGAGGGGATAGTGGTGGCATGCAGGGACCCTGATTTTGGAGGGGGAGAGTGGAGGTGTGTGGATTTGGGCCAGGACGTGCAGGCAGCAGCTGAAGGGGGCTGGTGTTTTGACTTCTGCATGTGCCAGAGGAAGTGAAACTGGGAAGTGTCTTGGGCTGCTTTGCATGAAAACTGCCTCTCTGTTTAATTTTTTTTTTTTCCCACAACTCCACTTCATTATCCAGCTTCTCGATGCCTTGGCCGCAAGTTGGAAAGAGCTATCAATAGTACATTGTTGGCTGGAGGGTAGAGGGAGGAGGGAAGGGAATAACAAAGCTGCCAACAGCTTTCTGGGGGTGGGGACGGCACAAAGTGCTTTGTCATCCTCTCGACATCCACTACTACTGAACACACACTGGCCCATTGATAGCCCGAGGCACACCAGGCAGCACAGAACACCGGGCTTTGCCCCCAGACGTCTCCTGGTGTATTTGAACTGCCTTTTCTTCAAGAGGTCCCTGCTCTAGCACATGGGAATGCTGCCCCAGAGCCCCGTCTAGCGAACCTGGGGGAGGGAATATGTGGAGGAAGAGTATTAGTGTTTCCTGTAGAAAGATGGTTTTGGTGGTAGGTGGTGAGCAGAGATCCGTGGCGAATTCTGCCTTGAGCGTTCGTGAGTTAGGTTTTTGGCACTCAGAAATGCCAAATTTTAGTAGTTTGTTTGCAGCTGGCACAGGCAAGCTGCAAGGCCGGTGGATGGGGCTTGGAGCAACCTGGTGTAGTGGAAGATGTCCCTGCCCGTGGCAGGGGGTGGAACTGGATGGGCTTTAAGGTCCCTCCCAGCCCAAACCAGTCTGATTCCGTGTTTTTAGGCATCTCAGGTGGTTCTGACAGTGCAGATCTTTACTTGGTGTTTGGATACTTAAGCCTGTCTGCCTCGTGGAGAGGGATTAGAGTGGAAAAACACTGCACTGAGAACAGCTCGAGTGAGAAGTTTCAGGGCAGACAGTGAGTTGTCAGTACAGCTGCAGAATTTATCCACTTTAGCCTCATTCCTCGCTCCGTGCTCATGAAAACCCTCCCTCACCCCGTTGTTTTGGTGGTGCTTCCATAGCTTTGTGCCGGTGTGTTTCATAACGGGAGCACTGGGGAAGGACTGGTTTCCCTGCATGGCTTTTGCAGGCTGTGCTAGAGGAACATTGCTGAGCCTCAGCACAGAGCTTTTGTGGTGCTGAGAGAGGAACCAAGGCTCCAGAAGTAAAATAATTTGCTTTGATGAGCTTCCTAAAAGCTGGAGCAGGTATTAAAGCCTGTGTCCAAAGCGATCCTGGAAGACCGTGTGTAGGACTTCCAAACAAACTTGGAAACTGCAAGGGAAATGTGTTTTCTTGCTGTTCAAAGTAGCTCTGTGGGGTGAACTTGTAGTTTTTAGGGTTGGGGTGGAGGATGCTTGCATGACATTTCGTGTGTGTGTGAAAACATCGCCGTGGACATTGTGGAGCGTGTTGAAGGCATTTGAAGAACCGATCCTTTCACTCCTCCTGGGTCTGAAAATGTGAAACTTAAACCTTCTCCTCCTGGGCCCTGTTGATCTATTTGTAGATATTTGTCTCTAGAAAATGTGTGCTCATCTGGTCATGTGTTCCCAGCCATCTGCTCCTGGCAGCCTTCCAGGCCTCCCTTATTAGCATGAGGTTGCTCAGCACTCTCTCTGGGTTCCTGGCTCCAGCCCCTCCTCCATTCCTAACAAAACACGCTGGATTCTAGTGCCACTGGGGCAGGGGGTGGTTTCGATGTTGCCATCTGGGTGCTGTGGAGGAGCAGGGATACAAATGATTTGGGGGTTTGAGAAGCTGGAGCCTCTGAAATGTGATCCCTGCTAATGTAACCTGGTGCTCTCTCTTTTTCTTGCAGTAGTATTTTACCTTTGAGTAACTGTCCCCAGCTGCAGTGCTGCAGGCACATCGTTCCAGGGCCTCTGTGGTGCTCCTGATGCCCCTCACCCACTGTCGAAGATCCCCGGTGGGCGAGGGGGTGGCAGGGATCCTTCTCTTTCAGCTCTGATATATAAGGTGAGAAAGATTTAACATCTGTACATTGACTTGTACCTGTGTTACAACTGTGCTCAGTTTCTTTCGGAGTCTGATGGGAGTAAATGCAAAGAACTCCAAGATAATAAGTGGGAGAATAGGTAATTTTTCAGGGACTGAGCTGCAAGCAGGTCTCTCCTGCTTAAATATCACCTGTTTATTAAGAAATGAGAGACCATTGTGCAGCAGATCATTCACCAGCCTGTCCCCTGGGCCCTGCTGCAGCTATTGTACACAGAGCCCGCATTATCATAACATGAAAGGGCTTCTGAAATGTCTGGCAGCGAGAGGAAGCGGGAAGCAGAAAGGTGAAACGCAGCGAGGGTAGGGCTGATAAGCGCCTTCCTGCGCCCTGGTCCGGAAGGTGAAGCTGTCGGGGCCTGGGAGCTGCCTGAACCGAGGTGCAGATGGGAGAGGCAGCCATGCAGCTCCCAGGCAGGGGTGCCTCTAGAACATGAGCACAGGCAGGGCAAGATCAGGAAGGCTTTGTGTCTGCAGGCTTGCAGCTCTCTCATTTTGTGTTCCTCTTCATTCCACGGGACCTTTCCTTTCGAATGAGGAGACCTGGCTGCTCCTTCCTGTAGAGTAATTGGCACTTGTGTGACTTGGCTCACATCTGTCTCCTTTCTGGGACAAGGGCTGCTCTTCCATTTAGATGAGGCAGCCTGAATTTATGCTCATCTTGCAAATTTGGCTGTTGAGCCAGGGGTGTTGTCACAGGCGTTAGACCTGATTTTTAATTAACCCGTGGGTGGCACACAGATGTTACATGATGAAAAGATACAGACTCTTTTGGGCCACAGCTCCAGAGTCTCCTCTTGGAGTTTCTGAGAGAATCACAGACCTCATGGTTGCTTTCAGAGTTACCTTTGGTGAATTTTCAGCACTTTTCTCACCCACTTCCCTTGCAAAATGTCAACCTCTGAGCCTCCGGTGACAAGATCCCATCAGTTTAATGCTCGAGGTGAACTGTCACAGATGTTTGGGGGGTACAGAGGGGTACAGACTCCAGAGAAGCAGCACAGTGGGCTTCCTGTCACAGAAAGAAGGTACAAAAATAGCTTCAAGAGGGCTCAGGACAAGTAGTTAATTCCCCTCTGGGTGGGAAATGGAAACTCCTGCCAGCCAGCTTTGCCAAGCCTCATGTGAGCACCAGGCAAGGCCCAGAGGCAGAAAATGGGGTCAGCATGGAGGAGGAAGGTGGGAGGAATCATGGTTTGGTGACTTTGGAGTCTTTGATTCCAGTACAGCCTTGAACTTGCACAGATTTTGGCAGTGGTGTGTAGGCAAGGGGCATGTCTTCCAGATAACTGCATCTCAGAAATATGGATGGAATTCTTCCTGGATTTATTGCTTGACAAAACTAGCAGAATCTATCAGAAAATCAGCCCCTTCTGTAACAAAGGATCATGGAATTGTTTGGGTTGGAAAAACCCTCTAAGGTCATTGAGTCCAACTGTTCCACCAGCACTGCCATGTTCACCACTAACCCATGTCCCCAGGTGCCGAATCCACAGGGCTTTTAAATCCCTCCAGGGATGGTGACTCCAGCATTTCTCTGGGCAGCCTGTGCCAGGGCTGGACAGTTCTTTTGGAGAAAACGTTCTCCCTAAGATGCAACCTCCCCTGGCCTGGAAATGGTTGAGGTCATTTCCTCTCATCCCATCCCTTGTTCCCTGGGAACAGAGCACAACTCCCACCTGGCTGCACCCTCCTGTCAGGGAGTTGTAGAGAGCAAGAACGTCCCCCATGAACCTTCTTTTCTCCAGGCTGAGCCCCCCCTGCTGCTCCTCATCAGACTTGTGCTCCAGACCCTTCCCCAACTCTGTTCCCTTCTCTGGACATGCTCCAGCCCCTCAACGTCTGTCTTGGAATGAGGGGCACAGAACTCACCCCAGGATTTGAGGTGTGTCAGACCTCAGAGGGGTTACAGGGCTCTGTCTGCCCCCTCGGTCGCCCACTCAGTCTGGCAGTGCTGTAGTTACAGCAGCCTGTAAGCCAGCAGCCACCAGCATGACCTGGAAAGGCATCTGGATCCAGAAGCTTAAGTCCTTTTTCCAGCTGTATCAGCTGTTCCAGTCCCAGGGATGACCTTTCCGAGCACGCCTGCCTCTGCCGGCGCATGCAGCACTCGGGTACATCGCTGCTATAAATCGGGGCTCCCTGTAAGTGCTGGCATTTTTGTGTTAAGAGACTTAAAGCTCAGCCCTCCATCTGGGGAGCTCTGCTGGAGCTGGGAATGCCACAGTGCCCAGTGAGCAGCCGAGACATGCCCTGGCTGGCAGACTTGGCAGGAGGCTGCAGGTGTAGCACATGCCAGCAGCCGGTGCTTCCACGCCTTTCTCCAGCCACTTGGCCAGGGTGGATCGTAACATCCTTCCTTCTGACCCTGCCAGCACGCCAGGGCCTCCTCCTGTCCTTCCTGGGACATCTGAGGAGCGGAGCAGAGCTGGAGAATCTTGGGCTCAGTGAATTGGAAGCAAGTGGAAGTTGGTCCTCGCGACTTTGTGTTGCTGAAACGGAGCCGGAGGGCTGGGGAGCCAGGGTTTGGGCAGCTGGGTAAAATTCAGTCTGGTGGCAGGGGATTTTGTCCACAGGAACATGGCAGGGGGATTCTGTGTGGGGATTTTTCCAGGGTGAACTAAAACCGAGTGCTTGTTGTGTAAACAGGATTTTGCTTTGAGCAGCTTCCAAAGAATTCTGGGCTGCTGCTGCTGCTTCACAGGAGCAGCCCACAGAGCCCTTCTCTTCCCTGGCATCTCTTGTTTGGATGCCTAGAAATAAAGTGTCAGCTGCCCCAGCCAGGCTGTGTAAATGTAATTCCCACTGAACCGGGGGAACTGGTTCTGTTAATCCCTGTGGTCGTGCTGTCTTTGGCTCCTAGGCTGTCACAGGGGGGTTTCAGTGGAACAGCCTCACTGGGTTTAGAGCACTGGACATAATTTCTGGTGACAAGGAGCTTCTGAACCAAATGGCTCAGAATGCTTTTCCCTTCCTGTGGCAGTGCCAGTCTTCCCAGCCAAAGGCACACCTCCCATGTCAATCCCAGCCTGCTTTCCTTACCTTCCTCACCCGGTTTCAGTCTTGTGAGCATGGGAAAAGCACGATCTGTGAGCTTTTCTGGAGAGAAGGATGTTTTCTGGAACAGAAACACCTTCTACACTAAAACAACAGCTATAAAGGCTCCTGTGAAGTCACTGCTGAAGGATATGTACGTAAGTCCCTTGGATTTGGTTTTTTTTAAGTACCTCTGTACTCAGCCCTGCCTCTCTCTGCTGGCTTCATCACAGCCACAGCCTGACCTCACTGGAGCAGCTCTCAGTGCATTTCTGGTGCATTCAGCCACTCAGACTTCCTTCAAACTCTGTGAATAAACTTATTTCCTACAGGATATTTATTCTGATGAAGTGTAAACTTGTTTTTCAGCTCAGCTTTGTGGGCTTTCAATGAATGGCAGCTTCCTCTGCTCTGCTTTCCGAGGCCAGGCAGCTCCCACTTTGCACATGGTGTTACTTTGTCACCAGTGTGAATGTCCTCGGCGGCTTCTCTGTCATACAATAGTCAAACCAAGGGGCATCTATTTTAAGACACGAGGTAATAGGAATTAAAGCACTGGGACAGTGGCTGGAGGAGCCTGGAAAGGCTTGTAAGGAGCTGCTGAATTAATCACCCTGTTAAAATAAAATACTTGGAGGCTGGGCACTTGCTCACCCAGTGACCCAGTGGAGTGAACCACTGCCCACCCACCTGCTGAGGAGGGAGGGACACAGGGCCCTGCAGGTGCTCTCATGACCTCGAGTATCTGCTTTACTTCTGCCCTTCAAAGCTGTGCAGATGCCTGTGAATGTGAGGGACAGGGACACACGAGCTGTCACCAGGCACAGGGGACGGTTCAGCTTCACTGCAGTTACAGCATTAACTCAGGGCTCTGCTGCTTTTGCTGGGGCTCTTTGCACTGGAACATGGAAATCATTACTGGGCAAGCCAAGTGCCTGCAGGAATTGTCTGAAGGAATAGAGCTTTAACCACGGAATTGTTTTCTAGGAACTGCTGAGCTGATCCCAAGTGATCTGCATGCTTGGCATTCTCATGGGGCAGGGCTGGGGAGGGACGTGTGTGTTTGTGGTCTCTGGAGAAGACCTCCTCACAAGCTTCACATTGGCTCTGGAATCTCCCTGCGCTCTGTGTTTCCCTCCCTTACACCAGGAGGCAAACCATTGGTTATAAAATCTGGGAAAGCAATTTGTGGTCACTCCTGGAACAGAAAGGCTGTGGTGGGGAATGGGGAGGCACCAAAACTGGTTGGGCTGCGGCAGCAGAAGCTCTGCCAGTGTGTTGGGTCCAGTTGTGTTCCTGGAAGGGCAGTTCATGAAGCACCACCAGATGTGGCTGGGGAGGCAGTGAGGGAGTGGAGTCTTCTACTCTGAAATTTAATATTATGTCAATATGTAACACTACATTCCCTTAACAGGAGAACACAGCTATAAATCACTCTGAGGGCTGAGAACTGTGTGGTGTGTCCCTGAGCCAGCAAAAAGGGAAGGGAAAATCATAATCCTCTTCTCAGTAAAACCCTAAGACCCCTTTGCATTTGCTGTCTCCAGTTGTCCCCTGGCTGTGCAGGACTTTACATTTTTTATTTTCCCAGGATGAGAAGATCACTGTTAGCCAAGATGTCCCAGTGCACGAAGGGAAGCCTCACATTGTCCACTTCCAGTACAAGGTCACAGAGGTGAAGACCTCCTCCTGGGATGCAGTGCTCTCAAACCAGAGCCTCTTTGTGGAAATCCCTGATGGATTATTAGCTGATGGAAGCAAAGAAGGGTAAGTTCTGGATCCCAAAGGTGCAGCTGTGGCTCCTGTGGGGCAGGACTTCGCTTACATGGGTGATGGTGGACAGACACCCCATCCCTGGAAGTGTTCCAGGCCAGGCTGGATGGGGCTTGGAGCAGTATGGTCTAGTGGAAGGTGTCCCTGCCCATAGCAGGGGTTGGAACGAGATGAGTTTTAAGGTCCCTTCCAACCCAAACCGTCCTGGGATTCCAAGCTGTGTGCAGGGAGAATGGGCTGTGCAATGGCAGCTCTGTTCATGGTTTGTGCACATTCTGCTCCCTTGTCTGCAGAGTCCCCCATGGGAACATTTTCCCCCCAGTGGTAATTCCAGATGAGTTGCCATTTTTTGAGTCCCAACACTAATGAAAAACAAGCAATAAATGAGCAGAGTGAATCTTTGTATACTCTGCTACAGAAAGCCAGCAAGATTCTCTCTGATATTTTATTATTTTTTCATTTTATTTTTCCGCTGGCCACTTGGCAAGCCTATCTTGGCTGGTTTTCCTCTCTTCCAGGGAAGAAAAAACCCCTCCATCCTATTGATGCTCTCCTCGTCAGTAGGTGGATTTGCTCTTGGAGCGCTGCCGCGCTGGCGCCGGGCTCTGCCAGCAGCTCTGATTTTTCTCTTGGCAGAATCCGCTCGTGTTCTGTCCAGACAGCTCTGCTCTGGGAAGTTTGGGTAAACGCAGCTTCCAGAGCAGCTCCTCCTGCCAAGTGCTGTGCCAGAGGTCTCCGCTGCAGCGTAGATGTGGCTTTGCTGGATTCCTCTGTGGAGCAATCCGCTCCGCCTAAATCTCCAAGCAGGCTTCAGCCCTCGGTGACACGAGCTAATTAAGGAAAAACCCACTGGTGTGCACCTTCAGGAAGTGGCAGTGTTGCTGCTGTCTCGCACTTGTCTCATTTGACTCTGAGTCCAGATAAATGTTTGTGTAATTTCTGCGGTTGGCCCGTAAACCTCTGGGCTCTCCCGGGAATGGGTCCTTCTGGGAGGGGATTTATTTGCCAGTGTCATTGTGACTTAAAGCACAATTTTGTCAGGTTATTTTTAGCTGGGTGAAACAGCCGAGGAGAGGCCATAATTAAAGTAGTTCATTAACATATTAACAGAACCCTTGCAAATTTAATCTCCTGTGCTGCTGTGCTGACGGCTGGTTAATGAGATGTGGAGTGAAGGCCTGTTTGTCACTGCTCTGGCAGCGCCAGTGGTTACAAGTGACAGCAGTTGCTCCGTGTGCCACCCCGGAGGCTCGCAGAGGGGTTACTGCGGCACCGCTTCCATCAAGAGGTGGCAGAAATAATCCAGCTGGAAAGGCAGGAAGCGAGGATTCAGGGGGCAGCAGCTGTGCCAGGCAGCCAATGCGCTCAGGAAATGGCTTTGCCTGCGCACACATTCTCTGGGGATGGTTGGCTCTCCTTTTCTGCCTGCCATGAGCTCGGTTCTGGGCGGTTTTCCTTCCCAAAAAGCACAGAACTCCCAGATCCCCCCTGTGCATTGTCAGGGAATGCAGCCTGGCCTGGGAGCAGCTGCGATATTCCGCTTCCTGCCTACGAAGGCTTCAGTCCCAAAGCACCACGGGTGGGGAGGGTGTTTGTGGCTGTGAGGACAGGGACTTGTCGTGACTCGGAGCAAGGACAGCTCTTGAATCTGCAGGGCAGGAAGCCCATTGTTTCAGCACCCATTGTTCGCTGGAAGGGGGCTGTAAACAATCTTTGAGTCTGAAAACATCCAAATGGTTGATAATTCGATAATGCTCAGAGGCTTCCTCAGGACAGGACTTCCCAGAGCTGATGTCCTTTTGTCTTCCCCCTCCTTGGCAGGTTGTCAGCACTGCTGGAGTTTGCTGAAGAAAAAATGAAAGTCAACTACGTCTTCATCTGCTTCAGAAAAAGCAGAGAAGATCGAGGTGAGGGCTGGCCCGCGCTCGGGTTTGCTCCTGACATCCCACACGGTGCTGCTGAACCTGTAAAGAAACTTGGGAATCCCAGGGCAAGACCCACAGGACCCTCCTAGTGCAGGGGTTGTTATGTGCCTAATTCTTAGAGGAATAGTTTCCTGTGGAGGAAATAAGCCCTTTTTGGAGGGTAAGGGTGAAGGGAGTGTTGTGGTTTCTCCAGCAGGTCTGCTGGGTAGGGCTTGGAGCACCTGGTCTAGTGGAAGTTGTCCCTGCCCATGGCAGTGGGGTGGAACTCCATGAGCTTTAAGTCCCTTCCAGCCCAAACCAATCTGGGATTCCATGATAAGACCTGGTTTGGTGCCCCGCCATTAAATACTCTGGTGCAAAAAGCTGCTCCTGAATGATTTGGGGGGTTTTCTCATCCAAAGTCAGTTAATATTCCCCTTTTGGTGAGCAGTGAAGTCTCTGTTTGGCACCAGGCTGCTCTGACCTGGAAGGTGAAACCAAGGAGGAGTTATTAGATGGAAAATAAGCACTTAGACCCTGTTGCCCTGAAATTCATCAGCTTTTTAAAGATCTCCTGGCACTTCTGTCCTTTCCAGGCTTACAGGTAATCCTGGCCCTGGCTCGAGATGCTTATGGCTTTGGGGGCTGCATTAGGATCTAAAGATAGACGTGTTGGGTGAGGGATTACAGCCCGGGGGCTGGGGACATGTCACTCTAAATCCCACCAGACTCGGGCTGTATCCTAGCGAGTAACTCCAACCCCAGTTCTAATTTTACTCTGCAGCTTCATGAGCTGCCCCGGCTTCTCTGAAATGAAGGCCCTTAGCAGAGCTAAGCCGAGCTGAGCCTAGGAAGATGTCATCATCCCATATTACCATGCCAGGAATAATTTCCAAATCAAGTCCTGGCTGTTATGTCACCACCAGCACTGGTTTGCGTAGGTGGCCCCCGCAGAGGCTGGGGACAGGGGACAGCCAATGCCAGGGGTTGTTGTAGGAATTCTGGAGGGCTCCAGATCCTGGGTCCTTGTCTATGCAGCTGAAATTCAGTGCTGCCAGAAAATACCTTCAGGAGCTCCTCTACATGGTCATTCAGTGTCCTGGAGCGGATCGCCCGAGGGTGCCGCAGGAGTGGGACACTGCACCAGGGTGAGTGCCACAGGTCACGGGAAGCCATTGCTCCAGTGACACAGGCACAGCATCACAGAACCGTATCTGACAGCCCCGAGGTCTGGGGGCTTCTGGGCTGGCCCCGCTCTGAATCCCCACATGTAACCCAAAGTGGCTTTCCTGAGGTCCCACCCCGGGCTGTGCAGAGCTGTCTGGAGTTTCCACTGAGCTCCAGGACCTCCTTATGGAGACAGCAAATGCCTCGTCCCTAAGCAGATCCCTCTTTGCTGCTCTCTGTCCTCTCTCGGCACTCTGGGGATGCTGGGGCAGGACAAAACGTGTGGGATGGCCACATGCGTCCTGGGAAAGCGGGGATGTGCACCTGGTGCAGGCAGACCACCAACCACTGCTGTTTCTCACGGGGGATAAAAGAAACATTGCAGGAGAAATACGGACAAAGCTGCTCAGCTGCACAGCTGAAATCCCTTCACACTTAGGAGCAGCTGCGATGAGCACAGGAGGAGACAAAAACCCCTGCTGGAGAGGGCTGTGCTTCTCTGCATTGGAGGCTCTGGATGCACTCATAGAGGGTGTCCCATGCACTTGGATGGATATTCATGGCTCAAGGGAGAGGTAAAGAGGATTATTCCTGGTGGTAACAGATTTCCTTATCTTTGGTAGCTCCACTCCTGAAGACATTCAGCTTCTTGGGCTTTGAGATCGTGCGGCCTGGCCATCCCGCTGTCCCGTCACGGCCGGACGTGATGTTCATGGTGTACCCCCTGGATCAGAGCTCTTCCTCCGATGAAGAATAGCTGCAGAGGGGGACTCCAGCAGGACCCCAATTTGCTGTGGAGGGGAGAGGGGACCACCTCCTTTCCTGAGGAAAGGGAAGCCAAGCTTCTGTTGGACTGCAAGCGCATTTCTCATTGTTAGATTGGGCTGTGTATCCCCAGAGTTGACTCTCATTGAAGCGTGTTGCCTAGAGAACTATCTATCACACATGTAATCATCACTAGGAAAAGGAAGATGTTCATGAACTGGCATAGGAGCTCTTCCCATGCAGCTGCGTGGTGTGGGAGCCCTGGGGTCGGTACCACCTTCGGGACTCCTCCCGACCTGCGTCGGTGCCTCCTGCCCGCCCGGCGTGGGCTCAGCTGGGACACCTGTTCATTTCCCACTCAAGACCTTAAAAACGGCCTGGCTTGGTGTGGGGCACGTGCAGGAGACGCTCGAGTCTATCCTTTAACACTACATTAAACCCCCCATGCGTCTCCACTCCGATGCTGGTTTAACTGGTCTAACCTTTATTTTTCCCTTTTTTGAAAACTTCTTGCTCTTCCAGCTTTTGTTTTACGCAGTCTTAACCCTGTTCCATGTTCCCACTGCACTATCACGGCATTCAATAAAAGGGGCATTCAGATGAACTTCACACACCTGGGGCTGCTTATTTGGGAGGAGCAGTTTCCTGAGCTGCACGGTGATGGTTACAATGGTCCAAAGAGCCAAGAAAAGCTCCTGCCTTTACCCTCCAACCCGGGATGGGGCCGGCGCAACCCCAAGCCCTCACCTCTGCTCTTGTTCACCTTCCCACAGGGATGAGCTCGAGGCTCGAGATGCCACCAGTGGCTGTATCCAAAGGGCTGTGTGGGGGCAGGTGCTGGGATGCTCTCCCCATCCAGGAGCTTTTCTGGGAAGGGGCCATGGTGCCAGCAGTCGGTCGTGGCTCAGCCCAGCCCTGTCCCATGCCGGAGAAGGAGGTGCCCTGTCCCTGTCCCGTGGCACTGTATCCTGGCTGGCTCTGTCTGACAGGCCCCAGGGAAGAGGGATGTGCCCCAGGGCCGTGCCCGCGGCTCTTCCTGGCCTGGCTCCTTGTTGTGGGATTGCTCCTGTTGTGCTCTCGCCCTTCGACGAGGATTCTGTTGGAAGCTGGACCTGAGTCATTCCATATCCACCATGGTCAGTGTTTGGTTTGGGAGAGGTGGGGCTGGGATATGAATGTGTGTGAATAAATCATCTTAAAATTTGGGTCTCTTTTGCCCTCCTTCCCCTCCATGAAACCAAGGGGCCGGAAGGAGCTCTGCTCCCTCCAGCAGGGTATTAGACCCTACATCAGTTTAAAATCAAGTGGGCTGTCCCCTGAAAGAGGAGCCCTCGGGAATGGGTGTTCCCTGGCTAAAACTGCTGAGTGCTGCTTCTGGCTTGAGAAGGGCGCAGTTTCATCCCTTCTTGTAGCTGGAGCTGCCCCGGCTCTGGCCTGGGACTGGCCGGTGCCTCCTGGGCATCTCTGCATGTGCGGGCAGCCTGCTGCCACCCCATGGTGCTCCAGGCTGGCACATCGCACCTGAGGGGATGGGAACCACTTTGCTCCTTCTCACTGGTAAAATTGACTGGAAAAGTGCAGGATTCTGGTCACAGGAGCTGGGGTGAGGCTGATCCGAGCTCTTTATTGTGCTGGAGATGCGGGGCTGTGCCACTGCATCTGCTTCTCTGACAGTCCCAAATCCTCTCCTGCCCTGCCTCAAGTAAAGGTGGGCAAATGTGGATTTCTCAGATCACCAAATGCATTCCGAAACACCCTCTGGAAAATCTGGAAGGTGCCTCTGACGTCCCTGGGTGCTGCCTCCCACACGGATCACCTCCGCGGCAAAGCTGGAGGAACCAAGCCCTGCCCTGTGACCGCCCTGTGCGCCCAGTACCTCCTCTGCCCTGGGGCCGTGGTGTAGGGCAGGGCCTTGGTGCCCAGGGGTTCAAGCCTGGGGGGTTCTGCCAGGTCTGAGTTCAGCTGCAGGCCCCGCCAGAGCCCTAAGTGCTGGGGCAGAGCTGGATCCAGGGGCGCAGGGCAAAAGCCTTGGATCAGTGAGCACCAGGAGCCTTCTCAGATGCCCAAGATGGGGGAACCCCCCCTCCCACCCCCAAAAGTCACTGGCCACAGTTTTTGGGGATAAAGGACCAGACTTGGGGGAACAGGAAGAAAAAGCCACCCTCACAGGTTTGTGATTGTCTCTTAAAAAGATTTATTCTCCCTCCTTGCCCAAATGTACAAAGGCAAGAAGAGTACAGTTTGTATATATATATATTTATATATATATATATAAAAAAACAAGGAACTTGGTAATAATGTACACTTTACAGAAGGGCAGAGTCAGGAAGACTGAAATGAAACCCAACACAGCAACGCCAATGGAAACGAGCTATAAACACCAACGGTCTGACACCGGGGCTGGGGGTGGCCCCGTGGGCAACAAGTGGCCCAGAGAACCCAGGAAATGTCAAACCTCAAACCTATTCTGCATCAACTGTTGTTTCATTTAACACCTAAAGGGAGACTCAACTGGGACCCAACTGGGAAGGTGGGGAGCAGCCCCCCGACCCCCTCCGACTGCCAGCAAAGCCTGTGGCACCCCCCAACACCCCCAGGCACTTCCTCTGCGCCGCTGGAGCCGCTGTGGGCCCCGGCCGTGCTGGGAGCCAGGCTGTGCCGGGCCGGCCGAGGCTGGAGGTAGGAGCAGCCAGGGGGACGCTCCTCCACAGGTGGGATGTGGGGCTCTCCAAAGCACTCCGGCCCCGCCAGTCCCCAGCCCCGTGGCTGCACGTGGCTCTGTGACGGGTGCGGGGTGGGTCCGTCACCCACCCTGTCCCTGCGGAGTATGCCGGGCCACGCGGCCCCATCTCCTTCCAAAGACAACGAAGAGTGGCAGAAAAGTGAGTCAAACAACAAGAGCAGGCCAGGGCCACCATGCTGCCAGCACCTGAACTGGGGCCGAGAGCAGCCAGTGCCTCCTTTCCAACTGGGTACAGTGGGATGGGGGAAGAAACGGGGAAAGAAAACAAAACCCAAAACAACAGCTTTCAAACAATTGCTTTTTACAGTATGTACAGAGCCCAGCGGGCAGAGCATCCCCGTACAGCGGCCCTCGGGGCCGGGTGCGACACGGACACACACAACCGAGACCGATGGCCCCCATGTCCCCCGGCTGGGCAGCGGGAGAGGCGGGGGCAGCAGGGGCGGCCCGGCCGCTGCGGGGCCGAGGTAGAGTGTCGGCCTGGGGAGAGAGAGCCGCTCTGGGGCGGGGGCAGAGGACCAGAAAGCCCCTGTCCTCGGAGCTGGGGAGCAGCCAGGAGTGGGGACCATCTTCCTCCAGGACCTGGTGCCCCCAGCCCTGGCACGAGGCTGGAGCGGGGACCAGCATGGCCCCACATGCCTCTGGCAGAACCTAAGTGTGCTTGTTCCTCACTGCGCCCTGCCTGCGCCCTGGGGAAGCCGCCCTAAAAGCAAAAGGTGGATGAAAAGGGGAGCCACAGCCCCCCACAGCAGGATGTGTTGCCCCAGGGTTTGGGGGGCACTTGCCATGGTAGTGGGGCAGAGGAGAGGCTGGGATTTGCAGAGTTGCAGCTCAGAAACCAAAGCAAAAGCCACGGGCAGGTCTGGACCATGCACGGCCTGGGGGGCTCTGGCAGCCTGTGCCCTGCTGCCCCCAGCCCCACAGAGCCCCAGCCCCCATGGGCAGAGGCTGCTCTGCCAGAGCCAAGAGCTTCCCCACCCCCACTCTGGCCATCGACCGTGTGTTGGCAGATCAGGCACAGAGTTGTGGGTGCTGTGGGGTGCAGGACCAGATGAGGGACTGGGAGAGCCCCACAGCTGCCTCCAGCCAGGCTGCCACCCACCCGCCCAGCTTGCACCAGCCCCCCGACACCTGCCGAGGCTCCGTGAGCCAGTCCTTGCTTCCTTTCCTGAGACTGTGGCCACACAGCAGGCTCAGCCCCGTGTTCCAAGTCCCCGCCTGCCCCCAGTCCTGTCGTGAAGCAGCAGCTCGCAGAGACACGGCAGGGTCCCAAATTCATCGAGAAACCTCAGTGCTTCTGTTTCCTCTTCATATGCACCAGGCAGGTGAGTCGCCTCCAACCTGAGCGCTGGTGCCCAGTAGAATAAATATATCCGCAGGTACCAGCTCATCCACTCACCAGAGAGGGGTGTGGTGGGGAGTCAGTGTGTGTCCGACGGGGGAGAAGACAAGAGTCTGCCTCGGATCACGGCAGGAACGTCAAGCAGTACAAATTAACACCATTCAACTGATGTCTAAAGGAGTCTCCAGCGCTTCCCCATGTGAGCCAGTCACACGTCTTGTACAGCCCAGGAATCCTGGCGTGTCACATCCTGCCACGACCCAAGGGCAAGTCAGCTCCCGCGAGCCCCGAGGCCACGGGCAAACCCTAAACCCTCGAGGGCACCCGTGAGCACCCGGCCCAGCCACCTGCGGCCCAGCCCAGCCGCCCACGCGGAGGTGCGGCGGGAGCAGAGCCTTACCGTTCTCACCTCCGGGGAGGTGGGTATAGGGAGGGAGTGGAGCCTTGCTGGCTGGCAACGATGGCTGTGGAGGAGAGACCTGGGGGGGAGAAGAGGTGTCAGGAGCTGGCAGACAGGGCCGGGCACCTCGCTGGGGACAGTGTGAGGGTCCCACAGCCCAAGGGCAGGTGCAGCTCCCCCCCAGCCCAGCCCCGCTCTCACCTGTTGCATAGGGCAGGTTGTACTGTGCTGGCAGCAGCGAGTACCCGAGGTGGTGGTGGTGGTGATGCGTGGAGAGCAGGCGCTGGGAGGGCGACGTGCGGGGCCGGTCGCCGCTCCTCTCCCCCGCGCCGGCTCCCCCGACGCTGCTGCAGCTCCCGCTGCCCCCCACCACCCCACAGCCGCCGCGGTCCCGCTCCTGAGACGTCTTCTCGCTTATCTGGAGAGGGGAAAGCAGACACATGCTGAGGGACATGACCAGCTACCCCGGGGCACACACCGGGATATTCCCTCTGCCTTTGCCCAAAAAGCTCCCATGATACTGATGGGAAGTGGTGGGACAGCCAAGAGCCTGTGGAGAACACAGGGCCTGTTTGAGGACAACTCTTTCCTCACTGTGTCCAAGCTCTGTCTCCCAGCTCAGCCCAGGAGGAGCCATGGGATGGAGACAGCCCCCACATCCCACCTGCCAGCTCCAGGGCTGAGGACAAGTGTCACCTGGTTGCTGCAGGGCCTGGAGAAGCCCCAGTGCTGGGGCACAGGTTTGGCTGGTCCATCCCAAAGGCTTTGTAATGTTGGGATACTCCACAGCTGCAGGTCCCCCACAGCAGCAGAAATAGCAAAACCACACGGCAAGCGGAGCTGCTCCCACCTCATTACAGGATGCAGGGACTATCCCACAGAGCTGGGCAAAGCCAGCACCCTCTGATCCTCACCGTGGGTGATTTGCTCTTGTAGTGGCTGGCGTGCTGCTGCAGGATGTCCAGGGCCTTGGACTCCGAGCTGGATTTACAGCTCACACTGGGGCTGGCTCGGGACTTGTCGCTGTCATCGCTGCCGGACGCCTTGCTCCCGTACGGAGAGAAGGAATAGCTGGAGGGTAGGTATGACCCTGGGGGGAGAAGAGCAGTCAGGGCACCAGGAGTGTTCGGGCAGCACAGTGGGAGCATGGGGCTCTGTATGCGTGTGAGAGGATGTCCCACAGCCATCCCCCACCCTGGGAGCAGGGACAGCCGGGAACAGACACCCCTTGAAGGGCCTGGCTCCCTACCTGGGTAATTCTGCATCATGACGGTGGGCATGGCGCGGTAGCTGGGGTGGTTGGGGTCGTACGACTGGCTGTAGGAGTAGCCGTGCATGTAGGGGATGTAGGACTGATGCTGCGTGAGGGGTGAGGACACGGGGACGTGGACACTGGGCCTGGGGTCCTTCCCCACCATGCGAGCCTCCTCAGTGGGGGTCAGCTTGCACTCGGAGCTGGTGCTCTCCTTCCCGTCCTCCTTGGACGAGGCTTCTTTGCTTCGACTTCTTTCTTCCTTCAACTTTCGGTCCCTCTCCTCTTTCCACCGCTCATCCTCCGTCTTGATGTCTGAGTACTTTGCTGGGTACACGTAGGTCCACATCCGCGGCTCAGCTTCCTGCAAGAACAGCCAACCATCAGAACAGCTGCCTCGCCCCGGCCCTGCCTGTCCCAAAACCAGCCTGCGTTTGGAGGAGATTGGTGAACCCCACTCCCCAGGGCTCTCCTTGGCCCATCTGTGGGTTTTGTTTCCTCAGCCCATCCGTGGCCTCCACTTCCTGCAAGAACAGCCAACCACCAGAGCAGATGCCTCCCCACAGCCCCATCTGTCCCAAGCTCGGTTTGGAGGAGACCAGCAAACACCACCCCCCTACCCTGGACTCTTCCCTAGCTCATCCATGGCCTCACAGCCCCACCCTTTTTCTGGTCCCAAGGGAATCCCATGGAGTGCCACCACAAGCAGAGGACAACACGTGTTCTCCGAGGTGATGGCCCCAGCAAAGCCCGGTGAGCAGCTTCCTGCAGGAGCAAACCCGTGGCTGGGCTGGCAGACAGGGCAGGGCATTACCTGTCTGTACCAGAGAACAGGGTCCACCTCCGCTTGTCGGCCACACTCGGAGCCAGGCTTCATCTCAGCCGTCTCCTTCCCGAGGTGACCAGCCTCACTCAGCTTCACCTTGAGCCCCTCGGCGACCTGGCTGCTGGACAGCTTGGACGAGTCTTCCAGCTTGGGGATGATGACGGATTTGGCCATATCAGGACCTCCCTGCTCCTTGGGCTTGCTCAGCCCTGACTTGACGAGGTCCGTGAGGCTCGGGGCTTTGGTCAGCGTTGGGGGCATGGGTGGCTTCTGCTTCCATTCCTCTTTGAGAGCCGCCTCCCTCTCTTTCAAGCCCAGCTCCACCTTCTTCTCCAGCCCTCGCTGCTGCTGCTGCTCCAGGCTCTGCCGCTGCTTCTGCTGTTCCTCGTACTGCTGGCGGTAGGCAGGGTTGGTGCTCAGCAGGTGAGCATGGTAGCCCTGCTCGTTGTAGCCATAGGGCGGCACGTAGGCGTACTGGTTGTAGTAGAGGGACTGCATGTACATGTTGGGGCGCTGCTGGATGACTGAGGGCTGCTGGCTGGAGCCACTGCCGAGCTCTGCCTTCTTCTCTTCACAGCCTTCACTCTTCACCTTCACCTCCGGGTTCTCCTGCTCCTCGTCCTTCTTCAGCTTCAAGGCCTGTGTCTCGGCTGCAGACTGCCCGCCAGGGTTCAGGGGTCCTGGGCTGGCCTGGGGGTAGCCAGGGGAATAGTAGGTTTCAAAGCCTTGGTAGTAGGGAGACTCTTTGCTCTGCGGTTGTGGTGGGAAAAGAGCTTTTTTGGCGCCTTCCTTGACCAGCTGCTCCGGATCCTTTGCCTTCACGCTCTCCAGCTTGCCCTCCCCATCCTCCCCAGCGTCGGAGATGTCTGAGTAAGCCGGGCTGTTGGTTTTCACCGAGCTGGCCTCTGCCCCGTTCTGGGTGACAACGTGCAGTGGGGTCAGGGGCTGGGCTGGGTTGGTGCTCTCCAACCTGCTGGCCCCGCCGATGGAGGGACTGGGTGCGTTGTCGGTGAAGCTGTAAATTTTATCCGCCTCGGCCTTGATGCTGGCGAGCCGGCTCTGGTGGGGGTCGGATGAACCGTTCAGCAGCCCCTCGCCTTTCATTCCCAGCTCGCTGGATTCCCCCCGGAAAGGGCTCTTACCTTCCTCTGCTCTGCAGGCTTTGCCGGGAGTCAAAGGGTTTTCCACCTCTTTGGGCTCTTTCTTCTTCTTGTCTTTCTTCTTCTTCTCCTTGGAAGGGGTGAGGGCAGGGTTGACGGCGAAGGGCTCTCCCATCACCGTTGGCTTAGGCTGGATGGGTTTGAGCTGGGGGCTGTTGGGCATGGTCTGGACCACGGTTGTGGTGAGGCCAGCGGAGGAGCCGGGGCTGGCTGTGGTGAGCGTGGCAGTCTGGAAGGTGTAAATCGGCTGCGGGGGAATGGCCGGTGCAATGGGTCTGGCGGACTTCAAGCTTTTGGAAGGGATCTTCTCCTGTTTAGCACCAGAGGCCTTCTTTGACTTGTCCTTATCAATGCATCGCTTCTCCAGAGAATCAAAGTCATCGTTACTCGTCTCATCGGCCACCGAGGGACCATCCTCAGAGCCATCATTGGACAGAGCACCTGGGTCTGTGTCCCCTTCCCCACCCACCTTCTTCTTGCAGGGGACCTTGGCGCTGAACTTGCTGGATGGGGAGGGGCTGTGGGGCTCCATCAAACGCACCTTGGGGGTGGCCGAGCGAGCGGGTGAGAGGGAGCCCTTCTGTGTCCCGGCGGCACCGTTGCAGCTCCCGACGTCAGCATGCAGGGAGGGCTCCTCGCCATACTCACTGTCCACATCTGCCTCCAGCTTGCTGTCATCATCCGTGTGTGCGTGGGCCTGGTGGTACTTCAGCCCGTTGATATGCTTGTACTTCTTGTTACAGTTGGGGTGGGGACAGTCGATGAGGATGGGAGAAGGGCAGTTGCGCTCCAGGACAGCCGGCTCCACCTTGACCGCGGCAGGCGGCACCGTGGCCGAGCCCATTGAGTTTGTGCGGATGCGTTTACTGCCCTTGGAGTCCTCCGAGCTGGAGTTCAGCTCCATGTCAGAGAGGGGTTTGCTCTTCCGCTTGGTGACGGAGGAGGGACTGGCCTTCACGTCCTCGGCGGTGCCACCAGGCGGGGTGCGGTGGTCCGAAGAGTTCTGGCTGCCCCGGCGCCCCTTGCTGTTGGCTCCCGCCCGGGTCTTGCTGCTGTTGCTGGTCCCCTTGCTGTCCGAGGCAGCGGCCGTCTCGTTCACCGGCGTGTTGCTGTTGGGGCGCATGCGCTTGCCCCTGCCCCGGCCATTGCGCATCTCCAGGTCACTGGTGGGAGAGTCACAGAACCTGCAGGGAGGAGGACACAGAGGTCTCAACAGAGAGATGGCTGTGCTGTCCCCAAGGCACAGTGAGGATCCCCTTACTCCCCTCACTACCGATCCCATAGACTTCTCCCCCCACTGACCGATAAAGAGGAACCAGAGCGGTCCCCGGGATGTGCTAAACCATCTCCAGCCCCCAGGACAAGGGACGTGTGACTGCAGGGGCAGAGAGTGACAGGAGCAGTTGGGTCGGGCAAGGAGGAGATTCCAACCCCTGTGGCAGCCCCGTGGGCACATGGCAGAGAGTCCTGGGTGCCGTGGGGGCTGTACAGGGCTGGATTTGCCCTCCTGCTGGGAGCCCACCAGAGGCCCCCGCCCGCTTACCGGGGAGGTGCCCAGTCATGCTGCGTGCAGTCCAGCAGCGTCCCCACGTACGTCTTGTTCCTCCAGGTGACGTTGACCACCAGCATCCCTGCAAGGCAAGGGGAAAGGGCCAGGTGTGATCCCACGGTGCCAGGAACCCGCCCCTCGAGACAGGCAGGAGGAAGAGCTTAGCTCTAGGGCTGAAGGAGGGTGGACAAGGGGTCCTGGGCTCTCAGAAAAGGTGAGACATGAGGCTCAGGGCTGGAGGGGCACCAAGATGGGAGCTGGAAACTCCCAGCTCATCCCTTTCCTTGGCATGTCTCACCTGCCCCCTCCTCCTCTTCCCTATTTTCATGGGATGTTAAAACCCAGTGACACCCAAAGGGCGGGGGGGACCTGAAGATCCACATTGGCTCCATGTGTGCTTAGGTAGGGTAGGGAAGGTGGTCTCCAGGGAGGAAGAGCTGGGAAGCCCCTGGGGGAAATGCAGAAAGCCCCCAGCAAGGCTGTGGAACCCAAAGCAGAGCTGCACACCCCCCAGCAGGGCTACGAACCAGCATGGCCATGAACCTCATGACCCTCTGGAGAAGGCTGCTATTGCCACTAGATGGCAAGCTGAGCCCAGCATTCCTGTTCAGGCGACTGTCCCTGGCAGGAAAACCCAATCCTGGTGGAATAACCCTCGTTGCCCTGCGCCACTTTGCTCCAGCACCTCCAGGGACATCCCTCTGTCCTGTATTTCCATCTGGAGAACCATCCATGGGGCCACATCCTCCCATCATGGAGCAAAGCCACTGGGTATTCAGAAAACCTTGGAGTTTCAGCTTTTCCACACTAACTCAGAGGAGGAACTTCCTGGCTCATACCCATGCCAAGGCCAAGGACTCTCAGCACCTCTTTTGGGAGGCAGAGGGGTCTTCCACAGCATTGTGGTGTCTCCTCCCTGCCTCTAATTTCCACACAACTGGAGCAGAGTCTGCTGTGCCAGGCACATTTATCCCAGCAAGGTAAAACTCAGGAAATAAGAAACGCATTTGCAGGGGTTGATGAGCGCAGTGAGATATACGGCCCCTGGAGATGGATGGAGCCAAGGGAGCCTGGAGCAGCTGTGCCTGAAGCATGTTTATAAATCTCAGCCCCCATCCCCCATTGTGCTGTGCCAGCAGCCAGCTGCAGGCTTCGGCATGGATAATACGTGGAGCCGAGGCCCGACACGTGGGGCTCCTTCAGAAAGAGAAATGAAATGCAGATCTTCTCTTTCTCCTTTTCCTCCTGGAAAATGTCAGGAGCAGGTCATGGGAAGACATGGTGCCAGCACACGGCCAAGAGCCACAACCAGCTCATCCCAGTGAGCAAGAGACGCTGGGTTCTGCCTTCAGAGAAAGGTGATGGGGACCTGCCTTAACAAAGACATGGCCAGGATGTGATGATAGAGACAACCTGAGGGAGAAGCCAATTGCTGGGAGCCCACAGCCTCACACATGGAAAGATCAATGGGAACAGGGGGATGCTGGTTCCAGGCATCCCAAAGAGGGCACATGGAGTGCGGCCTTCTGTTCTTCCTAATGCAGCAGTTGTTGGCGGGCAGGAGCCTGTCCCCCTTTCCTTAAAACCCAAGGAAGCTCCTGGCTGCACCCTGCACCCCAACCCAGCCCCACCATTCCCAGGACACCTCTGGGGAGCTGCTGTGGGATGCTCCCAGGAGCTGCCCAAGGACCTGGGAGCCACTGAGAGACAAGCAGCACTAACCCAGCCCTCACCCCTCCCAGTCCCTCTGCTCTCCCCACCTTTGAAGCCAGAGAAGACCACGTGTGCTGCTGGAAGTTAATTGCACGACAAACCACTGGAGTCTCTTGTGCATCCTGGGGCCAGCGTGTGATATTAGAAAGGAGGTGCTGGCATTTTTCCTCCCTACCACCACAGTCACAAGAGAGATGAAAGAGGAAGGGGCAAAAGCGAGCCGGCACCATCCCTCCTTCCCTGTTGGAACGTCAGCCCTCCAACACACACCAGCCTATATTTAACCCGCTGCAACCAATCATACCAAATCCCCTCCTAATCCTCCAACAATAACCCAGGACGATTTAAACCCCGGGATAGATCCTAAGCAGCTTTTTTCACCCGCTGCGTCCCCCTCCCACGGCAGGATGATGAGCAGGCACAGGCATGACAAGGGCGGCAGGGAGGAGGCAATGCCCTTGCATCTCCAAGAACGGAGATGCTCTTGAACAGAAGGAATCCCACTTGGGTAACTCCCATCCCACCTGGTTTCATGGGAAGGTGACATCTTTGAAGCTCTTAAGGAATCAATACCACCCAAATCTGGGTGCAAACCACTCAGCATCCTGGTCACCAAGTGCTCACATCAGAGTCATAGCCTGGCTGGAAAAATTAAGGACTGGTGATGGTGCCAAGTTGCCACTCAGGAAGGCAATGTTTGAGAAAATCCTGGGACTATGTGGGATGGAGGACAACACTGCTGTGGGCTCCAGGAGCCGTTGTATTGGGGCACATGTCCCCCCTTTTCAAAGATGAATCCCCCAAGCCCAACCAAGAACATCTCCATGAATTCCTCCTCCACCTGCATCACTTCCAGGCCGCCCTGACTTTGGGATGCCCCTTCTTCCAATAATTTCTTCCCCAGTTGCATCATCTTTGAGATGACCTCTGTCATTTCCCCTCCAGCTGCATCACTTTCAAGATGCTCCAGCTTTTCCATAAACCCTGCCCACATGCAGAGATCCTGCCTGACCTGTAGTGCCCAGGCTTTGGGACACAACACCCAAAGCTGTTCATGGCCACCATGCTCCTGCCAGGAGACAGGGGACACCATGGGGCTGGGGATGGCCAGCACAATTGTCACCTCACCCAGTGAGGAGAAATCACTCACCCTGGGAAAATTAATTTAATTTATTGCAAATCAAATCAGAGTAGGGTAATGAGAAATAAAACCAAATCTTAAAACACTTTCCTCTGGCTTCTTCCCAGGCTCAACTTCACTCAACTTCATCTCTGCCCCCAAACAGCACAGGGGGATGGGGAACAGGGGCTGCTTTTTCTCCCCTTGCTAAATACATTATCCCAGAGGTGCTGCCCTCATTGCTGATAGGCTCAGCCTTGGCTGACCTGGTCCAACATGGGGGAAGTTTCTGGTGTCTCCTCACAGAGAAGTCCCCTCTATCAAACCCTGCCAGGCAACATGAACACAGTTTGCCCAGCAGAGCCAGAGGGAGACAGGATCATCCCATCATCCCATGCAGGAATGCATGCTCAGATGGTGCATGACTGTCCCCGGCCATCCAGCTGCTACCCAGGGACTGCAGCACACAGAGGGATCACTGCCCTGGACTCCAGGAGAGAAAACTCTGGCCTCTTCAGAGACCTGTTTTGACAGGGTGCCATGGGATAGAGCCCTGGAGGGCAATGGGACCCAAGGAAGCCAGCTGATGTTCAAGGATCATCTCTGAATTCAGGAGCAATGCATGCCAACAAAGAGAAGTCAGGCAGAAATGCCAGGAAGCCTGATGGATTAACAACGAACTCCTGGAGAAACTCAAACACACAAAGGAAGCCTGCAGTCGGGGTAGCCCACAGCTGAGGGGCTCAATGACTTGTTTGCCTTGATCTTCATCAGCAAGTGCTCCAGCCACACCACCTGAGATGCAGGAGGCAAAGACAGGGACTGGGAGAAGGAAGAACCACCTGTAGGAGAACTTCAAGGTGCATAAGTCCATGAGACCTGATGAGATGCATTCACGGGTCCCACAGGAACTGGCAGAGGAAGTCTCTATGCCACTATCCATTATATTTGAGAAGTCTTTGCTCTCACCCTCCCATCTTCTCCATTCTGTCCCCATCTATTCCATTTCCCTCCTGCTCCAAGCAAGGACATGTCCATGCTGGCATCTGCCAACCCTGGGCATGCTCGTGCTCCATCATACCCTCACGAGAAGTTTGCAAAAGGACAATCCAAATGTCTGGAGTACAGAAATCTGAGCCACGGGTAACCTGCCACTAACGTCCCAGCAAGGAGCTGGAGGAAGGGATGTGCAGTGTGCTGATGTTTTCCAGGTGCTGCCACACCATGATCCTCGTTGCTCAGAGGGTTTGTGTTTCTTTTGCTGCGATCAGCACTGGTGTGGCATCATGGGGAGGTGAGAAGGTGACATGGTCCAAGCCAGGTGACACCAGCTTCACCAAGGGGAATGGAGGAGACCTGTCAGCTCATGAGGCAGCAAAGAGAGCGATGCCTCCTGGTGTGATCAGATCAGTTAATAGTTCCTGTAGACCAGAATCACAGATAGCCACACTAGGGGAGCTGCCACGACAGCTGCTCCCCACCAGAAGTGTCCTGATAAAACACATCCCTGTGCAAGCCAGGCTCAGCAAAGGGACGGTGTCACCAGCACAGCCACAGGAGAGCATGAACAGCGTCCACCACCGGCGAGAGCAGACCTTGGGCCAACACTGACCTGAAATGGTGGAGGAGAAAATGGACCAAAAGCCCTGAGCCAGATGGTTGGTAGTGGGAGCCCTCTGGGATGCCTTTGGCAGGGATCATGGACTCATGGCAGGTTTTCTAGTGGGGGATGAGGACAAAGTTGGTGTTTAGGGCAGGAAGGACATCATCAGGTTCCTTGGAGCTTCATGCTCCCATCTCAGGTGGACTTGTCCTTGTCCAACTTATCCTTCCAAGCATTGCCAGGCTTTGGCTTTAGAAGCTTTTCTCCATGATTTTGCAGCCCCACACGGAGTGGAGGAGGCTGGCTTCACGGAGACCTTAGAGCCTTTTCCAGTGCGTAAAGCGGAGCTAAAGGAAGGCTGAAGAGGGACTTTTTGCAAGGCCAAGAATTGACGAACCAAAGGGTAATGGCTTTAAGCTGAAAGAGGGGAGATTTAGATTGGATATTAGGAAGAAAATTCCTCCCTGTCTGGGTAATGACAGGCCCTGGCACAAGTTTCCCAGAGAAGCTCTGGATGCCCCATCCCTAGAAGTGTTCAGGGCTAGGTTGGATGGGACTTGGAGCAACCTGACCTAGTGGAAGGTGTCCCCACCCATGTCAGGGGGTGAAATGAATTGGGATTTAAGGTCCCTTCCAAACCAAACCACTCCTCAGTTCTGTGATTCTAAACTTGCAGGCCAAGAGCTGCTCTGCTGCCCTGGGGTCCTTCCAAACAGTCCAATGAGGCTGCTACATCCCAAGGAGCAAGGGGAGAGATGGATCACTCTGGGTGAGGTGCTGAGATCCCTCTGGAGATCTTGAGGAACGTCTCCAGATGCTGGAAGCACCTCATCTGGCTTTGCAGACATGCCCTTGGTGTAGCTTTCTCCTCTGCATCCTTTGGGCAAGGGGTGATGCTCACTGCATCCCTGAACGTTTCACAAGCTCCAGCTTCCAACAGCCAGATCCAGCACTGCCCTTGACTCCATCTTTGACAATGGGAAGGCAGGGGAGAGATGCCAGGCAAAAAACAGGGATGGTTCCCCTCTGCCTTTTCACTCAAGGACGAGAGATGGCGTGTGACTGGAGCCAAGGCACGCAGCAGACCAGAAGTGACCAAAGGCAACATCAGGGCTCGCCTTGTGCAGGGCTGGATGTGAAATCCTTGCTCCCAACGGTGGCAACCATCAGCAGCTGGCAGAGAAGGATCTCTGCACGAGTTCACTGAATTACCACAGACTAAAAATATCCGGGCTGTGGGAAGTCACAGGACGCTTCCAAGGCACACTCCGAAATGGTGGCTGCGGAAGCGAGGGGTAATGCGGACAGACAGGCAGACGGGCATGGAGCCCCACGGTGGGGTGAGGAGCAGGAGAAAAGGGAAGGGAGAACAGCAACTGCTCCCACGGCAAGGCCTCTCAACCAGGAACTGGCAGGGAGGGATGTTTTTGTGCTCCCTGCCTCAGGGATGATCAGTTCGTCCATCCTGGCATGGCCACCGTGACCCTCTCCTGATTTCCACCCAAAACCAGCATACAAGGTCCAAGCTCTCATCAGCTTTGCCACTGCCTGTGGGGATTTTCAGGGAACTCTGCAGCTCCAGGGCTTTTGGGTTGAGGGAAGTCACACCAGGAGAGCAGGCTGATGGGGCTGGGGAGATGGGGCAGCCCCACAAGTGGAGGGTGCCAGTACTCCTCTGTACTGCTATGTGTCCCAAAACCCAGCCCAGCTGTGCCTCAGTTTCCCCAGCTGAAGGTGTTATATCCTATAAAGTGACCAGGCTCTTGGAGACACCAATCATGCAGTGCTGGGGAGGTGGTAGATCAGTGCAGACCTTCCACAGGTTTCTTTGGAGCAGATCCACCCTGCAGATCCCCTGGCCCTGGGATGCGCATAGCAGAGCTCCTGAACGCAAAGCTCCTGCTTTGTGTTTCCTTCTCACAGATTTTACAACGTGTGACATCCTTCTGCCTTGGAGCAGCAGAGAAAACACACTTACAGCTCCCAGATGCCTCAATCAGGGTGAATTTTTTCCATATGGAATGGACAGTAAAGCAGAGGGCAGAGGAGTGTGGAGGTCCCATCCCAAGCTAGACATCCCAGTCTTCCCCAGCATGGTCCATCCACTGCTCTCTTCCCAAACATCTCAGGTGCTGTTTCTCAATATGCTCTTTCCAAGGGGAACAACTTCAGGGCTCACATCGGGGGCCACTGCAGCACTCGGTCGGTCCTGTGCCAACCATGGTTTCAAAACCAGTTTCCCAGCAGGAAGAGAGAAAAGGCAAACTGGGCCCACCCCCACCTTCCCAAAGCATGGGACAAGAAGAGAACCTCACTGGAAGCAGCTCATGGGAATGGAGATTTCAGCTCAGCTTCCATCGTAGATAATAAAGAGTCTCAGTGAGGAGTGGTTGGGATAAAGGCCAACAGCTTCATTCTCCGCAGGGAACAGCAACAGAAGAGTGGGAGCAGATGTCCAAGAGGAGCACGTGGATACCTAGCTGAGATGACCCACCAACCAGCCTCCACCGCCGCTGCTCTCTCTCACCTTTGTGCTTCTGGACTGTTTCTGCTTCCAGACACAAATACAAGGAGCTCACCCCGTGTCTCCCAAGGCAGAAACCTCCAGCATCCTACTGAGGCTAGAGGGAAGGCCAAGTTCCAGCGCTCGCCATGGGCCACTGAGCCACCTATTCATCCCTGCGTTCCTTGGCAGAGCCCCAAGAGCAACGAAAACCCATCAAAGGACCTGGGAAAGCAAACCAAGCTGTGCACGGATGAGATGAGCTCCAGCAGAAAAGAAAGATTGGATTGGCTTGGCAAGAGAGCCGAGAAGCTGATCTCCCGCCGAGTCGATTTTGAGAGCTCTGCTGGGGTTTTTTAATCCAGCAGGAGATTTCTGCTGCCTCCCAGGGTTTGAGCGTTTTTGTGACAGACCTGCGGGCTGCCAAGCAAAAATGAAGTCAACTCTGTCGAATTCCCATGCCGGCTGGCACGGCCTTTCCCCTGGCACCTCCGGAACAAGTCAGCTCTTGTCGAAGGGCAGAGAAACGGCAGCTTAGATTTTCGCCCGCTGTCTGGGCAAAGGGGGAACGCAACACATGGGGCTGACGCGAGTATTGGCCCGTTACTCCCTTTGCTGGATGGATTACGGGCTGCTCCCACACGGCTCCTCTGTCCTGACCACCCAGCTGGTGGCAGGAAAGCCCACGATGTGCCAAAGAACGACACAGCAGGGACATGGGAAGGAAGGGACTGCCATAACTCCCTTGTGATGCTGTCAGAGAGCGAGAAGCTCTGTGACACTCACCGTCCTCTGTCTCCTGCCAGACGATGCCCTCCAGGTTCACGCTGGTCCCAGGCTCGCAGGGGCCCAGGCACTCGGGCTCGGTGGCCAGGGCCACGTCGCAGGTGTTCACCCCCACGGAGCGGGTGCGTACCATGATCTGCTCGCACGGCGACGAGATGTCGTTGTTGACGACGGGGACAAGGAGGTGCAAGGGCAACACTGCAGGCGTAGAGACAGGAGATTCCATCTGTGGGGAAGAAGAGACATGTGGTCAGGGTCAGGAATACTGTCAGGAACACAGAAGGGAGAACAAGTATCAACAGACATTTACGTTCCTGGAAAACCTCAAGCTCAGGGCTGCCACCTTCAGTTCACATCCCACACCTCAGCAGAGGACAAGGATCTTGCAGGGCTCCCCCACGCTGGCATTCCCGTGCCCATGTAACCCCAGGGAGCTCTGCAGTCACAGAGATCACACCCAAAAGTCCTAGTGCAGAAGATATCTGTGCTCCTGCTTGAAAGAGCCTGTGCCAAGTTCCTTCCCTGACGGCTTCTGTAATCATCCCTGGTGAGGATGCCTCTTGGCTATGGCTCAGATGTTAATGCAGTCAATGACTTTGAACCCGATGGCTCACTAGAAGAGCTTCAGCTCAACCGGCAGGACAGGACAAATGAGTAGCAGACTCCCTCCAGCACCCATGAAAACCTTCTCCTTCCAGATCTACCCTATGACCACCTGAAGACACAGGCACCTGGATCATATCCCTCTTCCCTATGCAAGTATCTGCTTCAGAGCCTGATCCAGGCATTGTGCTCTCTTTGCACATGGAAACCAGATCCCACAGCCAGAGCTGGGCTTGGAAAGCCAACAAGCCAATTTGCCAAGTGGAAGCCCGGCCAAGCCACCCTGCTGCTGAGAAGCCAAGGTCTTTGGCCGCTCTGCCACGCAAGCAGATTACAGCAGTGTCAGGAGGAGGATGGCTGACAGGCTGATTCTGCGGCTGTCCAAGGCAAGGGCAGGGTGGAGACCTTCCCGTCCTTCGGGGTTCATCAGCCAAGCCAGCCACAGCCAGCCACCCCCGCGCCTTGGCTTGCGAGGACCTGCAGCAGCTCTGGAGCAAGCCGCTCCTCCTTCAGCTCAGACCTCCCCTCTTCACCTTTTGGGATCTTTAGACACTGGGCTACCTCAGAAGAGAAGCAGACTGAGGAAACTCATCACATCAGCAGCAAGTGCTGACCTGGGTTCCAGTTTCAAGCAGGCGAAGATTCCTCTAGAGCATCCATCCAGTGCTACTCCCAGACCCCCTAAATCTCTGCTGAGGGAAAACATGATAGATCTGGAGAGCCCAAGTTTGTGGTTACCAAGTGTGGACATGGGCACCAGCCCATGATCACTTCCAGCCTTGCTGCTGACTCCCATCCTGGTCCTGACCAGCTGCCAAATTCACCTGCTCCCTCTCTTGCTCACGCATCTCCATCCTTAAAGCAAGGGAAACAACTCCAGCAGAACCTTGCATGTCCAACCTCCCTGGCCCCACCCAGTAGGGTGCCCACAACCACAGCAAGTGCCTGGAGAACCCCACCTCCCCACCACCTCCTGACCCACAGATCCTCTCCACATCCCTGGTGACACAAATCTCTAGGCAGAGGAGCAGAGAGGAGGGTATCACATCCTGGCTCTGATAGGGCAGGTGGATTTGCTCTTCCGGCAGAACACAAAGCTCTTTCTGTCTGCAGTCCTCTCCTTGCCCTGCATCCATCCTCTCTCTAGACAGCTCATCAGAGCAACATGCAGACCACTTGGCACTAAAGATGGCCTGGAGGTCTTGAACAACAGTGGCTGGACCCCACAGTCCCCTCTCCAGCAGCACAGCTTGTGATCCACAACTGCCTCCAATCTCCCAGCAACAGGACCAGCTCTCCCCCAGGAGCCCATCTCCAGACCACCCACCTCCGAGGCTGCCCCATGGCCAGTGGCCCAACTGCACCCCATGGGTTTCAAGACGGGTGGTTTGGGCATAAAATCACCCCAGAAGGCTGCCAGAGGAGCTTCCATAAGACTCCCACAGGAAAATCACCCCCCCAGAACACAGCAACCTCATCAGCAGATCCAAGGCAAGATGCTCCAAGGAAGCGTGAGGCTCCTTTGAAGGGGCTCCTCAATGCCACATTCTGCAAACCACAAGTCAGTGTCCAGCAAAGGAAGAGCCAGGGAGGAACCAGGCAGGGCAGGGCTGCCTGGCTTGGGTGGGCAGCAGAACAGCTCAGGGGGTGGCAGGGATCACTCGCCCCCATTGCCTGGGGACTGGTGGCTGCCTGTGCACGTTGGGGACCTGCGGGTTCTGAGACCGTTCAGCTTCCTTCCACTCTGCAACAGAAACCACAGCGCAGCACAGGAGCGTTTAATTACAGTTCCAGCTCTGCTAATTATCGCCCGGTCACATTCGTAATCTGCATTATGCCACAGTGCATAATAAGCAGCTCGCTGAGATCTCTCTAATAAGCAAGGCGGCTTGATGGGATTTCATATCTCACCCTGCTCTGGAACAAACAGCCTCTTTCAGCAGCCGTGGGGAGACAAGGCGGCTCTCCTGCTCCCTTGCCCAAAGCTCCAGAACAAAATAAAAAGGCCCAGGATGCTTCTTCAGGGGTGAGGGCAGGAACAGAGGTTCCCCACTGGGACAAAACCAAAAAAAGCTGAAAGCCATGCTGGAGGAAAAGACATATGGATCAATCCCTGAAATTCACCTCCCCCTCTACGTGTGCCTTATCTCCCGGTGCCATGATCTTCTCACCCTCCTGCTTTCTGAGCAAGGTCAGGAGATGCAGGATGGCTGGGAGAGCCCTACATACCATGGGGCAGCTCTGCTGGCCACTCTTCCCCTCAGAGGGAGAAAGGGAGCCCAGGCCGATGCTGGCCTGGGGATGGTGGGCAGCACTCACACCCCCCAGCAGTGGGTTTCTCATAGCCTTCGGGGCTGTGCTAGCTGAGATCCCCAGCTCCAAAAGCGAGCCCTGCACCTTCTGGCTACCCCCCATACCACTTTTGGGCCCTAAATCCCCTTTGCAGAAATAAAATTTATTTCTCTTTCCATGCTGGGTAGGCTCTAAGATTAAATACCAGCTACACTGCTGGAGGAACCTGGTGTGTCTCCAGCCACCCCTGTGGGAGTTACATGGGGTGAAGCTTCCCCGTGCCGGCGCTGGCCGTCCGTGGCCGCCCGCCGCTGCCTCCCCTAATGAAAGCCCTTTGTGTTCCTGGCGGAGGCTTTCCCATCACGAGGAACGTGCTCTCACCACCGCCGAGGACAGAAGTGGAACGGAGCCAAGCCTGGGCGGCAGCGGCCAGCACAAGCTCTGCTCGATGGGGGAAAAGCAAATCCACTGAGAGTCCAGGGTGGTGCCAATGGCGCCGGGGGATGCCAGGCTCCAGGGGATAATTAAAACCTACCCCCTCCTTGTAGCCCCCCTGGAAGGTGGGATGGGGTCCCACATGAAGGGAAGCACAGCAGTGGGTGCTGCCGTGGGGAGACGCACACAAAGGAGCTCCTGCCATCTTAGCAGCACTGGTTCCTTAGCATCATCCGCCCTCAAGGGGACATCACAGCAGCAGCTATTAGCGAGAGAATGAGAAGAGGGCAAACCAGAAATAAAAACACCCCACTGATTTTAATGCCACTCTGTGGACCATTCAGACCACCCATCTGTATTTATGAGAATTTTGGTTTGTCCCAAATAATCTAAGTCAGGCAAGAAAAGCACATTTTGGAGCGATAAAAGCCAAAAGCAATGCCAAAACCCCTGAGAAGAGCAACCAGCAGAGGTGTCTGTGGTGCATCTCCAAGGGCAGAGAGGGTGTGAAGGTGTAGGGCACCCCCAGGAGCTGCACCCCATCTGTCTGCAGGGCTCAGGGTGAGACCACCGAAGCATCCGAGATGGTTCTAGGCTCCAGTGTACCCCCATATGAAGAAGCTATGCAGCACGTCGACCGCTTTTCTCACCTACAAGGTCCTTCCACTCCTGCAGACACAGAGACAAGAAAAGCCAAGAGGGAGCCTCACTACTGGTCACAAACTCATGACTGTGTGTGTCAGGAGACAGAAAGTGGACCAAAACTGCTCTATTACAGGAGCGTTGCTCGAGGCTGTAGTGAACACATCCCACGTCACCAACCAGCTCAGCCCAACCTTTGGGAGCTTTGATGTTCTCACTCCTGTCCTGGTCTGCCACCACATCCCCCACAGCTTTGCTTTTTCAGAGTAGGAGCTGGGAACATTAGCTTGCAGCTCCTCAGAGAGAGATCCCCAGGGAGTAGCTCCATCCAGCTGACAAGCACCCTTGGTGGGCATCTCTAGACCCCAAAACTGCAGCACCCACAGTGTCTCTTCCCCTCCGCTGACGTCAGCAGGGATTCCAGAGTCTTCTCCAACCTGACCCCCAAAGCTGGGTATGCAGAGCCTGAAGACAAAGATCCCTTTGATGGCTCTGGTGCCCACAATGCCTACAATTCCATCATAAATCCACCCGAAAGCAGAGCTCCCAGACACATCCCCCAGCAACATCATCCCAACACACTGGAGGTACTCAACGTCAGGCCATGTGCAGCAGGCTACAGAAGACCCCCTCCCCAAACAGTGCAGGTGCCATTCAACACTGACTGTTTGCTGGCTGGATTTGTCCAGCAACAAAGCAGCCAACAAGAGTTTCCAACAAACACCCACATGCAGGGAAATAATGGTGGCACAAGCGTCAGACCCAAGGATGGAGCCAGGAGTGTGGTCTGGGGCACTGATCCCATTGCTGCTGCCCACTGCTCTTCCCTCTTGCTATAGCAGGAGGTTGAGGTTGCTGACATCAAGCCGTGAAAAAAGGATTCTGTTCTAGATGAAAGTCGTCCTTCCCTGGATAAACACAAGCTCAAATAAACAAAGCCAGTTATTTCTACAGACCACGGGAACGCTTGGGGAATATATTGGGTTCCTTAGTTGGCAAATCTGAGCCCACAGGGCAACAGGGCAGCTGCTCCAAGAAAAAAGGATTGACATTTGCGACAGCCCCCCCTACCAAGAAGCAGTAAACACCACAAGGAAGGATTAATGCTTCCATGTGCTTCCACATGTGCAGAATGGAGTGGGCTTGGCATCGCACTCCCAGAGTTCACTCCACAGAGAAGACAAGCGAGCGTGGGACCTCCTGGCCAGCACCACCATCAAAGAGCCAGGCAACTGGGATGGGACATAAGGATTCTTAAGGAGCAGAGGTCCCAAATTCCCAGCTTCAGGGCTATTAGCATCCTCCTAAAAACAAGCCAGGAGAGGCCAATTCCCCACCACTCTCCTTCACAACTTGTTCCCAGTGCTCCTCACCCTCTGCTCCCACCCCTCAGATTTGGGATTCACGGCATCTCCCGGTTGCGGGGCTGTCGATGCCAAGGTGTAATGGGAATGCTCTACCAACAAAAGGTGCCTCGGTGACCTCTCCTGCCCATGCCAAGCACCTGTGCTCCAGCTCTGAGATCCAGGAGGGGGTTTGCCTCCATCCATGCAAACACCTTCCCTGGCCAGCAAGTCCCTGCAGAATGGCCAGAGGAGATGGTGGCCAAAAGAATGGCACAATGCAGCAATGGCACAAAGCTGGGGTTGGCAGCACATTCCCAACTCAGATTCATCTTTATCTGGGCACTTGGGGTGGACCTGGCTGAGGAAGTCTGTTCTGGCTGCAGGTGAGTGGGCCACAGGAATCAAAGCCTGGAAGAGGATTTCTACATAAAGCTCACAACCCCACCACCAGCATCACCAAAACCAGACCTGGCCACAGTTAATGGGAATATCGGGATGAGACATCCCACCCAGTGATGCTGGAGGTACAACCTCCCACCGTGCCAGTGATGGGGGACTGATCCAAACACCCAGGTGATGCAGACAGCCGGATGCTATCAACCTCAGCCATGCTGCTGGAGAAATGCAAATACAACCCAGCATGACCTACGACGAGCTGCTTTCTCTCTGCAGAGGAGAGGGGAATAAAATCCCTGCTTGAACACAGCCGGTCTTATCTCAGTGCTTGCAGCGTTTTGAGATCAAGAGGAGGCAGACACCGCAGAGGCAGCCTTGCATATTACCGTGTCTTCAATAAAGCCAGGAATAGTATCCAAGGCAGACGTGCTGGCACCAAGTCACCTGCTCCAACCACTTACAAGACTATCAGATCTGCTCTTGGAAGGGAAAAAAAGGTGTCTCCAGCAGGAGAGAGGTAGTGAAGAGCAGTGTTGAAAGGGGACAGGTGACATGAGTGAGAGACATGGGAAAGAAATCCAGGCTGGGACCTCTGTGAATCGGTCCCACGACATGTCATTGGGTCTCTGCTCAGCCACCATCAACCACTGATATCCCACAGATTGGCAGTGGGTCTCCTCATTTATTGAATTAAAATGCAAAGCAGCTCAGTTGGTGGGGAAAAGGGGAAGATCCCACGTGGAAAAGCACTGGAGACGCATCTGGGTCATGGGAGAGCAGAGATGGTTGGAAACATAGAGCCTGACCACGGACGGCTACAAGCATCCTTCACAATGACCAACCCAGCCTCCGGCCCCGTCTTCAGCACCACTGCTGCCATGGTCACCAGTCACCCTCTCCCCTGGCAGCGCTGCCTGAGCAGGAAAGCTCTGATGACAGCAAGTAACTTCCCACTGGGAACCCAGGTCTCCCATTAAGCCCCACAACCTGCACCCACCCTTGTGCCAACACCATTGCAGATGTGTGGCTGGCATCTCACTTTGCTGCTTCCTGCGTCTCCATCCTCCAGCATCCCCTGCACTGCTGACACCAGCCACGTGTCCTGCAAGCCACGTTTCTACGTGGAAGAGCCACTGTGAGGGAAAGCCTTGCTTTTACTTCTTTTCTTTCCACCAAAACAACCAGGAAGCTGCACCCAAGGATCTGAGCAGTGCTCAGCTGCTGCCATTAACACCAGCACTCGCTGACCAGCACATTCAAGCAAGCAAAGGAGAACATAAAAGGTTTCACGAGCGCCTCAGCGCATCAATCTCCCAGAAGGAGGACATAAATCCATGAGACCTTTCACAAGCCACTGGCAGCTCCAGCCACTGTTAAAAGCCGTCTGATAACCACCAGCTCCACAAACCTGGCCAAATGACTCTGAGGTTAAAACGGCCAAGCTAGAGACATCCCTAAAAGCTGAATCTGCAAGGCAGGCAAGAGAAATCACAGGAAAAAGCAGCATTTTTGTGGCAAGTGGCTTTAATCTGCCTACAGGGTCTGCCTTGTGCTACACAGCACCCTGGCCGGGATCCTGAGCACCAAG
This sequence comes from Corvus hawaiiensis, assembly GCF_020740725.1. Lineage (NCBI taxonomy): Eukaryota > Metazoa > Chordata > Aves > Passeriformes > Corvidae > Corvus > Corvus hawaiiensis. The sequence continues at coordinate 21,833,851 of NC_063225.1, read as the reverse complement.
CACAGGCCCCACCACCCAAGGAGGGATGAAGAACATATTGCAGAGCTTGGCATCTCCATTTCAACAGATCAAGAGATCAGCCTGAAAGAGGTGGAAAAACAGGCTCCTGGAGACAGCAAGAACACAAAAGTTACCAACAAACCTTGGCCAGGATCACCAACCAAGGACTGCAAGCCAAAGCTGACACTTGGTAGGTCAGCGCTGAGCACAAGAAGCTGGCACAGCAGCTCAGCTCTCTGTTAGGGAATGGCACGGCTCCACCTGCCTCAACCTTTCCTTCAATTTTTCTTTTTTTTTCCTTCATTTTTTTCCTCTACCTCAGTCTCACAAATCTAAACCTCTAAACCTTCAAAACATGGACACTGTAGCTGCTGGGCCTCCAGCAATTCATGCCAGGGCACGGCCACACGCACACCCCCCCCCCCCCGCCCCCCCCCACATGGAAACTCAGAGCATTAATAATTCAATCACTTTTAATTAATGCTTTTCTAGGCATGAAGTCCTTACCTTTGGAAAGCCGCAGTACATAGGAGTCAATCAGAGGGGAGACAGCTTGGGATTTACAAACCATTTCAGTACAAAATTGGATTCTTGTAAATGTAGAAGGGAGAAGATGGATCCCAGCCTTGAAGTAAAAATGAGCTAGGCTCAGACCTGTCTCATCTAGGATGGGTTCCTCTGCTTGCTTGGTGCACAGTACAGGGACCAGCTTTGTCCACATCTATCCCAACATCCAGTGCCCACTTCCAGGTGAGAATGGACAAAGCCACCACAACCACTCTGTCATTGTGGACCCACGGTGGACAACACAGCCACGTGCATGGATGTGGTTTCATGACACCACCAAGAAACCAACTTTTACACTCGTAAAGCACAAGAGATGATGTGGTAAAGGCCCTGGTGTTTTCAGAGCAGAACTGAGAAAGAAGAGATAGAGTGGGGGTTAAAGATGGGTTTCGTTTGGAGGTGTTTTGATCAACCAAGCTGTGAATGTGGTGTGGGGACAGCTGGACCTTCCACAACAGCCAAAGCTGTGGCATTGGGTTGTGCCTGAAAGGCCTCAAATGGGGCCAAAAGCAAGTGTCGCTCACATTCAGAGTCACTGTGCAAGAAACCTGGGAGAATACGGACTAACAGACATACATAAAACAAGCACCACCCCAGGTGATCCTTTCAGTGACCTAGAGGGGATCATCTCCAAGCTGCCATCTTAACATCCCAGAATGGTTTGGGTTGGAAGGGACCTTAAAGCTTATCTCATTCCACCCCCCTGCCATGGGCACAGACACCTTTCACTAGTCCATTCATGACAGAAAAGGACACAAAAGACAAACCGAAGGAAGTTCAGAGAAGAGGCACAAAAATAACAAGGCTGAGGGGATTGGTTTGGAAGAGGAGATTAGAAGAGCTAAATATGGATAGCTTGGTTCAGTGACAGCTATGTGGGGACACAGCCGTAATCTACAAACACATGGGGGATGAAAACATCAAAGGAGAGAGAGGAATTACTCAGAGGATGATACAGAGGAGCAAGGAGAAAATGGGATGAATCAAGGATAGGAACGATTAAGACAGACATTGGCCACAGCTTTCTGGCAGGGAAATTGTTCCTAAGCACACCAGTATTTTCCAAGTGAGAAAATCCTTCACCCTTCCATTGCTCTGCTCCTTTCCTCTTTTTTTCCTACAACACTCCATTAATACCATACAACATACATCACTCCCCACAGCACCCCCTAAGTGCTGCTGACACCCCAGATCCACCCCATGCCAGGCTCTGAATTGCCAACAAGCCACAATCAAGGTTTTCCCAACGCATGGCAGCAGTCCTTCTCCTTTGAGAGAGCCAACATCCAGCAGTTTTGGAACTGCCCAAGTTCAGATTAGATTTGCCAGGTTTTGGCAGGGTTTTACTTAAATTTTGGCAGGGTTATCTTTTCTTGATGTTCTTCCACACTGCAGCCATGATAACAAGCATCTCTGATGAGAGAGCAGCTCCAGCTCTATGGTCTTCCTCCATGGCTGGACCATGAGATCCAAGGCCAAGCAGATAAGAAAAAAAAATCCTTCTCTTCTCCCATCCATCTCCCAACAAATGGCAGTGGCAAGATGGAGAGTTTTTTAAGCAGTTCTCCTGCACAAGAAGCCATCTGCCCACAGTTACAAACAGTATTTGATCCTGAAGGTCTTGTGGATTGTGGACAAGAAGCCAAGCCATGTGCTCAGGGCTCACACCTGCAAAATTTGTTTGGGGAAGGGGTGGGAGGGAAGGAGGCAACGCTCCATCCCTGAAAAGCAGGGTGCACCTCCTGAGGCACCCACACAGCTCCTGGAGGAGGTCTAGCACTGGGAGGGCACCAGAGGACCACAGCTGTGACACTTGCCTTGGTGGCACTGTGAGAAGCGTCACGTCCAGACCATGGGGTGCACGTAGCTATGGACTGGGGGAAAAAGAGGCCAATCCATTCATTGGATGCTTCTCCCAGAGACTTTCCATCACATCCCACATACACGACGAACACCGGAGCATTTTTACACATGGGTTGTAGCCAGGTATTGGCAGCTCTTGGAGAGGCTCAATTCCAGGGCGAGACACACATATTTCGGATGCAACAAGCAGCAAAGTCTAGGAGGAGTTTCAGATCTATTTATCCCTCAGGCAAAAGGAGACATCTTCCTTCCATCTATTTAATATTAAAAACCTGCTTTGGTATGATGTGCACGTCCCAGCCCCCGCAGGCTGCACGTTTAGGAAGCCGCCCACTTGGCTCTCATCTCCTCTTCTTTGTAGGTTTTGCTCCAGTTGCCAGGAGAGATCCTGGTGCTTTCCAGACACAAAGCCAGCTCTGTTCCACAGTCTGATGGGGAGGTTACAGGAGAAGAGAGAGCAAGAAATGAGCCCAATCACATGATGCATGAGGATGTGGGTGAGGAAGACGGTGTCACCACATGTGTCTCACACCAGTGGCCACAGAGAGGGGACTCGCGTCTGGAATGTGCCTCTGTGTCCCAGCACACAAGATGGAAACCTCATGCTAACATGGAAATGACAAATGTGCTGCGTCCCATGACTGCATCACTCCCCACTCCACAAACCCCAGTTTTCCAGCAAATTCCTACAATCATGCTATTTTTAAAATGGCACAAGCCAGTATTCCCATTCTGGCTGATAAACGCTGGGCTCACCCCAATCCTTCAAGCAACAAGTTTGCACCCGTGTCCATCAGCTCCCATTGGGAACATGCAGGAATCAGTGCCTGCAGGACACACAGCAATTGCCATAGGAAGTTTTTCAAGCAAATTCCCAAGGTTTTATTAATTATTGAAATCAAGCTGCTGCTGCCTCACTATCCCTGAGCAGAACAGTGCCCGGGCACTAACCCCAAAGCAGCACAACACGTGCTCATATTGCCGTGAAATCTCTAGATGAGCTGCAAGAGAAGGAGGAACAAGCTTTCCACATGAACCCACAGGCTCCCATCACCTACCCTCACTCCAGACTTTAATTCCTCGGTGTTGAAAAGCAGTTTTCCTGTCTTTGGCTCAAATGCCTCTTGGTGCCTCTGCTCTGATCACACAATCACAGACTGGTTTGGGTTGAAAGGGATCTTAAAGCTCATCTAGATCCAAGCCCCCACTGCGGGCAGGGACATTTGCCAGGAGGAGGCAGAGCCGATGCTCCTGTGGGAGCCAATGCCTGGCTGCTGGACACAGCAGGGCTGTGATGCCTGAAGGTCTCACCTGGCAGGTTTTGTGCTGATGACCAGCAGCCGCCAGCGGTCGAGCAGCAAGGCTGGGGAGGATCGATCGCACCCTGCAGGGAAGCTGAGCAGCCAGGGAGAAGAGAGCTGAGCCAGAACCAAGCCAGACCATAACTCATCACCTGCAGGCCACCTACAGCCAGGGAGCGGTGGAGCCACACTGGGGCTTTCAGCACACCTCCGGGAGCGGAGGGAGCTTCATTATTCGCATCACAGGACTGTGCCGCCCGCAGCCATGCTCCTCCTTGAGAGCACTCCATGTAAAAATAGAAAAATAGCTTCAAGTAGCTGCTTCATCAGCTCCTCTGGACCATAGCAAGGGGAAGAGCTTGGATCTGAAATCCAAATCAGCCCCCACCAGATAGGGACGGATGCTGACACCACCCACAGCTGAAGCCTTCTGCTAGCCCAATTAAGCTCCAGGAAGGTTTTTAGCCTCTAACCTTGCGATTCTCAGGCTACATGCAGGGATACCCCCGGGTCACTGAATTCCAGCTAATGAGAAATCATTCCCCTTTGCCACAAAACAAAGCAAAATGAGACAGAAAACAGTCACCACTGAAAAAACACCATCTGATGCCAGCAGTCGCTATGCCTCCTTCCACCCAGCAGCACCTCAGACAGCACACAGACATGTAAGAATGAGATGCCAGGGGCTGGTGGGCACACAGATCAGGGGAGAAGCAGGGCCAAGTTTATATTCAATCAACACTGGATTTTTAGCTGGCATCCCAAAAATAAGGCAAAGATACTGTCGGAGTTAGACCCATCATAAACAAGCCCAGATGTTCATAAATTTAATTTCTTGACCTGCTGAAATGTCTTTGATTCTTCAAATTACCAGCCAGCTATGGCAGAGAAATCCTAATGGCATGAGGAAGAGTGGAATAATAATAAATAAGGGAGTTTTATCTCCAAGGATGCCATGCTCGAGTATTGGGGTTTGCTGGCCACCGCACACCTGAACCTGGCCACACACCATTACAATTCAACTCTTCCTCTGGGGGCCAGAGGGACCATGGTGGTCTCAGCTCAGACAGGCAGCCCATGGAGGATAACACAAGTCCTGTTTGGAAAGACACAACAGAGTTGTAAGTCAGAGCCTGGAGGGTTTTTATGCCCAGCAAGGGGGGCATAAATAAAGGGTGCCCTTGGCAGGAATGGGGAGTGCCAATGCTGCATCCTGGGCATCCCAGCTGGCCTGGGAAAGCAGCCATGAGCTCAGCAATGGATTAGCCTAGGGTTGTCATTAAACACCCCCATGCCTGCATGCGGAGGGTCCCAGCTGCAGAGAGCTCTTCCAAGGCAAGAAAAGTCAACAAGGATCCAGCACTGGGCTCAACAGCTGGCTGCATGTTTCCACCTCCTCCACCTCACCTCCTGCCTTGGCGAGAGGTGGGAAGGGATCAGAGAGCTCCACATCTCCTCGCCCGGGCTTTCCATACCCAACAGTTGGCTTCAAGGGACAATAGAAGAGTCATTTTGACCAAGAAATGCTGAGGGTTTGGGGTCACATCCATAAATAGGATGTCCTTAGCACAGGGGAAGCCACCACTCCACAGCTCCACATTTCCAGGTTCTTTGGGAAGACGGTCCCTCAGTGTTTCTTAGGATTTAATTCTTAGTTCGTGATGTATCTCTTTTTTATAGTCTAGGATCCTGGAGAGTTAGAAGAAAAAAAGAACGACAAAAATACTTAGTCAAGACAAGTAGGACAAGCAAGATACCAGAGTCCCTCCCAGGAATGCCACTAGATCAGTGTCATGATCTAATGGAACCCTGTAAGAGACGATTCCTCATTATCAGTGGGACAGTCTTCCAGAGCCTACTCTGGAAGTTCCAGGACCCCGGCAATGCTTGTCCAACAGCTTTTGATACCTCTGCTCCAGCTTGAAGCAGCCAAAATGCACTTCTGTCTGTAACAAACCCATCTGACCTTTAATCACACCATCTCTCCTGAAAACACAGAGGCAGCATGTCCATACACATCATCTACTCCTGCTCATACCTGAGGGAAAGGAGCAACAGCTTTTTATTGATAATAATCACACCAGACATTGTTTGGACAGAGGGGGAAGGTTCCCATCGTGCCAACCAGCAGCTCCAGGATGGCCAGGACGTGCTAATGAGCTGCAGGTCTGCAGGTTGGGGCTAGGAAAGCAGGCACTGGCCAGGGAGCACCAGGGCTTTGTGGAGCTCTACAACACCCAGGAGCAGGCAGGAAACTGCGTATGAAGACAAGATTGGATGGATGGATGGATGGATGGATGGATGGATGGATGGATGGATGGATGGATATTTGTGTAACCCCTGTTCTTAGAGAGGTGTGGGAAGCAAAAGCCCTCCTTGCTCACCGTTCCCATAATTTGGGATTTCTGCCAACATCTGACCTGATGGCGGCTTTTACCAAGCCAAAGCAGGTGACTGGTGCCTGTCTGAACACCACCCAGGTCTTCTCTACAGCAGAGACCACGGCAATGTCCCTAAACATACATATCTCATATACATACATAGCTCATGTGGGGACAACCAAAGAGCTTCCCAAGGGCCTCCAAGAGGCTGCTGGGAAAGGAGAGGGGCACAGCTGATATGGAAGATCCCAGAGATGCTTCTTGGCCATGGAGACTAAGAACCAAACACTGACTGGCATTTGAAGGGCAGTGCCTCAGAGAAGGAAGTTGATGACGGCAGGGATGAAAGCCTGAGAAAAGCTGCATGGGCACTAGGAAAGGACCTGGGGCTGGGAGGGGCTCAACAGGACTAAAGAGTTAAAACTTGGCAAAAAGCCTGAAAATCACTCCCTTCACATGGAGGAACACCGACCGCCAGGATGAAGAAGGGGACCTGAAGAACATTCCTGGATACAGTAACACAAGCCAGGCAAATAAGTAACAAAGAAGCATGGGAACAGCCAAGGGGACACACCAAAGCCAAGGGTCAGTGATGGTGGAGTACTGACAACCCAGAGGAGCAAGTGAAGAGACCGAAGACAGAGCTGGCACACAGCTGGAGTCACGCCGGGGACGCTGCCTTGGGCAGTGCTGTGCAGCCAGGGAGAGACGTGGGAGGCAGCCTGGCAGAGGGAGAAATCACATCAGCAACTTCCCACCCAGAGAGGAGCAAGTGCCCTCTCCGCCCTCTGCGCCGGCAGCCTCCCCAGCTGCCATCCTCGGAGATTGCTGAGCCAGGGTCCTGCTCCTGTAGCTGAGCATCTCCCATGGTCCATGACTGTCATTCTATTCCCTTGAAAGTCCAGAGACCATAATTCATCACTCAGCTGGCTTTAGTTGCTGTGCAAATGACCCCCAGCCCAGCAAGATGTCCTGCCCATCAGTCATCGCCAACTCAGCCTGGCAGCTATCGCTGTTACACATCAGCTGCAGGAAGCCAGACGGCCCCTGCTCCAGCCTGTTCGCAACCTTGGGAGCGCCAGGAGTCAGCCAGCCACCTCCTCAGGCTGGGAGATACAGCCCTGTGACAGCCCTGGCTCAGCCACTTCCCCTCTCTGGGGACCACCGCTATGGGCATGAGCCAGCCAACGCGGAGACCTGCCCCTTCCTGAGCCAGCAGCTCCCACCTCCTCACACGCAGGCAGAGGAATACCTTGGAGAACAGAGGCAAGCGCCGTGGCTGCAGACACATCTTGTTTTAATTGCATCAGCAAACCCTAAGCAATTAATGGCAGGGAGGAAGAGGAGGAGGAACGAGGCACCGGGAGAGAGAAAGGGGTGCAGCAAGCAAAGGAAACCATTTACTCCTTCCCTAAGCAGAGGGGCACCATTTACAGCTGCAGTGGCCTCACTGGCTGCATCCCACTCCTGGAGCATCTCTTGTGCTGTACCCAGATCACTACCATGTCTTGTTTTGTGCTTTAAGCCCCGAAGTCCCTTAACCAGTCAGCTCAGCCCCAAACAGAGATCTCCAACCCCTCCAGACCCACAAACCATTCCACATGCTTCCCAAGAGCCACAAGCCAGGCAAGCGCCCATGCCAAGGGCAAATAGGGACTGGAGACAGAGCCTTGCACCACCACCCTGGAGCTCTGGTCTGCAACAGCACTGCCGCTCCCACCCAAAGCACAGCCCAGGCCCCATCACTGCCCCTGCCTGTCCCAACAACTGCAGCAGGAGAGAGACACTCGTTCCTGGGAGCTGTCACCCTGCAAAGCCTCCACGCTTGATCCCGGAGATCGCAGCTCCCCAAACACAACCGGGAAAGGGGAGGCGCTGGGATGCCAGGAAAGCATTGCTGTCAAAAAGCAGTAAACCAAGTGCCAGGATCCATGACCACCTTTGCCGCATCTTTAGGCATGGGAAGCAGAGCTTAAGAAAAAGCCTGAACACAGGAGCACCAAAAGGTGGATAAAAAACCTTCCCGGAAGGGGAAATCAAGGAGATGCTGGCCTGATCCCCAGCTGGAAAACTTGGCTCTGAAAGGAAGGCAGACAAATGAGGAAAGCATGCATGGGAATAGTCCACCAATGGCTTGCAGCAGTCTCACCTAACCCTACTCTTTGTCCCGCTGGCAACCCAGCCCGCTCTGGGATGGCAAAACCCGGCAGAGGCAGCCTCCCCTGGCAGCTCTGCTCGCCTCTGCTCCCGCTGTTGGAGTAACACACTACAGGAAGTTTCTGCTCTGTTTAGCAAGTGCCAGGACGACCAGCGCTCAAAAGGCTCAGGGCCTGGCTGTGCTCCCTCCGAGCACACTCTGGGCACTTCACCCACAATGGAAAATAGCTTTTGGATCATTAACAAGTCTATGCTAAGATTAGGGGATTCATCCCCCCTGCTCCCTACAATCTCAAGCACCCCAAAACTCAGCAGTGATAATCCCAAGCATGGATCCAACAAAGCCCTTGGCCAGATCCCAAGTCCTCCTCCTGCTCAGGAGTAAACCTCCAAAGTCCAAGGAGCTGGACTCGTGAATTCACGTGTGCTTAGAGGAGAGGCATGAGGCGCTCCATGCTAGAAAGCTGCCGGCTGGAGCAGGGTGCTGGCAGCAGTGACTTCTCTCTGAGGATACCTCCAGGAATGGCCCGTTTGGCACCCCCAAAGGGTGATTTCACTGCTTCTAGAAAAAGGCTCAGCAGTGCAGACTCTGCTCCCCACACGTGGCTGCTCCCGGGACAGTCCGGGAATGAGCACAGCAGAACAGTGGAGACCTGGGTAAGTTTAACCATCATGAAATAGAATCCTGATCCACGCCATGACTGAGCGCCAGGTAACTACTTAAAACCCAGAAAACCCACCCTTTATCACCAAACCTTGGCTTTTAAAGACTCAGGCTATCATCAGTAGGATTAGGCAGGAGTCCTGATGTCCATAAGGAGCTGTGCTCCCCAGCACAAGGCTAGAAGGGCAAGACAGCAGTTTATCCAAGTTATTTTCTCTGGCTGAGGAATGACAATAAAAGGGACAAGGGGACTGGACAGAAGCCTGCCCTGTCTCCTCGCCCCGCACAGGCGCTGATGGCACGCTCGCCCAGCGGCGAGGAGCCATCCGGAGCCTCGCTGCGGATATCGAATTTGCCAAGAAGCTGAAGAGCGGCGCGAGGCACCGGCAGCAGCAGCAGGCAGTGATTTATGGAGCTGATGTGACTTCCCAGGTCACACATCGATGGGAGCCTCGCCTCCTCCGCGGGCCAGCAGCCAGGCCGATTATCTGTCATATGCTGCAGGATGCAGTGCCAACAGCCGAGCCCAGATCACCCAGCTTGTTTGCAAAAAAAAATAATAAATAAAACCCTGTAGATCCAGGCGACCGGCTTTTGTTCAAGCCTGTGCTTGCCGGTGGTAGGTGAGCAAGCACAGCAGCCTGCAAGAAAGCATGTAATGCCTGGGGGCTGATCCTCCCCGGAGCTCCTGGAAAGTGCGATGGCAGCTGGCAGCAGGAGCAGCGCTCATGGGAGCAGCTCTGCAGCTGCCTGGCATCTGCCCGTGGGTGTTCTCCCACCTCGACTCACCCCAAATTTGGCCCTAGGGTTTTCGTGGTGCTACAGGCGTCGGGACAGAGCTGGCTGCTCCTTGAATCCTGACGCTGGTGCAGAGCTAGGAAAGCAGGAAAACAGCCTGTGCAAAGAGGGTGCTCACAGGGCCGCGAGCACAAGCCACGTGCCTTTTACGATTAGCCCCTGCTGACAAATGCACTTTTCTTCAAAAAAATCAATTTTAAGAAATCAATTTTTCAGAAATTTAGATTTAATATGGTATTTCCTCCAAATCCCTTTTCCTCTGGCAGACCTGAGGGATAAGCTGAGAACCACCTGCACTCAAGTCACCGAGCTGAATCACGGCAGCCTGAAGGACACGAGCTTCTGGAGCTGCCGGCTGCCAACACTGCATTAACCTTTTTTTCCCCTTCCTTCTGTTTTAGTGAGTAATCCCCAGATGCAGCCACTCAGCAGCAAGATGCCATTCAATATTCCTTGGGGAGTCTCAGAGCCTTTCCTCCCTCTGGGATCAACAGTGGAAAAAGGTTTGTGGTTCTTGTATGTCAGTCCTGTAATGAGAATCCCATAAATTCCAAAGTGTATTTCATCAGGAGTTTTAAGGGAGAAACCAATTTTTTGTTCTCTTGGATTCTGCCAAATGCCTTGGAGGATGTCAACTTTCGAAGCAAGGGATAGTCAGAGATCCTCCAAAAGGTGATGTACAACACTTGAAGCTCCTAACCTAATCACCAATGAAAATACAACCCAAAACAGTGACCCAACCTTGTGCTCTTACAGGAATAAGCAAGCCTGAAAGAGCCGAACGGTCATGGCTGAGAGCAAAACAGCAAAGATGTGAGAATTTAGGTGCAGACAGGCGAGCATGACCACAAAAAAGCTTTACTCTCATTATTTAGCCCATTTTTGCCCCATCAGCTGCATGCCCAGCTCATGTAGACAAGAAACAGGGCCAACACACTCTGTCCCCACAGGACAGGTGGCTCTTCAGGGAGGTGAGACCTCATCCACATGAAATCTAAGGAACAAATTCTCACCTGTGACTTCAAACCACCTGACACACCTGGAACCCCTCATTAGGTAATCCAGAACCTGAATGTTTTTACACCTCAGATATATCACAGAAGGCCACACACGAGCGTGAGCCATCCACTGCTCCACAGCCATGGCGGGGAGCCTGCAGCGCCATCCAGAACTGGGACCAGGAAGGACCAGGAGGTGATAATCTGGGAACAAAAATGAAACCTTGGGGTTGTGAGCCAGGCTCCATCCCAGCCGAACTTGCGTGCTAGAATTTTAAGAAGGGGGTTGTTTGCTGACAGCTTAAAGGATTTATGGGAAGGATTAACCATGGCTTTGCTGATGAAGGAACCAGTGGCAAACTTGGAGCAATCCCATGAGCATGGGGAGAAGCTGGAAGAGGACAGGGAAAGGGCGGACGAGCCTACGACAGCATAAACAACAGGGACAGTTTGTTTTGCACAGTGAACTCGACCAGGAGCAGCTCTTCTCAGCATTAACAACCTTGGTTTGCTGCCCACCAAACATGGGACAGCCAGCTCTGGAGTCCCACCTTTCACAGTGCTGGATCATTGCGGTAACCGGAGGTGCCCTGAAGCCGTACAAGGGAGAACATCGCAGACCTCAGCCATGAGGAAAGGCACCCAAAAAGAAGAGTGTGGAAGGCCTGGAGTGAAAGGACGTGGTGGTGGGAGTCCTGCTCTGGAGGTGGGGCAGGAGGGAAATCCTGCTGTGAGCCGCAGGTAGCAAGGAACCGCAGATCCGCAGCACTGGTTGCCGCACCAAAAGCTTCGTGTTGTTGCCTAAGAACTCTGTGAAGTGTCTACAGCTGAATCAGGCTTATATCCAGGTGAATAACACAGATAAAAAGCAGGAGGCTACAGATCTGCTGCAGACTGGCAGAGGAACGCTAACCTGGAGGGGTTTGCTCCTGCAAGCACGGGATGCTGGTCACCAGGAACACACACAGACAGATCAATGGACTTGTCTGGCAAGATGGAGCCCAGCAACAAGGGCATGTTCCAGCTGGGAACAGCTAATCCACCCTCTCAACCCAATGCAGCTGCTTGGCAAACAAGCACGGTCCCCTTAAGAGAAAGCACAATCAGCCCAGATTTAGCTGGAAGAGGGTGGGGATATCGCTGAGCTCCAAGCCATGGTCTGAACCTTATCTGCTGCTTTTAATACCTATCAGTGTTGATACAGATTAAAGGATTAGTCAGGATTACTGAAGGCAACCCCCCCTCGCCCAGGCAGTGAGGATGGGAATGGGTGCGGTGCAATTCCAGTCCTCCCCTGCGACCACAGCCCTTGGCTGCACCCTTGGAGAGAAGGAGCCTGAGAAACGCCTGATGAGAGGCCCTCCATGAGCGATGGCAGCCATGAAACAGATGCAAGGGAGCGAGATTGGGCTCTCTGGGAAGAAAACAAAGACTCACCAGCCAGAATCCAAGTGGGAGTCGGGTTCATTGTCCCTACTGTTGCCTACCAACACAGCAAGCCTTCATGGACCAGCATCACCACCCAAAGAAACCATCCCACCACAATCCATCCTTGGCTGCTTATTCCTGCTGCAGCCCAAAGCCCTCTTTTCCCAACACAGGCATTTGTGGACTGTCGGGAAACTGCCTGGTTAAAACCTGCTTTCGATGTCGCTCAGCACAGCTTTTAATTGGATCATGTCCCTGACCCAATTCCCCACATGGCTGCACAAACCCTTGAGCGTCGGTGTGGGAAGGGGTGGCCAGGAGCAGGCAGGACACCTCCTGGGGAGCAGCAAAGCTCTGATGACTGCACAAGGAGGCAGGAAGGTTCCTGTGCCCACGTTTAGGCTGAACACAAACCTGAGGAAGCTCTCCTCTGAGATCTCCCATCTTCCAAGAGATCATCTCCAAACATCAGCTGTGTCCAGAAAGCTTGGTCCTGAAACGTGGCTGGGCTGAAAGTGGTTCAGGACAATGGCAAGATGAGAGATCCCACAGTAGAACAATTCCCGAGTCCTGCCTCCCATCAACATGTATTCTGCTCCCTTCTCCAAGCAGGAGCCAGTAATAAGGAAGACCATGGCCGCCATCATCTCCTGGACAGCAGGACCTCACATCCCAGCCTGTCATCCAGGAGAGCCAGACTCTCAAAGGACACGGAAGAAAACATATTTTGCCCAGGTGAAGATTGCCCAGAGAAGTTGTGTCTGCCCCATCTGAGGTCCGGCTGGCCATGGCTTGGAGCAATCTGGTCTAGTACAAGGTGTCCCAGCCCATGGAACAGGGTGGAATGAGGTGAGTTTGAAAGTCCCTTCCAACCCAAACCAGCCTCTGAGTCTATGAAACACTAAGATGGAACCAAACCTGGCTCCTCCAGCTTTCTTGCTTCTCCCACCAGGATAACAGAAGGGAATGGCAGAGGCACTGAAGCTGTCAGCAACAAGAAGGCAGGCAATTTTGGGCCAAAGACCTGCAGAGAAGGACATCACTGATCTGAAACGATCACCTTCCAGAGCCAAACTTAGCTTACAGAACTACAAAAAAGTTTGGGTTGTTGGGGACCTTAAAGCTTATCCAGTTCCAAACCCCTGCCATGGGCAGGGACACCTTCCATCTTCCCCACGTAGCACACCCACATCCACATGCCAATGTCCCACACCCCGCAGTGATTCAGGGATGAAAGTTCAGATCTAGTCACAAGCCCAAGGCAGTCCCCCCCATTCATCCCCACTCCCCCCAAACCATCTCCTCTGAAGCCCAGGCAGCTGCTTCAGCCATTAGTTTCTTCCCACCAAAACACTACCAGGCTACACACGGCTCATGAAGAAATGTGGAGCCCTGGCCGCAAAAAATACACCCAGAGAAAAGACTCCTTTCCCCTCTGCAGAGAGGATCTGAGTAAGAGAGAAGACCAAAACCTTCACGGTACAATCACCTCAACACAAGAAACAAGCTGAAGACCTGCACCTGTTGGACATTCAAATGATACTAAAAAAGTCCAACTACGCTGAGATGTTAGCTTTGGTCCCATAAAACCAAGCAGGGTTTGCCCCACTGGGAACACACCAGCTGAAGAAGCTGCACTGGGCATCTGGGGGCCAACAGCAGTAAATCTGACACTGGAAGAACATTCCAGCCTAATGCCAGGACAGGATGATTAAACCCCTACTAATTCTTGGCCCAGAAGGAAGAGCGGCTGCTTTCAGCCTTGTTGGGTCACAAGCCAGCTGGAGTTCTCCAGTGAGTCTCCAGAGCCAGGCCCCCAGGCTGCCCTATGACCCCAGGCAGGAGCCAGAACAGCTCCCAGCCAGCACGGATGCGTTCAGCCATCCTGGGAATCTGAGGAGCTCTGCAGGCAGAGCCACCAAGGTGGTTTCTGGCGATGCTTTCTGATGGTGCTTTCCAGAGTTCCTGTTTCTAGAGCCAAGAGAAACCCCTGAGTAGGAAGACTCTGTCCTACCAACACAACCTCCTCCAAGTTATTATCATAACTGTTTATGGAGTCAAACCTACCAGGAGTTGGACTTGATGATCCTTGTGGGTCCCTCCCGACTCAGGATACTCAATGGGTTTTAATTTCAATCCTCTGCTCACGGGCCATGGTGTGATTCCCAGGTGGGATACACGAGCCACTAGCCAAGAGCCTCAGAGAAAGTCCTCCTATGAGCATGCATGCTTTAAATAGCACCTCGTTAATTGTGAATTAACTGAACTGACCCAGAGCAGCCAATCCCAGGTCCTTTGGGAGAGGCATGGGGCAACACACATCCCACAGAAGCGTGTTAAGCTTCCTCCAGCAGCTCTGATTCTGCCCCTCAGGAAGCAGATGGCATCCAAACCATATTTTGCTTCAGGGCCATGCAAGTTTGGAGAGCACATGCCGTGTATACCTACACATCTCGTCAAGGAAGAAGTTCAGCTCCCTGTCACTGCACAAGTTGTCAAACAAAGTCACAGCATACGGACGTGATTTTTAGCAAAAACACTGCCAGAAGGAGGATGACAAAGGGGGCAGCATTAAGGCTGCTGTGCTCCGCTGAGCTCAGCACCTCCCAGGTGCTGACAGCCAAACAACTCCAATGCGGCACCAACCTACTTTCAGATGGATCTTCATACAAAACCTCACGGATCATCTGTATCCCACTGCCACCATCACATCCTCAACACCTAAAGCTACACTAAGGAAGTATACTTACAGCTTTTTACTGCACTGTAACACTACACCAGCTATCACCCTCATTACATCAGCTCGTCACAGGAGATGACAACCCATCCATGAGCAATCCACTGTGGGGTGTGAGGAAGATGGATGTGCATCAGCAGTGCACCCGTCAATCCAACCATGTTGCATGCAGATCCCTCCTCTCAGGGATTCAGTCACCTCAGCCACAAACTCCTGAAACTTCCCTGACTGCTATTAGATCACCTCAGGCAGCACGCGACAAATTCAAACACTCTTGTGGAGAATTTATAGTCCTCCAACCCCCCAGCAGGAACGACCATCTGGAGCATTTGGGGCTCCCTAGGATGGTTCTTCATGCTCACCCACAAATTGTTTTACAAGACAAAGTCCCGAGAGCGGTACTTAGTCTCAAGCAAAGATTATTTTTGGCAGCTTTATCAGAACAGTTCCCACTCCCTTAATCTCTCCTTGGATGAAAGCACGTTTAGGAAACTGTCCAGATGTTGGAATATCAATAAAACAAAAAGCTGTGGTACAACGCAGTCTTGAAGAGCCCTTTACAAATAAACACAACTTGGGGGGGTTTCTGCTCAGCAACGCCAGGCCTGCACTCATAAACCAGAACTACATGCTCCCCTCCCCAGGAATCGGAAAACAAAAGCTGGTTTGGGTTACCCAGCTGCAGGACACACACGCAAGAACTGCTCTTGCAGCTCTCCTACCCCTAAATGGTCAAGCTCCTCATACCACTCCATGGATTTTTAATCAAATTTTCCAAAATAACAATTTACAAAAGGAGTTACAGCCGAGCCAAGAAACTTGAGCTAAGAAGATGTTATGAGAAACTCGCCACCAGCTCTAAGTGAGGATGTGGAAAACTGATGAAATCTCCCATCACAGCAACAGGTTTGTCCACTCCTCACACGTCTTAGTTTGAAACCAGACATCATCTACAAGGGCTTTGAAACTCATGGCAGCATTTCTCACTCCCAACAGTACTCACCAACAACAACTCAGCACCACTGAACCAGTGAACACTTTGGGTTGGAAGGGATCTTCAAACTCATCTCATTCCTGTCCCCTGCCATGGACTGGGACACCTCCCACTACACCAGGTTCCTCCAATCCCCATACAACCTGGCCTGGAACACTTCCAGGGACGATGCAGCCACAGCTTCTCTGGGCAACCTGTGCCGGGGCCTCACCATCCTCACAGGAAACAATTCCTTCCCAATATCCCACCTATCCCTGCCCTCTGGCAGTGGGAAGGCATTTCCCCCTGTCCTCGCACTCCAGGCCCTTGTCCCCAGTCCCTCTCCAGCTCTCCTGGAGCCCCTTTAGGCACTGGAAGGGGCTCTGAGGCCTCCCTGGAGCCTTCTCTAGTCCAGGTGCACACCTCCAGCTCTCCCAGCCTGGCTCCAGAGCAGAGGCACTCCAAGTCTCATAGCATCTCCATGGCATTCTCTGGACTCTCTCCAGCAGCTTCTGATGTTGGACCCTCAGACTGGAGGCAGCTCTGCACCTGAGTGGGGCAGAGTCCCCTCCCTCCACTTGCCAGCTCCACTCCTCTGGATGCAGCCCAGGTTGGCTTTCTGGGCTGCAAGCAGACACTGCCAGGTCACATCCGATTTGTCAGCCACCAGCACCCCCAGGTCCTTCCCCTGGGGCTGTGCTCAATCTGTTCTCCACCCCAGTCTGTGTTTGTGCTAGGCATGGCCCTGGCACAGGGACCTTGCTGAACTTCATGAGATTCCCACAGACCCACCTCTCCGGCCTGCCAAGATCAACCTCTTGAAGAAATCCAACCATACGACAAGACAGTCCCAAACTCCAAGGCCACTATTAGTAAAAATTACGCAACCTCCTCCTCCTGAGCCATGCTGGCCATCTCCAGCAGGTCTGGGATGACTTTCATCATCTACTCCCAGGGGACTCAGCCTCATTTCCAGCTGACAAGTCTCCAGCATATCGAAGAAGGCTTATTTCCCCCCCTCCCCTCCCAGCCAGGGAGGGCAGGAATGCTAATGGCATCCCATTTAAACAAGCCAGAAGAAACCCAACCCACCCGAGCCAAGGCCCTGCCTTTGCCCTTTCCATTCACTGGCAATCCCTGCGTGAATGCGGCTGTCAGAACATTTCTTGGGTTTCCTTAAGTTCTCCTGCCAAGTTCTGATTAAAATCCTCCTAAGTGGTTTTCTCTTTATTCCATTTCCTAGAACTGAGAAGCAATGCGGACCTGAGAGCAGCTCTGAGTGCTGGAGCTAACAGCCCCCAACTCAGCCAGGCCATCCCAGTCTCCCACACCAGCTCATTCGGATCAGTGGGAAATTGAAAGCAACGCTCTTCCCATCTCTCGTATCAGACCATCAGCTCCCAGCGGAGACTGGGTTTTAATGGCCACGTTCACTGGCAGGAGGCTGGGATTGCTCAGCCGACAGGGGCTGCCGAGGCACCTCACCTGCTTCAGTGTCATGTTTGAAACACGTCTACCAGGGAGGAACATTCCCAAAGGCTTTTGGACAACACACAACAGTGGAGCAGTGGGGAAGGAGCAAAGCACTGCACTGTAAGTAACACGTCTCCATGCCCAGAAACATCCAATTTACCAAAACCCCAGTCTCTCACCCCCACTCAACATGCTCTGGTTCATGATGGTGGCTTCAAAAGAGAAGGTAACCTCTCACCACAGGCTCCTTGTGCTACCGGCTTGGGATCTGCACCAAACTGGATCCCCTCTTTGCCCAGAAAATTCTGGCTGCTTTGGTGGCCTTTGGTTTCTTGCCCAGAAACAACAGGCACCTGCCAAGTCTAGTCACTCTCATTCCTGTGGCCGAAGGCTGGAGGCCATCGGGACACCACCAAGATGGCTCCTGCCCTCCCAGCCAAGAATAGCTGAGGAGAGCCCCTTCCCTGCAGGAAGGCACATGAATTTGGTCCCGGGGCTCAAGCGCACCAAGAGCACTGTACAGGGGTAATGCAAGGGAACCCCAAAACAGCCTCTGTTCATACAAGAAAAACCAGAACCAGATGTGCTGCTGCCCTATCTGCTGTGTCTTCCTCCTTTGCAGGGCCCTACATGGGGAGCTGCTCCTGCCAGAGCCAAGGCCTTACTGATGAGTACACAGCCTGGAAATCCCAACACTTCCAGTTTTTAATGCCATGAACCTCCTCATGGCCCCTGGGGGAACAGGGAAACACCGACCCTACTGAGAGACCATGAGGACAGGACACACGCTGGTCCAAGCTGCCATTGAGGGATCTGTCACAGGGAACACCAACAGCTCCTGTTTTCTAGGTCTGGAGGAAGCAGCAGGGAGGAGCACAGGCTGTAAGCCCCTATAAAGCAGGGCCTTTTCCTGGGAGGTGGCTCCTCCACAAGCCTGGCAGGGATCTGGCAAAGCCACGGCACACTTGGTCACATTTGGGCGTGGCTTCACATGCAACTTTGTCTTTTTGGATGCAAGATCAAGATCCAGACCCAGCCCGAGAGCTGAACCACCTGCTCTCCCCACTCCCAAGGGGCTTCAACTCTTCCCCCAGGCCAGGGCAGCTCTGCTCCTGGCTGTAGGGGTTTGACCAAAAGGCTGGTTTCCTTCAAAGGGACATTCACCACCCAGCCCCTCCAGCTCCCTCACCCTACCCACAAAGCAGAGCATTAATAGGCAGCCTGTGAGACCATAAAACACTAATACCCAGAGAGTTCCTGCACCTTGAAATGTTAATGCTGAGCAAAGAAAGAAACCTTCCTGTCAGCAAACCAGGTCCGTGATATACAGACACAGTCACCTTCCTCCCCTCCAAGCCACAGAACAGCAAACAGCCCTGGAAATGCTGAAACTTCGCTCTGTGTACAAGGTACCCCACAGATCCACTGCTCCCACCTGTGCCTAGGCAGGAGAGGCTTCACCAGCACGGGCCAGCTCTGCTTGATGACTTTGTCACCACCTCAAAGAGCTGCCTGGTGCCCAGTCATCCTCCCCTTTCAGCCTTGGAAGGAATTTCCCCTGGCCCCTGAGCACATGGAGCCCAGACCCAGCGCTCTGCTGTTCTTTCAAGCCCCTCTTAGCCATTCGATTCCCGGAACTCAGCTCCAGCTTTCATAGACTCATAAAGGCTGAAGAAGACCTCCAATGGCTGGACCTCTAGTCCAGCCATTAACCCAGCACCACCACGGTCACCACCATACTCCAAGTGCCACATCCACACACTTTTCAAACACTTCCAGGGATGGTGATTCCACCACTTCCTTGGGCAGCCTGTTCCAATGCCTTGCCACCCTTTCAGTGAACCCTTTCTTTGTTCCCTTCTCCTCGCAAAGGGGCATCCATTCTTTACACCACGGTGGGTCAGAGGGACACGGAAGTGCAGACCTGGGGCTTGGTGTCCTGTGGGGAAGGCAGGTCAGCATCCCAAGCTGGCAGGGCAGCACCAGCTGGAAATACTTGCTTGGAGCTGGTGCAGTCACAGTAGCCATGGCTCTCGGCGTGCACCATGTCTGGTGTGGGACCACACGGACACAGCAGCCTCTCTGCTGCACCGCAATGGTGATGGAGCATCCCAGCTGCAGTGGTACCGATGATTTTTGGGATGGCCTCCCCTTTCAGACAATACACCCCAAGACTCTACTTGCCACTACCCACATAGGACCCACTGGATGGGTGCAGCTCTCCCCCCTCCAGCCTAGCTCGAACACAGGACCAAGACCCAGCTCCAGGGTCCCTTTTCTGAGGGCTGATCCTAGGATGGTGACCACCAGCCACACGGCACGCAGTTCACTCTGAACATGGCACAGCCTTCTGTTGAACAGATGAGAGGGCCATTCCCAGCACGGGAGGCAGCGTATCTGCACCCCGACGAGTGGAGGGAGGGGTGGGGGAGCGAGCAGGGGGAAGTCTGGGAACAGCGTTCATTTGCATAATACCTGGGGAAAATATCACAACGCTGCATTTCCATGGCTAATTGGGGGAGTGAGCGAGCTTCCTGGAATGAAACTACTTTCTGGCTTGGGAAAAAAACCAAGAACACAGCGCCACAACCACAGGATCTGTAGCTTCAACGATGCCTTCTCTACCCAGAGCACCCTCGTGCTCCCCCCAGCAAACCCCATGCTCAAGCCTAAGAGGAGAAACCAATCCCTGCAATGGACAGGGGAAATTGAGACACGCAGGCTCCTGCATCTGCATTAAGGGAAGACAGCCCACGGGGTGCTCTTACTCCCTCAGCACCAGACAAAATCCACTTTTGAGCTTTATCACACCTCATCCCCTCAACAAGACATAAAACATGGTGACCTCCACATCCCAACCAGAATTCCAGCTCAGGCTGCAGAGCAGGCATGCTCTCCACACTATTCATCACAACACATTCCAAGACACCCCAAGCGAATGAGGGCCAGACAGTATCTTAAAATAAATCTAGATACCAAGTTTTAAAGCCACTTCAGAGTCAAGGACAGGAAAAGTCAGCAGATATGAGTACATGCCATCACCATACCGTACAAAAGCTCTGTGGTAGCATCTTCCTGCACAGGGATTTATCCTGCCCACAGAACGCTGGGATGGAGCCAGCACCATTCAGCTGGCAAGGCTGGGAGCACAGGAGGAGGAAGGATGGGAGCACAGGCACCATGTGCTCTCCTGGATTGAGCAGAGCTCATCAAAACCACTGTGAGCCCTGTGAGGGGCCAGTGAGACCCTAAAACCTTTATACCACAGCATGGTCCCAGCAAAGCCCCCATCTCCAGCCCCAGGTGCCACTACAACTGCTGTGCCCCCACCCCAGGTGCCACCATCACTGCCATGCCCCCATCTCCAGCCCCAGTGCCATCATGGCTGTCCATGCCCCATCCATCCCAGCTCACCCGTCCATGCCAGCCCACAGCCTGAGCTCACCCCAGAAAACCCTGAGCACGTTTATTTACATCAGATCAGCTCCCTGATCTGGTCCGTGGGCAGGAATGAGTAACAGGGACAGGAATATCTCGAGCAGATGTTGTCACCAAATACAACATATCGTCAGGCTGCTGGTGGCTTTAAATCATTCCGGAGCCCGGCAGTTGCTTCCCAGCCCTGGGCTGCTCTCCCAGCTGCTGCTCAAACAGCTCTGAGCCCTGGGGTGGCTCCTCTTGCACCCACTGAGTGCTTGAGCTCCAGGCACTGATCACCACAAGGTAGGAACGTCACAAAACCACCCCAGAAAGTCCACAGCAATCACCACTGCTTTTTCTCCTGCCCACCTTCAGCTCTGGGGATTTAAGTGCCCTCTTGCCCAACACATCTCCAGGGTTGCCTGCACACGAGGATTCACAGGGAAGATGGATTTCACAGCTCCAGACCAAAGCAGCCTCGAGAGTAGCAGCAGAGCAATGCAGCACTGTGAAAGCAGTGGCACAGAGGATGTCGTGCCTGCAGAAAACAGGGAAAAGGCAGTGAATCCCCAACCAAGCAGCCTTTAAAAGCATAGGAGGGGAAAAGCAGGCAGCCTGTGCTCTGCAGCCCTTTCCCGTGGCCTCCCTGGCTGCCGGGTGGAGGAGCAGCTTTGCTCATTAGCGGGTTATTCCTGGCACACTCCCCCTGCATCAGCTCCCCGGCAGGGCTTCAGGAGCAGCTCGCAGAGTTTTGAAGCTTTCAGGGTCGCACAGCACTCCAGAGGCGAAAATCTTCCTTTAAAGAAATCTCCCTCGGCAGATAAATGGTGCTGGGTAACTGGGGTCATTAGGCTAATGAGCAGCTACAGCCAGCCTGGAAGCAAAGCAAAAAACACCACAGAGTCTACCAGAGCCCGTTAGCCTCAAAATCTGACCCATCTCCAGCAGTTCCCGTTGCTCTCAGGGGAGGAATCAGGCCCATGAATCAGCAGGATCAATCACCCGTCAGCCTTCCCATCAAAATCTCTCATCAAAGCACTGGGGGAGCCGATTCGCAGGTCGCTTGCACCAAGGAAGGGGAGAAGGGGCTGTTCCTCTTCTGTCCCCCCTCTATCAGCCCCCTCGTTACCACGGTGTCATTCCACTCTCACACTTCAGGAGTGGCGAGGTTTTTCCTCTTCTTTCCCAGCGCTGCTCCATTTCCTACCACCATGTCCTTGACAGGGAGCCACATGTCCTGCTGCCCGTTCTGGCAGAGATCAGGCCATGTTTCAGCATGACAGGCAGCTCACTGGGATACAGCAATGCTGATGGGTCGGGCATCAAAGCTAACTCAGCCCTTTAGTCCTTCCTAATACTGCCATCTGGGAAAGCAACCAGGGAGAGATGCAATTTTCCCTTTGTAAAGCCTTCAGAGGTGGGATCAGCTGGAACTCCCAGCCTGCTACATCCAGTGGTTATAAAAAAAAGCCCACATATAAATAACCTCTCAGCAGGAGCCAAAACTCCAGCACTAACCCCATGGTTTGAAGTGAACGAGGCCAATTTCCTCCTTTGTAGCTCTTGACACATGTTGGCTGCATGCCCCCTTCTTGCCTTGTTCCTAGAGCAGAAGGCTCCGGGCGGCGGGGCTGGGGACGATAAGGAAACGAGTGGTGTCATTCCCAAGGACTCCCAACACAGCCCTGTCAGCAGCTCTGGAGGCGGTCGATTCCAGCATGGCTGGAGAAAAAGAACCACAGCGAGCAGATCAGGCAGGAGCCGGTAGCTGCCTGCACGCCCCTGCCACCTCCCTGAGCTGCCAATTCTCCGGAAAGAGACAAGCCCTGCAGAGCAAGGGCTGGGAAACAACTTCTCCCCAGGGTTTCGGGCATGAGCAGGTCCCTACCCAAGCACTGGGCTTCCCACACGCCCTAAAGATCCCCGGGGAAAATGAAGCACAGGGTGAACACTAGCTCCAAAGCCAGCTTTGGAGGGTCTGTAAAGCAACAATTGTTTTCACCAAAACAGCTCTACTGGGAGTTGCTCCACCCAAATTCTGGCCCCAAGACAAGGAACCCCACACCAGTCAAAATCCCAAGCACATTGTCAAAGCACAAGGCTGGGACCAGCCCGCATCTCATCCTGGCTCTCCCCCACATCAAGAAATGTTCCCAAGACAGTCTATGGCCATCTCCTGTTGGGCTTGGACCCAGCAGAGGGACTGGGAGATCTCACCTCTTCAAGCTGGAGTCTCACAGAAATCCCTCACCCCAATCCTTGCTGCTGCACCCACAACCAAGCTTCATCCCTCCCCCCAAAAATAGAAAAATGGCTAAAAAAAGGCAACCACGCTTTCACTCCAGGTAAAGGATTAATGCTGCAGGACATCTGGCACCTGGGGGTCCATCCCACATCCCACTGAGGCTGTAGGACCAGCACTGGAGACACCACGCAGGTCTGCACCCCTGGATTAGGGCGTGAAGGTCCGCAAAGCTGACACCAAAGCCACCCTGCAAACTGCTGAGTAAGCCAGCAGCAGCAGGGATAGTGCACAGCATTGTTTGGGTGTATTTCTTTTTCGGCAGCTGCCACTGGTGTGGGGTCACCACCCCACTGCCTCCATGGCCACCTGATGCCGAGCACTCCCTCTGCTGCCACGCTGTCCTCCCACGGAACCACCAGTTTTGGTGTGAACACACTGCAGTGTCCCCCATCTTACAAGAGCCCCTCTCTATCAGGTCACCCACAGCAGGGATGTCTGCTCTGAGCACGCACAGGGCATCACTACACTGTGCCTTGGGAGAAGTTCAGGAGAAAAAATGCACCGGTGGCTTCCACCCCCTCTCCCACAGAGGGACACGGATGAATCCACCCTCCTGGCTGCCCAAAACCGCAGCACACGTGACCCAGAGAGGCTTTTCAGAAGAGCCGAGTCTCCAGCGGCTTCTGTTTGCCTTTCCCTTGTCTGCAGCAGCGTCGCATCTGGACGCTCGTCAGAAGAGAAGGAAAAAAAAAAAACCCCCTCCCTCCTCCTGCTGAACAACCTCTCAATCAAAACAAAGCCGGAGCAGCAGCCAAGAGCTGGGAGGCTCTTTTGTTTAATGCTCAACATCCCCCGGCCAGGCCAGCACGCCCCGGAGTGCCAGGAGCGGGTGCAGGGGCCCAGTGTGGGCAGTGTGGTGGGTGCAGAGCTGGTGAGGAAGGGGCCAGCTCGACCACCAGCCCCAGGGCCAGCTCAGCCACGTGACGGCGGCTGGTGGGGCAAAACCAGCGCTGCTCCTCTGTGCACGGCCATTTTGCTGAGCTCGGCTGCTTGCCGAGAGCTGCCATTCCCTCCCAGCACCAGTGTCCCCCAAACCAAACCAAACCAAACCAAACCAAACGCCAACTCGGCTCCAGCCACCCCCAGTGACCCAGGGACTGACCCAGCCACTGGTCGCCATGCTCGTGGGTCCACCAGCACAAGCTCTTTTCTCTCCCTGCTGCAAGTATTTTAAGCTCCCACTGCTGCCCCTCCACATATGTTTTGGGGCTCCAGGGAGCCGCTCAGGCACTGACCACAGCCAAAGGCAAGCCTTCTCGAGGTGCTCAGCCCATCCCAGAGACCTTGGAAGGTCTCAGCAGGGTTATCACCAGTGGGTTTCAGATCAGCCCCATCCCTGGAGAAGTTATCACCTGTGTCCCAACACACTGATGGCATTGGGTTCAAGGAGAGCGCATAACAAGCCAGGACACGGCCAAGATCCACAACAAAAAAAAGGATATTTGGGATATTCAGTTCCGAAGGCTTCACCCCAGAAAGCAGCAACCAGAGCCATGGGGCCACTCTGGCAAAACACATCCCATAGAGCCCAAGGGCCATGTCCACAGGCTCCATCACTGCTGTGTCAGACATGGAGAGAGGTTGAACTCGCCCATGGACACAGAGCCATGGAGCACCGGCTGACACGGAAAAGTGTCTGGCAAAACCCAAAGCAAAACTCCTTCCTATACCCAACAAGGACTCGATGGCTGCCAAACCCTACAGCAAGATATTGGAAGAACACAAAAGCAGAAGTAGAGGCAAGTGGGGTGAGCTGGCTGGGGCAAGAGCTGGCTGCAGCATTGAAGCACCTCATCAAGGAAAAATACTCCCTGCTAAAGTGCTCGTTATTCCAGCCATGGAGATACAACAGAGCCTCCTGGCTGGCGGCTGCCGGCTCAGCACACATCTCCTACGGGGAGGTCGCCTACCCCAGGCTGAAGGCAGCGGAGGGACAGACAGTCTCCCTTTCTTCATCCGCAGATGGAGACCAGCTTCCCTGCCCGAAACGGAAGCGGGAGCAGCACAGGGTTAAGCAAAGGACAAGCTAAGGGAGACCAAAGGTTGGGCTGAGTCACGTTGTGGCCGTTCCTGTTTCAGTCTGAGCAAGTTTCTCTTCCCAGGCGGGGTTTGTCCCCAGGCCAGAGTGAACCTGCTGCCTTAATCCTCCCAATGCACTGCCTGGAGGAGTTGCCTTCCCTCCCACAGCCAGCATTTACCTCTGCGCTTGGCTTGTCCTTTGGACTCCACATGCAGTTTTTGGGCCATTGCTGCAGCTTTCAGGAGACAGGATGGGCCCAACGCCACATCCCCCATTGCATCCCACTGGTCCTCCACCCTGCCCCAGGCATCCGCCCAGCCTCAGGCTCTTCCTCGAGACACAAAACTGCTTTCCCACCCCTTACCATGCAGACACCTTTCTTCTCGCCCACGGCTTTCCCGACCCAAAGGAAGCCATCCAGCTGCCCCCAGGAGGCTGACGAAACACAGACAATGCTTCCTCCTAAGTGACACATGTTCCTGCAGATCCAGACATCAAATCCCTTCTCAAGACAGGGATCAGCCCTCCAGCCTGAGCCTTCACCGAGGGGGTTGTGCCTGAACCTGGACAAGTAAAATGGCAGAACTGTCCTCACCAGGTGTCAGCACAAAGAAGATAGAATCATTTGGGTTAGAAAGGGACCTTAATGTCCATGTTTTTCCACCTCCTGCCATGGGCAGGGACACCTTCCTTCCACTAGACCAGATTGCTTCAAGCCCCGTCCAACCTGGCCTGAACACTTCCAGGGATCCAGGGGCAGCCACAGCTTCCCTGGGAAACCTGTGCCAGGGCCTCCCCACCCTCACAGGGAAGAATTTCTTCCCAATATCCCATCTAACCCTCTCTTCTACAAGTAGGAAGCCATTCCCCCTTGTCCTGGCACTCTTCATCCCAAGTCCCTCTCCAGCTCTCCTGGAGCCCCTTTAGGCCCTGCAAGGGGCTCTGAGCTCTCCCTGGAGCCTTCTCCTCTCCAGGTGAGCACCCCCAGCTCTCCCAGCCTGGCTCCAGGGCAGAGGGGCTCCAGTCCTCAGAGCATCTCCATGGCTTCCTCTGGACTCTCTCCAGCAGCTCCATGTTCTTCTGATGTCAGGGCCCCGTGGCTGGAGGCAGCTCTGCAGGTGGGGTCTCACCTGAGTGGGGCAGAGGTGCAGAATCCCCCCCTCCCCTGCTGCCCATGCTGGGTGACGAGCCCAGGACACGGAGGGATTTCCAGGTGCCAACACACATGACCAGGGTGTGTGGAGCTTCTCGTCCACCAACACCACACCTCACGTTGGTCTCTCCAACTGCAAAGCGTTTCTGCAGCTGTATCAGTGAAAAAAATAAATCTTTAATAGTAACAACACAGCAAAGCCATGCAGGGTACAACCCAAGGTCCTGCAGCTCCAGTGCTGGCTGTCACAGCAGCCAGCACAGATGGCTATGAGGGAACATAACAGCCAAGCATGTTGAGGTATTTCCCAAACCAATTCCCAGGCCTCTTCAGGCTTTTCCCAAGCCAAAACACATTGCCCTGTACACCCCCCCAATGAGTTTCTCCTCCACAAGCCCACCCAGGTGCCCCAAATCATAGGCGGACTTCCAGCATCCACCGCTTTTAGAAGCAGCATTCCAGTCCATCATGCAAAAGAGCATCTGCTGCTCTTCCTGGTTTCATTCACTTTGGTTCCACTGCCAGAACAAAGGAACATGTCTCCACACCTGAATTTTACAGGCTTCAATCATCTGCCCCAGGAGTCTTCCTCTCAAGTGGAGGAAACACCAATCTATTTAGCAGCCCTTGTCCCAGAGCCATCCCACGGCTGACCATCCCCACCACCCTTTTCTCCGTATATGCTCCCCAACAAACCTCTGGTCTCAGCACCTCTCCCAATGCCACTGTGCCCTCCCCACCCACTCCAGTGCCCCCATTGTGATCCCCACACCGAAGCAGAAATCCTCCCAAGGGAACCTGTGGCTGCAAACATGGTGACACTGCTTCTCATACTCCCCAGCCACTCTCCTGACACACCAGCACATGCCGATGGCTACAGGGCCAAGCCGACCCGAACGCACGTGCTTGTGGGGCTCACCCTGTGCGTGACAAACACAGGGCTTCACAGGCACATGCCCACATGCCAGTGACACCTCGTGTACAGCTGGCACAGAGGAAAGCATAGACCTCCATGTGCTCAAAGTCTTCCCCACCTGAACCAGAAATTGCATCAGCCACTGTGACTGCTTAGAAACCAGCAGAGAGTCCTGAAAAACGGCCACATGCAGACACAGCCATGAAGCCACCCAGAGCCCAGCAGTGCCCAGATGGACAGGAGGCCGCTCATCCTGTTGGCCGTCTGCCACCGGCAGGGCTTTTCGTGCCCCTGGTGACCTGGAAGAGCAGCTTGGCCAGCTCAGCATCACTGCCACGTGTTAGTAGAGGAGTGACACGTCAAACGTCACCCATAGCCACCCAACAGCCCTAGATCACCACCACAAGTGGGACAGAGCCCACGTACCATCGGCAGACCCAGGAATGAGGCGCTGACTCCTGCCAGCCCTGCTCCTTGTGCTCACCTGCATGCCCATGCAGATCCCACATCCACTAACACGTTAAGGGATCCTTCTCTGCACATGATGCAACCGGCGAGAAATAAATTCCTTCAGGAGCTGCAGGGAGCCTTGACACACAAGGTGAAGCCAGTGGGATGCAGAGCACAGCACAGACTCTGCGTCCCCTTGGGAGATGGAGCAGGCAAAGCACCAGGACATCACCTTGACTTCAGAGTGACAGAGGCCAGAGAGGACTCACTCAGCACAGCCACAATGCTGAGAAAAATCAAATCTCAGAGGGTACAGCAGCATGGTACCTGGAGCACAGTGTCTGCAGGTGATTTGCTCACACATGGTTCCCAGCAGCCAGGCTTGACCGGTGTCACTCCATCGCCATGTCCAGACACCAGCACATCACACGGCCAAACCACCTTCATGCCAAAACCAGGAGGCAATGGCCACACATCAGTGCTGGCCCCAGCAGTACATGACACACAGTCCTGCTCCCTTGTCACCCACAATGCCATGTCCCAGCAACGCCATGTGAGCAGCAGCAACAGCACCCATGCCCCAACACCTTTCTTACCTTCTCTGACTTCACCTTTTTCAGCTGCCGGCACTCACTTTCTCCATCCTCCAGCTCCGACTTTACTCCCAAAGGATTGAGCGCAGCTCCCGTGTCAATAGCTATACTCCCAAGCTGCTCAGTAGTAGCAGGCTCTGTCCCCTGGCCCCCATCATACTGTCCCACCCTCACTGCCAGGGCCAGGGGCTGCAGCACGCTGGGCTCCTTCTCTGCCGCAGCCCCCGCACCCTCAATCCTTTCCTTCTTGCTTTTGGATGAGCTGCCCTCCTTCTCCTTCTTGGAGCCAGCCACACTGCGAGACGCCTTGGCCGACTTCTCCGAGCCCTTCGGGGTGACGGCGGGCACCAAACCGCCCGAGTTCGCACCATCCCCAGAGCGTCCTTGAGCCTCCTTCTTGCCACCAGCTCCCTCACTGGGAGTGAACAGGGACGACCCTGAGGTCGGCTTCCCACTGTCCTTGCCAGTCTTGCTCCTTTTCGACTTGGATTTGCCCTCCTTGCCCTGCGGGCCCGGCACTGGGCTCACAAACTTGATGTTATCCGGTAGCGTCGCCACTGCGTTGGGTGCCGGGAGCCCCACCTCCTTGGAGCCCGACATTTCCAATTTCTGCTGATCCTTCTCCAAATCAGCGTCCAGGTCAATGATGAGATTCCCTACACCAATGTCCCACTCATCCCCGCTGTCATACGTTTCAACCGGGTTCGCATCAATTCCTTTCCCTCCGGAAGCTCCGCTGCTCAAGGACATCTTAGAGTTAACGGCCCCTCACGGTTCAAGGCTCTTCCCTCTGCCTCTATGCCCTGGGGGTCACCTACGTCCTTGGGGGGCTTCCAGTGGTCAGGGTCTGCCCAGGTGACGGCATCGCTGCTGGAAGGGAGAGCAAAGAGAACAGGGTTACACACAAAGAACCATGGGCAGGCAGATCATTGACAGCCACACCTGCAGGCAGGAGAGATCTGGGCAGGGTGAAACCCCCAACCTCCCAAATCTCCCTCGCAGCATCCTTCTGCCACCCCCTGGGCTGGGGCTGCTCCACAGCCGCCCCCGCAGCAGCGGCCATCTGGCACCAGTCCTCGATCAATACCAGCCCTGGCAGGTCACGGCTCTCGGCTCCAACAAGACATTACTCACACATTTCCCTGCTCGCCATTTCCCTCTGAATTATCGAGCGCTGCCCCTGGGAGGGAGGATTGATTCCTCTCCTGCCAATGCCACCCGGAGGGAGGGCTCCTCTCCACACCAGCCTTGCTGCAAGGGACAAGAGCTGCTCGCCAGGGAAGTCAAGTGCCTTGGTGGGAAATAAATCCCAGGCTTCAGAGTGCCTGTGACACTTGGGACGCGTCAGAGCAGTCACCAAAGGCCAAATCGCAACGGGAAGCATGAGAGTTCCCATCCCATCTGCACCTCTGGGCAGAGCAACACAGCACCCTGATTTGGGGTGTTTACCACCATCGCCTCTGGCCATGATAAGCTTCCAGTGGGAAGCAGAGACGCAATTGTAGAAGTATCCAGTCTTAACTGGGAAGCAGGCGTTCAGCCCTACCTGCCCACACCACAGCTGACCCCGGAGAGCACAAAATATCTCCTCCCTGCTTCCCAGCCTCTCTCCCAGGGAGAGAAACAAGAAAGACACCCACGCACAACCTGACACAGCACCCGAGTCTTGGCAATTACCCTGACGAGACATAATTAACACATGTAACAGCTTCTTCCCAGCACCGCCCAGCCAGGCCGCCTGCTCTCCAGAATCCTTAAGAAATCCTTGACCACCCATTTGGATGAGGCTGCTCTCGAGCAGCACTGTCATCCCCTTCCCTGCCAAGCTGCAGGCCTGCCTGCTCCTGGTACTATTTACAAGTGACACTTCAAAAACAGGTGACTTAAAGAGAAATGAGAGGTAAAAAAAAAAAAAAAAAACAAAAAACCACACCACACACACACAAATTTCTCCAAACCCCAGCAGGCAGGAGCCTGGAAAGCAGCTTCATGGTGCATTTCCAGAGATGCAAACACTGTAAAAATGCCAGGGATTCTTTCATCAGCCAGGCTGCCGCAGCCAGACCATTTTCCATCTGCTCCCCACAGCATCCTCAGCTCTGTACAGCTAATAATCCACTCTCTGACAGGTCATTACGGAGATTTTTAACCCCAGGAACTGAGGGGCTTGCATGCAAGCTAGAAATGAAAAGCACTGACCTCTCATTTCAGCAGCAGGGAAAATGCCGAATCAGGAGATCACTTTGTGCACCGGAGTCGCTAACGGCTTCCCAAAGCTGCCCTGCGTGTTTCTATGGCCACCTCCTCCTCCCCTTCCTACTCCTGCCCCAGCACCTGCTCCCCAGTTCCAAGCTGCTGTGTCCAAACCAACCCCATCAACCTGCCTCTCCAGAGCCTCTCTCCAAATCACTGATGGGGCCGGCGATTGGCAGCGAGCACCTCACCCCTGCGCAACACTCTTTGTGTCACGGATCCACAGCAATTCCTTTGTGCGGGTGGGCAAAGACAGTAACGAGCTGGATGAACCAGATTTTTGGCTGGTACCAGTCCCTTCCCAGCCCTAAGGTGAGGCATGGAATTCAGGAACAATCCCAATGAAGTGGTGGACCACTGATGACCACTGATGCGCAGGAACAACCCACAGGAGCTGACAGCAGAAGATGAAGTTCAATCTCCAAATCCAAGAGGTGCCAACCCAAAGTCGGAGCACGCAAAGAGCCATGGCAGGCTCGGGTCAGAGGGAAAAACAGACAAGGATCTGACCTTGCAGTGGCAGGAAAAAGACAGACAATCTGCAGGGTTGTACTGCAACACGCATATTATCACCTGCTCCATCAACACCTGCACGACGCCAGCTTCGCCAGCTCTCCACTCCCACCAGGGAATTCACCTTGCTGCTCCAAACGTGCACATACACAGGCACACACATCTCTGTAAATATTATTTATACATGTGCAATAAGGAGAGCAGATGAGCGGGACTTGGGTCTGAAACTCTGCAAACAGCAGCAGCTTTTGCCAACTCCTACCACAACAAAAGGAAGAAGGAGCCCAGAAGTCCGCTGGGTCCCCGGCAATTAGAGAGACAGGAACAATCAAAGGGTTAGAAAACAAGAGGAGCAAAAACCCTCACCCTACGGAGGAGGCGCCGAGGGAGCACAGGCTCTGCTAACGCAGACGGAAGGGAACCACAAACAGGACGGACAGGAACATGCTGGATTGGCAAGAGCAGGGGAAAGGCACGTCCTAATGAGAGTGGGGCAGGGAACTCTAGACATGCCACCACAGGAAGAGGGACTGGGGCAGGGATCGGCCCTTTCCAGACCAGAGCTCAAGGCTGGGACCCTGGAATGCGATCTGGGGGGGATCTCCTGAACATTCTCCATTGCATGTGGCTCCAAAGCATTTTTCCACAGCTTTTTCCCTCCCCAAAACTCCCATCCCAGTTCCCCACTTCTCTACTCCACTATCACGGGCTCAGCCTCTGCAGCCAGAGGAGCATTTGGGGTCCCTCTCCCAAGTCAAAGCCCCAGGGACCCCAACCTGCCACACCATTGTTATTTTGGGTGCATAGGAACCCCTGGCCACCGCATCCCACGGCCCAGAGAAAGAAGTGCCTTTCCCACCGCCTGCTTTGCCCAAGCTGGAGAAGCACCGGGTGGTATCCAGATCCTCCCCACTCTCCTGCCAGGGGAGTAATGCTGCCACAAATCACAGCATCTCAGAAAACAGAGCGAGGAGATTGATTCAGCTGTAAACGTGTCCTTCCCCTTACCTCCTGCCATCGCAGGATTGATCCCCGCACAACATGAAAGGCATGTGCTCACTTGTTGGCCTGGAGACCTGCCAACAAAGCGTTTTAAGAGCAGTCCTGGAGCGCAGATCCTACAAGGAGACAGCTTTCTGCTTGGGAATGCTGCACACACACAGCACCAGACATGAATAATTCAGCTCCATTAGGTGCTGAGACCTCTATAATCCACATCTACGGGCTGGGACTGAGCCAAACCGTATTCGGAGACAAACCTGAAAGTTCACTTTCAGGGCTGCACACACACCTAGAGACAGTTCTTCCACCAGAACAGCTCCACTTCCAAAAGGTAGCAAGGAAACTGCACCAGCCCCTGGCTCTATGTGCTAAAACCGGCGCAGGATGCTCAGAACCCACCAAGCCCATGCCACTCCGGCCTTCTCTGCCAGTTACCGGAGGCCAGGAGACCAAAGCTGGGAAGGATTGACTGCCCAAGGGTGGTGAGACGTAGGAGAAAGCTCTTCTGGCAGCAGCCAGCCCACACATAGGGAGACTGTCTCATAGCCATGTGCTCCAGCCTGCAGCGCTCCAGGATCAGCCTCTGGTGGCTTCCAGACATGACCGACTGCAATTTTCACCCTGATTAACTCTCAGGAATGCCTGCAAGAAGGAGCGGCAAAGAGGACAGGGAAGGCGGGGGGGAAATCTGCAGGACGCAGCATTTCCTCTGGCGGGCACAAGGCAGGGAGCCGAGGGTTTGGTGAGATGGTTGCTCCAGCCAGCAGCAACCCTGGAGAGCAGAGCCCTCCGCTCCCTCCCGAAAGAGCCAAAGGCAGCGGCGTGGAAGGGATGCTGCCCTCCCAGCTTGCCAAACCCCCAAAGGGCTCCCCACAAGCCCCCAGCTGAGGCAGCAGCAGCACTAGGGGCTGCAGTGCCGAGGCCATTCCTCCAGCCGCTGGCAGCCAGCCGGCTGCTCTCCCCATCCGCTGCCTCTGCACAAGATCCCTTTTTGTTTCCTTTTACGACTAAAGAAACTCAGGGCAGTGGGGGGGAACACACTGCCTAACCCGCGCTGCCGCGCTCACTCCCCACTCAGCTCCTACCGCCGTGCCTGTAATCCCCCAGCTGGGCTTGTTTGGGTTGGATTTTTGTTAAGTAACTCCCATGTCTTTTCTGCAGATTTCTTTTTAAGATGTTCCCTTTCTCCCCACCCCCTCTCTCTAGAGCTGGGGGAGAGAGAAGAGAAGAGAAGAGGAAAAAAAAGAGAGAAAAAAAGAGAAATGTTGAACGCGAGCCAGCTGGCATGAACAAGAGGAGATGGAGAAATCTGCACAAAGGAGCTTCCTCACTCACTTGCTGCTTTCAGCTCAAGAAATCACGCAGGGGAGGAGAGTTCGCTCTCCCCCAGACATCAGTCAGGCCGTAGCAGACAAAGGAGATTTGCCATGACACCCTCCAGAACTGCCACCCAACAGGGGCAGGATCCCTCCACCGCCTGCACCCCGCGGGAGTCCGAGCTGTTGCAAAACACGCCAAGGCGCAGGGCTTCAAAACAAGCTGTTCAATGTGGAATTAAGCAAGATTTTGAATGGAGGAGCTGTGCTCCCGCCTCTGCGCTCACACAAGGTGCCGGGAGAACTTCAGTGGCTCTCAAGGCTGAGCGGGACGGCACCAGCAAGCTGCCAGGAGGGAGGAAGGCTGAACCCAATTTGAATAAAATGGAGCCACCCTTCTTTTAACATGGAGGTGCACCCCATCAAGACTACATCTTCCAGCATGCACTGCAGCCAGAGCGCCCAGAGAGACACCGACAAACTTAGGCCAGGACTCCCAAGTTTCCGAAGGCTGAGCCTTGACACTGGAGATGAACCTGAGACAGGGCAGCACTCGATCGATGAGTCATTTGTTGGCATTCTTGAGAAAAGCTTGAAATACTTCAGTCCAGGCATGACAAAAGCGGGACAGACAAGGTCACTGGAAGAGGCTGGAGATGGAGGAAAGTGGAGAGGTGAGCAGAGACCACTTTGGTGCAGGGCAGCCAGGCAATCACCCTACCTGAAGCAAAGCTCCAGAGACTTAGCCACAACACCCATCTGCTCCCAAATACACACTCAGACCTCAACTTCACATTCATCATCAGGCAAAAGATGCTCCTGGGATCAAAATTCAACCTCACACCCACTCCCATTCACTCATTACTTTTATAGCAACACTCCACACAACTGCAGCACATGACAATGTCCAGCAAAGCTGTCAATACAAAAGACAGGCACACGGTGCCTGTGTGTTTGAAGAAAATACCAGAATAGCTAAAACCTAGCGTTTGCTTCTTCTTGACACTTCTATAATCCGAACACCACGAGGATCAACTTGATCTAGGGCTGAAAAACCCAGGGTTCTTGAATATGCCTGACTAGCAAAGCCAACGTTGTGAGAACCCCCCACTTTCCTCAACTCCCAACAGGCTACACGCTGCCCTGATACACAAGGCACACAGAAAGGGAGAACACAAAGAGGACCAAGAGTTTCAGGCTTTCCTTTGTATCGTGAAACGGGGAAAACTGAAACAAGGACCTCTTTAATCCTCCCATCAGTCTTGCAAGTGTCATCACCAAAGTCCAAACTTTTTTGTCTATTCATGCTTCGAGAGCCTGCAGTTCTTCAGATTTAGTTATTTGATTTTTGATGTCTCTCAACTTATACATTCTTTTCAAGGTACTACTTCTGTACTGAATAAAACACAGTTCACATTTCCTCCACCAACTCATAACAAAGTCCAAGAGCTTCATATTTCAAGAAAACTACCAGCAAGAGAACCATCACGTGGTCCTCAGCACATGGTCCTCAGGTCAAGCAGGAGGCATACTGATACCTACAGACCCACGTGAAGGCACCAAACCCTCAATTCCATTCCTGTGAAGGACGGCTGGCAAACAGCACCTTTCTGGAACATCTGCTCACTCTCTGCCAAATTGCACTGCTGGAGTCACTTCTCCGGTGGGAAGCTGAGCAAGCACCATCGTTACACACAAGCCTGAAACGTACATGTCTACACGACTTGGGTCATAGAGCCGTAGAGCAGAGCAGTTGGAAGGGACCTTGAAAAGTCACCTGCTCCAACCTTTTGTGGAAAAGGGAGATCAGGTGAGATTATCCACCACCCTGTCCAGTCACATCTTGACAACCTCCACTGGCATGGACTCTTACTGTGTCCCAGAGGGAGTTGTTTCAGGAATGGCTGTAAAAAATTTCTTTCTTATGTTGAGATGAAACCTCTCCCAGTACAATTTTTATCTGCTGCCCCTCGACTTCTCCGTACGGCTCACCTTTGTAGCTGCCCTTAAGTCCAGCAATGTTCTGCACACACAGCACCCCTGCAGAGAGCTGACAGACCTCCTGCCAGGCAGGAGTCAGGTTTGCAGGAAAGGCCGCAGTGCTAGGATAACACAGTGGTACAGACTCGAGGGGCATCAAGCACAGCACGAGCAGGGGCAAGAGTCATGCCAGCGCTTTGTTACAGCTCTGACAGCACTGTCCTGTGTGAGCCGTGTCCCCTTCCCAAGCCTCTGCCATGGAGATGAGCAGGGAGTAGCAAGGCTCAGGCTCTGGATCACAGCCTGCTCATCAAAAATGCCACGATAGACATCTTCCAGCAAGCATGACCTTGCACACTCTAAAATCTCAGGCAGCTGAATATGGCTGAGATCTTTCTCAGCACACACATTCACAAGCACAAACTGGTGCCCGGTATCTAAACTTCCGGCTGTATAGGGAAAGAGGAATTGAAAAACCCACATGTGTGGGAGAAAAAGTATTCAATAGGTAAAATGACAGAGCAGCTTCCCTCCTGCAAGCTCAACTCTCAGATCTACCCTGCATCAGGGCTGCCCAACAAGGATTTACCCCTCACTGTTGGGTCTGCATGCTGGAAGATACCCATGTGGAACTGCCATGCCCAGACCTGCACACAATGGTTTATCAATAACCAGAAACACAGCTCCATCTTCACCCAAAATCTGCATCCCCTGCTCTCCCCGTGATCCTCATGTGCTGCCCATTGGTGTCATAGCATCACTGGCACCCAGCAGGTGCCCAGCAGGCACTGGCAGCGCCACAGGAGTAGAGCGGCAGCGCCACAGGGTCCAGCTGTCGAAGGCTGACACACGGGCCATTGGCAGCTACCCGGTGGCAAAAGCAGAGCAACACCACGAGCAATAACCAGCCAGGACTAACCTGGAAGCCCTTTGGGTGAGTCTAACCCAGACAAGCCAGTGCATTCTGGCAGCACCTGACACGGCCCTGGTGTTCCTTTAACACCACAAAGGCGAATCATTCTTGTTGAGCCCAGCCAGCCGTGTCACTGCTGGCTGGTGCCAAAAATAACATTAAACACTCAAAACGAGATATCTGAGCCAATCTGCTTGGCACTGCAATGCTTCCCATAGGGATAAACCTGGGGAATGACTGTCCCTTGAACAGAGAGCCGGTTTCCACTGAGAAAGTGGAAGAGCTGTGTGCATTTAAAACCAGTGCAGTTACATTCTTGCTAACCCCAACACAGAAGTGAACTGATTTATGAGAGGCTCAAAGGTATCTGAACTGGTGGCCTGTCCTTTCACACAGCCTAGAAGCAGGTAGAGGGCACATAAAAATAACCCAAGAGGTTCCCAAACTTCAGCACTCCATGCAGGCTGGAAGATCGCCAGCAGCAAGAGGAAGCAGCAAGATGGATGTGACCAGGAAAGATCCTCAAAGCATTAGTCACGGAGATGGGAAGAAAGAAGACCTGGCGAAGACCAAAGACAACCAACAGGCATAAATAACCACTGGAGTAAGTGCCAGAAAAGGGAGCTTGCCCTTTTCCCCTGCTCACCCAATGGTGTCAGCAGGGATGCAGAAAGGCAGCCGGGTGCCGGCAGCATCCCGAGCTCAGGGTGTTGGTGGGAGCAGGGTGGGCGCTACTGAACCAGTCACCAGCTCCCTTTCCCTACAAGGCTCCGGAGGCAGCCTGGCTCCTCACCTTGCTCCTGGTCTCCCTGCTGGCCCCCAGCCCCATCATGAACCCAAACTGGGTTCTCGTGGTCACAAGAGATGCAGGTATCCAACAAGGATCACCCTTCACAGAGGTACAGCAGGAACAGCAAACCACTGGCTGCACTGCCACTCTGCAGCAAAGTCAACATCTCTTTTCCATCTTCTTCATCCAAAGGAAGAGCACTGCAGTGATCCCAGCTGAGCAGTGTCCCTCAACAGGAGAGGGGCACAGCAGCACTGGTTGGAGAGGACCGACAGCTGCTGGCTTGCTTGCTCCCAGGGAAGGGAGAGCTTCTGGGCTTTATTTCCTTTATCTTTCCTTTTAGGAGCAGAGCATGCAGCCAGCCTTGGCTGTCTCCCAGCCTTCTGAAGAGGATGAACATCTCTCCACCGCTCCAAAACCAAAGGAGCTGCCACTTCACCTATTAATGCCTTTAATTCCCTTCATTCGATAACCAATTAGGGCACCTTGGCTCCCAAAGCTGAGGCTCCGTTTGTAGCAAGGCCAGTGCGCACGGCTGTAATCCCTCTTCCTGTCACATCATCAGCCTGGGAACACTTTGGGAAAAAAACAACCAGACTGTGAAGTAAAGGAGGAGGGAAGGCAGATGCAGACAGGGACAAATGCAAGCAGAGCAAGTACCATGCCGAGAAATCCCTTTTTTTTTTCCCTGGGAGGGATAATAAATAGGTGTATCTCCTAGATTAATACAGCGCATTTGTGGAGCTCTGATATCTATCAGAAAGTTGCTAATTCGTGCTAATGACCCATTGCAAATTGCTGAATTTTGTGAATTAGCCAGCGCACAGGAATACAATAAAACCCAACGAAAACCATGCATCAAAGCGGGCTGGGCTTATTTGGGGAGTCCTAGTGCACTTGGAATTACTTGTGGCAATGGATGCAGAGGGAAGGTGCAGATTAGATGTGAAACCCCCTCAAAAATAAACAAGAAATCCTCAGGACAAGAAGAAATTTCAACAAGGCTACTAAGCCTTCGGGGAAGGAGAAGTAATTCTCCCAGAGATGAGCAAGATTCGTCCTCTCCTATTGGATTCACGGCGGTTTCTGTTAGTGAAGTCATTACACACCTCATTTTCACTCCTTTAAAGCTGCACAGCACACTCCTCCTGATCCGCCCTTCATCCCCTTGGAGGAGCACCAGGAAAACTCCAAGTCAAATCTTTGGACCCACTTGAACCAACAATGCTCTGTTTAATCCAAACCACAAATGGGCTCAGCAAATTCATTAAAATCAATTTTGTTATCAATAAATCAGCATAGCCCCATTGCACATGATGGAGCACTGTAGAGATCTCATCATTCCAGCCACTGGAAGAATGAGCGGCCCAAGAACAGCTTAGAGGGGAAATCCAATGCCACAAAACCTTTCTGTGCTTGGGGAAAGAGCAGCATAAAGCAACGTCATCCTTCCTTTTCTTACGCCATGAACAAGGCAATGAATTGTAGAAGTTGGGCATTTAATGTTTCAATACAAAATATCAAGGTCGTCCTGAAATTATCCTTATTCATCCACAAAAAATTGCACTTGCATCCTTTCATACCCCTCACACCACATCTGAGCTGACGCTCAGCAGCTACGTCAGTGGGTTTTGTGAATGTGAAGGACACTCAGCTGCGGAGAAAACAAAACAACCTCTTGGGCTCGTCTCAAAAACTGATTTTTCACCCAAATGCAGATGGGAATTGGTTTCCTTTGAAGAAAAAAATCAATCACAAGAGCAACTTGAGTCCCAGAGCAAGTTTCCTGGTCAGGCAGCCATTCCCTATTTTCTTACTGTAAGATTGTTCAAGCTCAGCCACACTCCTTCCTCTGACATCACGTCATACCTCAAGGCACCGACCCTCGGTAGCAGGAAAGTGCATCTGCATGGCAAAATAAGCCATATCCCAGCGGGATCTCTTTTCCTGCCCTTTCCCAACACAAAGCAACACCCTTCCTCATCCAAGTCAACCCAGCATGGGAACACAGAGCAGACCAGTTGCTGCCAGGGTGGCCAAAGCTCTGGTTCAGGAGCCACATGTGGCCACCAATGAGCTCCCAGGACAGTTGCATGCTCTAAGCCAGTTCTGATCTTAGAAAAGGTCCTTCACGCCCACACAGGCTCCTCAACACACACCCACCCCAACCCCAAACCCTGATGGAGTCAGGCAACCCCATGCAATGGCATCCTCATTCCTCCACCCACTGCCACAAGCACCCAAATTAAGATGCTCCCAAGTAAGCAAGCAAGACCCAAGGGAAAAGGACAAGCTCTCCCCATGTCCAGAGAGCCCATGAAGCACCAGAAGAGGCATCATGGGAGAACTGCAGACAGCCTGGGCCATCTCCAGGTGCTTCAGAGACTTTGGTACTTCCCAAAAAATATCTCCACAAACCACCATCAGTTGCAATGGAATACAGGTTTGGGAACAGACACGTGACTCTCCCAAACCCAAGGCTGGGGAACCAGCAGTCTGTATGCTGCAGGAAGCCTGCTAGGATAACCATGGACTTCTCCATGACCTCAGTGGGCAACCACCCCACGGACTCCAGCACTGATCCACTCGCTGCCTTCACCGCATACAAGCAACCAAGCAGGGTTAAACTGTCACCAGCTCCTGGCAAGGTCATCTGCAGCCTCACCTCCTCGCCGCAGGGAGCCAGCATCTGACGCACTCCCCAGGAGCATCTGCCCCCAGAGGGTCCCTGTCTCTGGCCAGGAACACCAGCAACAGAGCCAACACTCAAAGGGCATCGCTGCGCACGCAGGATGTCACACAGCCCCGGAACAACATACCTGGGACCATAAATACCATCTTATTTACATAATGCTCTGGATAAAGGGGACAAAGAGGCTTATTGCATTACATCTGGGACTAGTATTGCATCAGCACCCACAGGCCCTAATCCCAGTCGGAGCCGTGCCGTGCAGTGGCCTCGGGACAGTGCCGAGGTGCATCCCCACTCCCAGCCCGGCCAAGGTCGAGCTCAAGACTTTTCCTCTTCCCACCACAAGAATGCAGAGAAAGATCCCTACACCATGGAAATGCCAACTAAATCAGGCACGACACGTGACTTTGGTCCTCAACCACCATCAGCTGAGCCCAGGAGTGGGATCCCAGATGTGGGTCTCCACCCTGTCGTGGCCTGGACACAACACACAGACAACGACTTTGTCTGGGGAATGAAGCCCACGTGGAAGTGCTACAAAGACAGGCAGGTCCTGGGTTTTTTTTTAATGTATGCAATCACAATTAAGAATACACTGTAAATATAACCTGGAGGCAATTTTTGATTCAAGGCAGCCCTGTTCTCCAAGAGAATAAACCAGACGGAGCGAACTCTGGTCCATCCTTCTTGTTAATTCAAAATAAAGACACACAAGCTGTTGGGTAGCTCCAATACCATGTGAGAACACCTCAACCGCCTCTGCGAGCCCTTTCTTCCCAGAAATGCACCTTTTCAGCTCAATTTACAGGGAAAAAGCTTTTGAGGCAGCAGAAGCAATGCCGTCACCACCGACATCCGACAAACCGGGTGCAAGGAAGTGTGAGGGGACTTTGCAACTGAGGCAAGGGAGGGATTATTTGGGGCTACCACCCAGCACAGGGCTACAGACGGACAGATGGATCCCCCCAAAAACTCAGGCCGCTTTCAGCAGGCACAGAGATAACAAGTGTGTTAAGAGATACCTCCATGCACACACACACCGGCCCCTGAGGCTAACAAGCAGCCTAATGGCGACTCACCAAACACACAGACCGAGTGCCTGGCTTGGAGAAAGGAATAAAACCCCCTCCCCGTGCTCTGGCCATACTCAATTACAGGTCATTACAACTTGCTTGATAATTAATTTCCTCCAGTGGCTCTAACGAGAGGCAGCCCTTGCCCTGCACACCAGGCCAGCCCAGGTGAAACATTAAATCCTTGTCCTTTTCCACCACAGAGACGCCGCGCTCTCGGTGCTGCACACGTCTCCCTTCTCCTCCTCACAGGAGAGGAGAAAACCTCACTGGATGAATGAGGGCATAAAAGGGCAAGGATTTGTGTTTTGCGACTGAAACAGCTTCAAAATAATAAATTATAAATTATTTCTGGTCAAGAGTTAATCAATAAAATCAGCTGCCTGGATTTTCTGACTGCCATGCATGTGCGGTCGCGTACTGCCAACAAAGAGCTAGAAATGTGCAGCATAATCCGATGCTGGAGTCACTGCACAAAGCATGGAAATAGGTTTTCCTGAGGATGTCCAGGCGAGGAACTGCCTGCGCACGATAGAGCCCAAAAGCCACCCCCGACACCAGCATCCATGGATATTCTGAAGGAGAGGGAAAGAGCCCACGGGGCTTTTCGGTGCACGCTTTGGAAAATGAGTGTCTAACGCCTCCTCCAAGGGAAAGGGCCTTCCCAGAAAGGAGGGAAAAAGGAAAGGCGAAAGGAAGGCTGCTGGGAGATGGAGGGGAGCCAAATCTCGCAGACCAGACCTGAACCTGTGACCTTCCCCGTGTACACAACGGGCGGGAGAGCGCACGGCAAGAGTGCTTGCCCCGCCGGCCGCCCCAGCCCTCGCGGGACACCCGGCCACGTTGTCACCGGCGGGGTCACCTCCGGATCGGCCCCGCTGGCCAACGGGGGCTCGAAGGACTTGAAAGAGGGCGGCTCGTCCTGCGGCACCGGGCCGCCGGCACACGGCCCGGCCCCAGGGGTGATGCCCGGAGGAGCTCCGCTCTCGGGGTGTGACCCCCCCCACAAACTCACAGGAACTCGCTAAACGCATTGGGGAACATTTAATCTTCCCGGGATTTGTGCCGAGAAGCCCCTGCCGGCACTACAAAAGAGCTGGGGTCCAGGGAACCTCCGCTCCCGCGGTCCCTCTGCTCCTGTACCCCCCAAACCCTCCCTGCACAGAGACGGGGGTCAAGAGAGGTGACCCCCCCCTCCGCCCAGGAACACCGCTATCCCCTCGGGACCCCCCTCCCCGCCTGCATCACCCCCCCAACCCCGATCCTCCCCGCAAAAGCTGGCACGGCGGCGACCCCACGCAGGGGACACCCCCTCCCTGCAGCCGTGGGGACCCCGGGACCCTGAGCGCGACCCTCGCGATGCCAAAGCCGGGCCCCGCATCTCTCGGGGGGACCCGACCCCCAACGGCCACGACACCCGCGGGGGCTCCTTCCCAACGGCCACGGGAGGGACCCGCAACCGCCCCCGTGGTCCCGGGGGGAGGCACCCGGAGCTCCATCCCCACGGCCAGAGGTGAGGGAGGGGGAGGCACACATCCCCGTCCCCAATGGTCGCAGGGGTGGGGGGGGCACACAGACCCCCGTCCCCAAGGGTCCCGGGGGGGGCACAGCCCCATTCCCAGGGGTCACGGGGGGGGGGGGGGGGGGGGGGGGCCACTGAAACCCCCGTTCCCAATGGTCCCGGAGAACGGGTACCCAGAGCCCCGTCCCCAAGGGTCACGGGGGGGGGGGGGGGGGGGGGGGGGGCGGGGGGGCACAGCCGCGTTCCCGGGGGTCACAGGGAAGAAGGGGGGAGGGCACATATCGCCGTCCCGGCGGTCACGGCTCACGGCGGCGGCCCGGGCCCAGCCCGTGCGGAAGGGGCGGGGGGGGGGGGGGGGGGTGCCCGAGGCGAGCCCCAACTGCCGCCCCCCTCACCCCCACCTCCCCGAGGCTGGGCGGCGTGGCGCGGGGCCGGCCCGGCGCGCACTCACCCGGTCGCTGGGGTGTCCGCCCTAGGTGCGCTCCATGCGGGCCGGGGCCGGGGCCGGGGCCGGGCCGGGCCGGCCGGGGCCGCCACGCGCTGAGGCCGCGCCGCGCAGGCCGCGCCGGGTCCGCCGGGCGGGGCGGGGCGGGCGCGGCGCAAAACGCGGAGGGCGGAACGCGGAGCGGCGTCCCCGGGCGGCGGGAAACCACGGAGCGGATTTACCGCCCGGAGGATCGGGAGCCGGAGCGAGACAAAGCCCGGAGCGGCACATTCCCTGCCCTAGGAGGCGGAGCCCCCGTGGTGCCACCTCGGAAATGGGGGGGGGAATCTTTTGAGGGTGTTTCACGCTCTGAGCGGTGTCTTGTGAGACCTCAGCCCGGCACAGTGCCCCCAAGGCCATGCTTTTAGCTCCCTGAGCCAGCACAGAAGGGCGGGGGGCAGGGGTCATCACCACCCCGGGGTATCCACACCTACCCCAAACCCACCACATCGTGCCCCACGCTGCCACTTTCCCCTTCCAAACACTCTCCTGGAAAGAGCACCTGGGTCCCCAGCCGTTTTCATGCCCTGGAGGTGACATGTCCCCTAAACCCTCTGCTTCCCACCCAAAGTCTCAGCACTGGCCCTGCTTTCCAGGGAGAAAATTCCAGCTCATCTCAACCCTGGCCCTGCTGACCAGGGAGAAAATTCCAGCTCATCTCAACCCTGGCCCCTGGACACCCCAAAACCTCCCAAAGCCTCAGCATCAGCCCCCCAGTTCGGTGAGGAAATTTCGGTTCACCTCAGTGGGGATGCCCCAGTCCTGTCTCCAGGACACCCCAAAAGCAGGAAGGTGAACTGGTGCGGCGAGCTGTGCCAATGGGAGATGGGATGCAGGATCCAAGCTGGATATGTCAGTGCCTGGAGCAGGAACATGCAGGAATTCTCCGAGTCCTGCAGATGGAGAGGGGAGCACCAACTCCATCCGCCCACTCAGGGGCTGCTGTGGGTATTCCAGCCCGGAGAGGTGCCACCATTTCTTGAGTGTGCCACCATCCAGTGTGGCTTCAGGAGGGCACCGAAGGAGATGCCGATTTTTTCTGATGCTTTTTGTCCCAAACAAGGACAACACAAGACCCAAATCCCTGGCAAAGGAGGTGATGCTGAGAAGGCCAGAGGTCTGGGTGTCTCTCTGGCTTTTGGGGCTGGGGCAGATGGGAGGGAGCCAGCAGATGTTTAAAGCAACAGGAGAAGAGGGATGAGAAGAGAATTCTTACAGCCCAAAAGAGAGAAAGAGGAGAAATGCTTCCTTATCCTGATGAAGAGGAAAAACTGTTCTCGCACACCAGAGAGTCAATGCTGACAGGCTCCAAGACAACTTGTATTAATAAAACCAGGTCAGTTTTTACTGAAGCATTTTCAAGGATTGGGTAAAAGGTTTTCTGGGCATTTGGTGTTGATGCTCAGCAAATCTCAGACCAGGAATGGTGCTTCCAAGGGTGGAAAAACCAGCGTCAGACAGGAACGCAGGACAAACCAGGGATGGGTCAGTGCATCTTTCCTGGCAAAATTGTGATGCCACTAACACAGGAGGAAAATAAAACCCCTGCCAGGCAAGGCAGTTCCATTGGGAA
Source organism: Corvus hawaiiensis (assembly GCF_020740725.1). Classification (NCBI taxonomy): domain Eukaryota; kingdom Metazoa; phylum Chordata; class Aves; order Passeriformes; family Corvidae; genus Corvus; species Corvus hawaiiensis. The sequence goes on along the minus strand of NC_063225.1, from coordinate 21,789,543 downwards.
TGATCTCGGCTTTGCTGCAGTGACGTGAGCAGGGCCTGTGATCCAGCAGGGATCCCACGGAATCCTACAGACAACGGTGGATGTGAAACCCTTAGGGATTGAAACCCACAGGCACCAGGTAGATATGAGCTGTAAGTGACAAAGGACAGGGAGGTGACAAGGCAGCTGCCACTCTAGGAGGTGGATGCAGGAGATGGATCTGGCTTAATATGGAGCCAAATCATGGGCTCTTATTAAAGCCTGGCTCAGGTATGGGATGGGTGACCCATCTGGAGAAGCAGCACCTCGGGATAGGGATTTTAACAAGCACTAGGCGTGATGGGCAGGTGGGATTTTATGGGATGACAGAGTTGGTACAAGATCCCACTTTGCCATGGTCTTGTCTGATGGTGCTGCATTCCTGGGACAGAAGCAGGAGCTGCGGCTGCACCACCTGGAACCAGCCTGGCACCTCCTCCCTGGGTGCTCAGACTTGCAACCCTCTGTGTCCTGCCTCTCCCACACAGCCCACAAGGAAGGCCTCTCCTGCCTCCTTCTCCCCAAGGCACCAGGATCCCAGGATGACTCCCCAAGCCCCCCATCCCTTTCCAGCTCTGCTCCTATTGGCACTGTAGATATTCCCCATCACTCTCAAGGGACATCCACCAAGACAGTAGGATCTCCATGTAACAAGAGTGCAGGGAAGTCTCCAGGAATCCCAGCACAGCTGACTGGACCATAGTGGTGGGACACAAGGGACAGAGCGGATGGGGGGATGGAGCCAGAGGAGGAAGGAAGCAGGAGAATCCCATTGCCCTTGGCCATACTGAACAGCAGCTCCCCCACCATAAACTCTGTGCTGATCGCGGGCAGCTCAGGGCTGAAACACCCGCGAGAATTCTCCCACCGAGGAATAATGTGGGTGGGCTTGGATCCAGCCCCACCCTTTTCAGCACCTCAGAGATCCCACAGGCAGCAAATGGAGCCAGAAGACAACTCCCAGGGCAAATGGCATGGGATGATTTCCAGTGCTGCAGCACGAAGGCTTCGCACCCTCCTCCTCGTCTCCCATGGGGCAGAGGGCTGGGACAACCAACACCCAGGGACTGTGGCAAGCAGTCGAGCTGGCAGCTCCCACCACATTCCTGGGAAAGAGGAGGAGAAGGGATGCTGGGAGTGCTGGGGGGTCACTCCATCCCCCCCCAGAGCAGGGTGGGCTCAGGGTAATGAGGAGGAACTCTTAGACCATGGCAAGACCTGGAGCCCCGCGGCACAAAGGGATCACAGCCCAGTGCATGATGAGCACGGACACGGCAACATGTGGAAAGGCTCAGTGTGAGGGAGTAGAGAAAAAGGCAAAATTCAGCTTATTCCAAAGGTGTTCTACACAGCTGCTGGGGGCCAGGTCTTGGGGGGTGGCTGCTGCCTTGGTACACATCAGCAGAAGGATGTAGGGTTGGGCACTCAGCAGTGATCCCAAAGGGCTGGAAGAGCACCTGTGAGCAGGCACAGAGCCCACCTCTAACCCCAAACCTCCCATCCCCACTTGGCAGGGCTCAGGATCTCTGGCTGTTGGGAGCCATTCCCCTCATCCTCTCAGCTTCTTGCCCTTCTTCTCCGTGTGCCTGACCCCATCCAGCCAAAAATACCTCAAGGTACTCTTTGGAAAGGGAGATCCTGCCAAAGCCAGGACGGAGCTGGGCTGGCCGCTGCCGGTGAGCTCCCCATGCTCGTTCTGGGACCCGCTGCTCCTGGGGGGACCAGTGATTGTTGAACCCCATCCTGTCAAGCTCCATCTCCCACCCACCCTTGTCTGCAGTGCGGGACCTCCCCGGAAGCACAGGGCTGTGGGGCCAGTCTTGGTGGAAACATGTCTCTTTTAATACTTTTGGAATACAAGAGATAAAGCAATACCTAAAAACAATCTGAGATCAGGGATCCATCTTGCACCAGCTTTCCAGAGCTGAGGACCATCCTGGCACCCTTCAGAGGCAGTTGGGTGCTTCATGGGAACCAGTGCTGCTCCCCGGCGCTCACCCCACAGCTTTCTGCTTCATTAACCCCTTCTTTGCTCCCTGATGGATCTTCGCATCCAGCTTCCCTGTAAAGAGGGGATTAAAGAAAAAAAACCCACAACAAACCCTCATCACTCTTTATTTTTAAATGCTATTTGCAATGCAAATGAGCTGGAGGCAGCAAGGTCTCCTAGTTAGTGTGTTCCTGTCACATCCAATTATCCTGCTTGAGGAGCCAGGCGTTTCCAGCCGCCACGGCCTCCCCTCCGCAGGCGCGACACCGGGGAGCCAGGGGCAAGCGTGTCCGATGCGGCCAAGAGACACCGGAGAGGGGGAAACTCAGCGAGGAGGAGAGTAAATTAACATCCAGCACTCGCCTGCCACTACCAGGGGGGAAACCGATCCCTGCGCCTGCCCGCAGGATGCACGTCGACACGTTCCGAGGGAACAACGTGTCGGGGACACGTTTCTCCAGGGTGCGAGGAGAAGCCAGGACTGGGGACAACAAACCCTCAGCTTGGGATGATGGTGCAATGGGCACCCAGTGTGATGGGGACACCTGCTCCACGTGGCCAAGTGCCAGGCTGGTGGTCTCCAAGGCCACCTGCTGCCTTTGCCACCAGGGAAAACCTCAGCCAGCAGCTCCAGTGGGACCTGGAGAAAACACTGCCTCCCCTTGTCCTTCACAGCCCTTGGTGGCTTCACTGCCAGCTCCGCTTTCCCACCTGGGACAGGAGCAGGACACCAGAACATGGGATTTTGGGAAACTCCTGCTGAAGAAGACAGAAGCCAGGCATGGTGATGTGCTGCCTCAGAGGAGCGTCCCTGTCCTCTTCTTCCTGCCCGTAAAAACGCAAGGATGCTCCAGCTCTCCCAGCTCCCAGAGAGACTCTGCCAGCAGCCAGCTCCTGTATGCCACATCTCTCCAGGACTTGCCTTCCTGCTGCTCCCCTGCATCTTCCCATCCTCTAAATGCCAGCATCGTTCTGTCTCCATAGCTGGGAACAGAGACAGGGCAAGATACACCAGGTTCCAAAGTTCTACTTTGGCCACTGCGCTGGAATCTGCTGGTAAATGCCCGTGTGCCATAAGAAGCAGGTGCTTCTCCAGAGAAAATGGCTCCTAACCAGCCAGTGACCATCACCTTCTGAAACCAAAACTTCTCTGCTAGCTCAACAAAGAGGGTTTGCAGGTCACTGCTAGCTCAACAAAGAGGGTTTGCAGGTCACCATGCCACAGATCCACAAACTGAAACACGGCTTGGAAGACAGTCTGGGAAATCCTCCATCCCCTCGGCCACCTCAGAGAAGACTCCCCCCACCGCCTAAGGATGGGGAAGAAGCCCCCTCCTTGTAATGGCTATTTCCAGTCATTGGCACCCAAGGAGGCTGAGCCAGCCCACCCAGAAGCAGTATGTGAGACCACCCTGTCCCCATGCCAGGGGTGGTTTTGGCAGGAGAAAGGGAGCAAGTTCACGCTCTCTCCATGCTCTGGTCCCCCACCACTGCTACTGTCACCAGGGCTGTTACATTTCAAGTGCCTGCCTGCTTCTCCTGGACCCCAAAAACACTGCGAGGCTCCTCTGCTCTTCCAGCTGGCAAACAGCACACAGCACACAGGTAACCTTTAAGAAAAGGCTAAAAGTAGGGCAAATCCCCAGGGTCCCTTGCTCTTTCTGATCAATGATTCAAGGCCTCTCATCTCACACCATGTCCTCTGCTCCTCTGCACTCTTCCAGCCGCTGGCTGTTGGAGGCCGGGTTTTAAGTGATGCTTCAGGGAAGCTTTGCCTGGATTCAAGGAAATTTCCCAGGAGAAAGGCCACGGAGCTTTGTCCTCACTAAAACTACGTGGGGACGTGTTTGGGGAGAGCTGTGCTCCCAGATGCAACACTGTGCCCATCCCTTCCACACAAACAATGACCCTGGCAGCAAAAATCGAGCCACGTTAGGGTTTTTTTCCCATCCCCAGGCTGCTAGAAACAACTAATTTGCAACAGAGAAGCATCCGGATGTCATTGTGGCGAGGTCCATGCTGTTATCTGGCAAGGAAAACTGCTCTGGCCTGGTTTCCCAACAGGACAAACTGGCATTTTGTCATGGTTTGAGCCAGGTTTCAAGGAGACCAGGGCAGCCAGCAAGGCCAGGTGGGGATGTGAGCCGGCACCTTCCCTCTGCTCTGCTTCCAGCTGGGAGAATTAAGCTTCTCACTGCCTGAGATGCAATGCCAGCTTCTATTAACACAGCGCCTTGCGCCGATGAAAGGTCAAAGGCTTCCCTGCTCCTTCCCTAGGCTGTCACAAATATCACCCAGACGGACCATGTCCCTTCCGGGAGGTGAACGTGCAGCTCCACAGCCCCCCCGCGCTGCTCCCGTGACAGCTCCTATCGGGATGGAGGGCAGGGAAGGCAGGGCCAGCAGCGGGAGTGGGAGCACAGGCAGCCGCCAGCACAGCCGGCTTCCTTCCAGGCTGTTAGACTGATCCTTCTCCAAGCAGGAAAGTGTCACAACACAAAGGAGATGAAGCGACAGATGGGGAGGGGACCGGCAGCACCTGCACCCGGCGAGGCAGACGCGCAGGAGCCGCACAGCAGCTTCGCCCTCTCCCACCCACGGCTGGACAGAGGCAGAGGCGGGAGTGAAGGGGCACGAGTGAGCCTGGCGAGAGCAAAGGAGAGGTTAAAACAAGGGAAAAAAAGGATGCAGTGGCTGCACCAGCACGCAACGGCCACAAGGCTGTTCTCCCACAGCCAAGACGTTTGCATCCTCAATAACTCCTGCCTGCTCACTGGCACTGGGAATAACCCATCCATGGGGAGGACTGTGCCACAAGCAAGATCTGAGCACTTGCAGCTCTCCAAGCGCTGGTCTCCACTGGCTGAATGCACCTCCCAGGTGCTGCTCAAAAAGGCAAGGAAGAAACCAAACGGTTTTGCAGGAAACACCCTAACACCCAACTGTGGGAGAAAGGTGCTTCTTCAGCAGCCTCAAAGCCAACAAAAACAGCCCTCTGCTGTGCTTCACAAAGCCCTTATTAACCAGTCCTGAGAAACCCCAACACTCCTGAGCCCCAGGTACTAGTCCCAAGGATCCATGTGCAAAGGAGGGAGATCACCCAGTTGTCAGTTCTGCTGAATAAACAGCCAAGACTCTTCCTGCTTCTGCTGCTTTTAGCCCGTCAAATTAATTTTTCACATCCCCTGCAAGCGCGTGCGGTGCCTTCCCCGGGCTGTGTGGTGGGGAGGCTGCTAATAAGGACGGAGCTGACTGCGGGCTCCCCAGCTGCCGCATCCCTCCTCCATCCTTTTTATAGCAGCGGGCAGGAATAACTGGCAGCCTGCGGAGGGGCTGGTGGCTCGTAAAAGGGACTAACGACGCTGGCAAGTGGAGCGCGGACAGATGCTGCGGCGCTTCCCCGTGCGCTCTGCCAGGGCATCCCATCCCACCGGCCTGCGGATGGGGAACATCCATCTGGCCCTGCAGCTCTTGCTGTTCAAACCCTCACTGTCCTCAGGAGCAAGAGGGTGATTTGGAACTACAGGACACGGAGGTTGCCAGGATCTGCCTGGGCATCGCTGCACCGACTCCTATCCTGATCCAGGCCGATGCCGGCAGCGGATCGGCCACCGACACGAATGCTCTTTGACTCCCCCAGTGTCTGCAGAGGCAGGAAGAGGCACGCATTTGGAAGGAAGCAACATCTGGGGAAAGGGGAACCGAAGACAAAAAAAATATTACAGATGTATTCGAGCCATTAAACAAACACCTCCAGATCAAAGAGCAGAGGGCAAAGGTTGGGAACTCATCTGGCAACGGCAAGCTGGGGTGGCGAGGGGAGCCGGCTCCGAGGGCCGGGGGGGCATCTGGGGAAACTTTACTACTTACAGATTTTGTGTTTTCCTTTGATGGGAAACTTCAGAACCATCTCCTGGGGATTAGTGCAGATAAAGACAAATGGAGACCCAGACTCCTGGCTCAGGTCCGGATACTGTGAAACACGGAGAGACACAGAGAGCAGAGTCAGAGCAGCTGTGTGGGTACAGAAAGAGCTCAGTGGGCAAGAACAGAGGGATCTTAGCCAAAACATGGGTTATATGGAGGCTGTACCAGCTCAGACTAAACCACTTCAAGAACTTTTAATGAAAAAACCCAAACAACTTCAGGTTTGGGTCTTACTCTGCAAGCCCCTTGCTCAGCCTCTTCCCACCGCACCTCTGCTGGTGCTTGCTGCCTCTTTGGATCCGCTCACCCTGGGTGTTCCCAAAACCCCCTCAGCCCCCTTTAGCACCGACCTATGTTACCCCTGTGGTTTCACACTTGATTTAGGATGATCAGAACCCTGGGGTGTTGACAGGGAGGCGGTCGGGGCCCTGCCATCACCAGCCCACCTGTTCACTGGGACAAGCAAGGGACAGATTTTCAGCCTGATGCATCCAAGACTCAGCTGACCAGAAATGTGGGTCTTCCCACCAATCCCTAACTAGTCATGGACAGCACACCAGCACCTCAACCAGAACAACCTGCCAAACCCAGCCTGAAATGACCACCAGAAGGGTGGCCACCATCAGCTGTCCCAGCTACGGACACATCCCCAAATGTTCCCCACAAAGCTCAATCCCGAACACAAGGATTTGAGATTTGGAGAGCGTGTCCTCTGTCCTGCTGTGGGACACACATCCTTTGACATTCACTTGCATCTAAAGGGTGAGCAACACACCTGCTACACACCCAGGCGATGGCTCAGAGAGGCCAGCTCAGGGCCGGTCAATGGAGGGATTTTACCACATTGAAGACATGGGGGAATTTTATAGAAAGAGAATAAACAGATTATAGAATCACAGAAGCATTTAGGTTGGAAAAAGACCTCTAAAATTTTTTCTCTCATTAACCATGTGGGGAAAAAGGAGAAAAAACCCACTCCATGTGGGAAGCACACCAAGATCCTGGCTGGCTGCAGCTCAGCCTCTCTGGCATTCAGAGGTGAAATGCAAAACAGTCATAAAAAATGTATATCTCAGCTCTCACCTCAGATTGTCCATGAGCTGCAGAGCTGGTGCTGACAGGCGCTGAGGCCAGCGCATGCCACGAGAGTGCTCCAGCCCAGGAAACCCTGCTCAAACAGACTGCGGAAGTGGTTTTCCTTCCATGGGAAAACTGCCTTCTTTTTTTTCCTGCTCCCCTGCCTTCCTCGAGCAGATCCATCAAGGCTGCTGGAGGGGACAGGATGCCAGACCAGATGGAGCTGCGTGTCCTGGCAAATCCCCCATTTGTTACTAACAAATGACTCCTAGGCCGAGTGTTTGAAAAGCTCTCACCAACCTGCCAAGATGAGTTTGGATTTGCCCTGGAACAGCTGGGCACAGCGAGGGAAGCAGGGAGCAACCCGCTCTCCCCACACTGCAGCAGGGTTTGGCAGCACTGCCAGCAGTTCAGGGAGACTTACAGAAGCCCAACGATGGGATTGGATCAATCAGCATTTCCAAGCCCTCTCATTTCACAACAGCATGTAAGAGCTGTGCACTGAGTAAGAGAGATGTACAAGCACTCAGCTGCTCCACGCAGCTCCGTGCCGGGGAGGAGGAGCTGCGCCGATCCGCATCGCGCGCCGATGCCCCACTGCACCGACCCGGGCTTGGACAGGCTTCTTCCTCTCCGTTTTTTTTTTGGCTGAGTCACCTCACTTGACTTGCTTCCACTGCTGCATGCCCATGCCAAGGATTTTCATTTCCCATCTGCAGGGAAGGAGGATCTTGGAAGGTTAGGAAGAGCCAACGTGAATATCCCCGGCCAACACCTGCAGAGTGTGAAATGCTGGCACCGCTTTGTCGCTCTCGGCATCACACGGGTGACTGGTGGCACCTCCATGGCTGGAGGACCTGAGGACAAGCACGGCCTCCAAAGGCCACCCAAACCTGGCTGCAGAGGTGATCCATCCCTGCTCCCCTACACCTGGTTCAGCCCATGGCTTCTTCAGCCAGGTGGGGCAGCCAGGACGGGTGTGTTGCAGAGGTCCTGCTGCTGGAATACAGCTGCTTCCCAAATCCCCTCAGCCACCACCTCCCAGGTGGACCTGGACACCACCATGTCCCCCTCACACCCTCATCCAGGGAACATCTCCCAAACAGGCATCAGCAGTGAAAGCAATAGCCAGGTCGGTTTCTCCACAGACAGCTTTCATCCAAAACCAGGATCAAGCCTCCAGCTCCAACAGTTCCAGCTCAGTCTGATCCCAAGGCCAAGGTGGATGCCACAGCTGTGACTTGGATTCCCGCTGCCACACCACAGCCTTTCATCTTTGCTCCCAGGGTGCCTTTCTGTCTGTGAGCCAAACCCCTTCATGTCCCACATTTTAAAAAGCTTTGGTCCTTCCCTCTGGCATCTCACTCCCAGGAGGTAGGGGAGGAGCCCCTCGTCCAGCCACTACATTTAAGGCTCCCTTCTTCCCCCAGTCCCTTCCATGAGGACATTCCATTCATTCATCCCACAGAATTTAGGAAGCTCCACTCTCAGCGGAGACGATGCCACCAAGACACCAAACAGGTCTGCCTCCGTCACATTTTCCAAAGCTGCCCAAGTTTATGTACCAAAACTTCATTTCTCACTGTTTCTGCTGCGAAAGGTCAGTCAAGTCACTCTACTGTGTCTGCAACGCAGGAAGTGTAGGAGACGGAGAACAAATTTATTCCCAACTACTCCACCCCACAGGCAGCCCATCATCACTTCAGCAAATCTGAGCTTGGAATAAAAGCCCAAACCCCACAGCTGGTGAGGCAGAGTGAGAAGACAGAGCATATCCTGTCATACTGGTCAGGTTGGACGGGGCTTGGAGCAACCTGGTCTAGTGGCAGGTGTGTTTCACCCCATGGCAGGGGGTGAAATGAGATGAACTTAAAGGTCGCTCCCAACCCAAACCAGTCTGGGATTCTGTGATCCCCAGTAAAGACGATCTTCAAGAGCAGTTTTTCAATTAAGAGGTGAATTCAGAGGGAAACCATGCTCCCTCTCTTCCAGAGACCAAGAATCAAACCCAGCCAGGAGTCTGATGGGGGATGTCCCTTCTTGAATTCAACAGCACGCATCGTTCTCATCTTGGAGTGTTCCTAAGACAGGTGCTGGTACTCCAGGCTTTACACTGCCTCTACCTGGAAGCAACTTGGCATTTAGGGGAAGGTGGATACAACAGACACAGTGCAGAGGCCAGATTATCCCTCAAGAAGGAGCAAACCCACCCTCCTCCAATCCTGCAGATGAGCAGGGAAGCTCGAAAGAGAGGGGTTATGCAATGCAACTACAGTGTGAAAAAAATGATTCAGCCTCCTTTCAGACCTTCTGCCATCTTGTAGCCGGCTGGTGACAAGGCAGGTGGGAGGCCAGTGGGCTCTGTGGGCTGCAGGCAGCCGACATGGCTCACCAAGAGCTGCTCCTCCCACTGCTTCGCACCAATACCCCACAGACGCGCTCCACACACGGCCTCCACGCAACCACTGCCCCCCCTGCTCGTCCCACCTCTCCAGCTGGGCTTCAGCTTGCTGCTAACAGGTTTGGAAGATCCCGGCTGTGAGGAGATTAGGTGGGAGGGAAGAGAAAAGCAGAGCTCAAGGCAGCTTAACACCCGCGGGAAGAGCTCGAGGTTAAATGAAGCTGGAAAAGGGAGCTGAGCACTGGGCTCCTCCGAAAACCGGCCACCAGACTCACCCTCACACCAGAGCCAGCGCTTTGAACGTGTATTAAGTGGCTATCAGATGTCCCCAATAGCCACCCAGCTCAATCTGCAAGCAGGGATAATTGCTAATGAATGTTCCCTACACTTTGTTTTCGCCATCCCTCGTCTCCCATCACCAGCTTGTCACCACCAGGAATAGCAGCAGGGCTGCCAGCCTCCCGCTCCACAGCCCACAGCAAAAGAGCAAAGGAGGGGACGAGCCAGCTCAGAGCCAGCAGAGACACGAACCCACCTTCTCTGACATCTGAGAAAAAAAATTCCTGCTATATTCCCCCCCCACACACACCAATCTGTTAAATTTTTTTTTCCCCCAATTTAGGTAAAGCCTGCAGCAGGATGCCAGGGCCATGCAGGCTCACCCAGCATCGCTGGGACCAACGCAGCATTTGGGACCCTTTGCTCATCCTGATTCCATCTCCACAGGAGAAAAAAACATGGAGAAGGACCATCCCAAACCCCTCCACTGCTGCACCCCTCCCCAATAAGCTGCGCTGGCTTGAACCCAACTGCCGTGACCCGAAGGCAGAGGAATGGAAAGAGCAGAAGGAAAACGTCCTGGGGGGAAGCCAAACCGTCACTAACGAGATGAGCTCTGCTCTGGTGCATCCGAGGCAGGAACAAAGGCACCGCGTGCACGGAGCAGCAGCTCTGCGCAGCACAAAGCCCGAGCGCTCCCAGCAGCTTCTTTAGCGACCCTCCAGGAGCATTCTTGCTCTCATTAAGGCCTCGGGACACAAAGGGGTGGGAATAGCCCCAGTTTCACACACAGCAGCCTACGGAGCCCCGAAATGCAGCCTGAGCTCTCTGCTTTCATTGCCTCGGAGCGCACATCCCGGTTAGCTGGAGTGTGGCAGAGAATTGCACGCTGGAACCTGTGGTCCTTCCCCTGGTCACTGCCACCCTCTCCATCTTACAGCTGCCGGGGGCACCAGCAGCGAGGAGATGCTTGCAAGGTTCATAATGGAAAGGGGTGAATCATTTTCCTGGCGTGGCTCCTCAGTGAACAACAGGGAAAACACGGCTCGCTCTGCCAGGCAGCGCCGGGCCAGGACACCCGCTCCAGCCTTCATTTCCCTGCTGCTTTCCAAGAGCTTCAGAATAAAAGAGGCAGCACTGGAAAGCAACGCTGTCTGGAAAAAATAAAAGCAAGCAGAGCCCATGTGTTGGCAACAGAGTTCACCATAAAATGCATTCAAAGGGGAAAAAATCTTCCTGGTGGAGGCAGCATCCCCTCCAAAAGAGCGGGGCTGCTGGAGCCAGCAGTGGCAATAAATCGGCTCCTCCCAGCAGGCAGAAACACACACTGGGCTCTTCCTGGGTGTTGGAGACACCCCTTGGCCACGTGCAAAAAGAGGAGTGGGATGCAAGGGATCCCCTGGGAGCCCAACTTCCTTCACCCCGTTTTCTTGGTGATTTGTGGGACAGGCGGATCCGCTCTTCTTTCATGCCTCATAAGCTCCGCTGCTGTCAGAGCAACGTAACAGGTAATTAACTACTAAACAGCCATTTTCTCGTTCTCTCCGGAGGGAAATTGCTCACCATCCAGCTAGAAAATATTTCTTCAGTGGTTTGCAAGAGCAAAAAGAAGACGGGCAGCTTTTTGGGAGTGACGGGGGTGCTGCGGCCAAACAGGGGCACTTGCAGCAATTCCTGCACCATGAACACATGGATCCAGGAGAAAAGAAGCCATCAAAAATGAGAGACGATGCTTAACTGGATGTGGGTGCCACTGTGCCCAAGCCACGTCTGGCTTGTCACTTTTCCAAGGAGAGGGGTTTAGGAGCATCAGTTCCCTGTCTGTTGTTCTGACAGCAGCAGTCTCCATCATCTCTTTACAAGGACATTCCCTTTGGGGAATTATCCAGCCAATTTTCCCAACACAGCCTTCACCCCGAGTGCTCCAGGGCACATTCACCCGAAGGTGACGCCCAACTGCGAACAGCAGATCCAGGCTTACCACTGCTGTGTCACCTCCTGACTCAGCCCTCCAGTCCTGGAAAGCACTTGCAGAGCACCTCAAAGCTTCGCTCCGAGCTTTGATCCCCCTCATGACACAGTCTTGCATCACACTTCCAACTCTAAGCACGTTCTCAAGTACCATCTTCTAAGGTCATAGGCCAACCAGCCTTTGGCCCATGAGAAATGTAACATTTTCCTAAACAGAAACCCGAAAGCAGATCCAAGTTTCTAGAAATGCCAAATTTTCTAGCTTGAGGCAGAAACATCCAGAACACGCACCCAAGGAACACTACAAGCTGTCCTTGGCCATGGAAGAGCTCGGGGATGCAGCAGAGCTGCTCCACAGAGAGGCTGCGTTAGCAAAGGGATACACAATCCAGATCAACGGAACGCGAAAAGAAGGAAAAAAAGCAGGATCACAAAGAAATCCAAACAAAAGCCGTCAGCCAAACTTTTGTTTGAAAGCCTGTCAGGTCTAGACTGCAACGTGTGAGGAAGGAACAGCTCGAAACCACAGCTGCTAATGGTTATGGATTTGGCAATCAAAATGTCTTTGTTAAAAAAAAGAGAAAAAAAGTTAACTGCCTGACTATTGAGGTTACAAACCGCAGCCTTGATGCATTGTTGCAGTCAACATCCTCCCTGCTGTTCCTGAGCGCTTACAGCTGCTGCTGGCAGCTCGTGTGCTGGCACATGCTCCCTGCACCAGGATGCACAAGGAATTTTGCGAGCCTGCCTTCCTTTCCCCTTCTTCCCACCACAATGCCTGGCAGCCCTCGGCTGCTCTGCCCCTCGCACGCCTGGCTGGTACGCAACCAGATCCAGGCACAGCAGGCTGGGATCGCCGCGGGATCCTTCCCTGGCCGGGCGGATCCATCCGGTGGGTGTTCTCCACCCCCAGCCCGGAGCCCGGCTCTCATCGTGGTGTTCCTACACCACAGGCTGTACTTTGATTTGAAGGGCAGGGGAAGCAATTAAAACACAGTAACTAATAGCAGGACTTTGAAATGTAGATTTAAAATTCAAACTTGCGCTGGTGCACTCGGAGCAGTCTGCCAGGGCTCCAGGAGACCCAGAGGGCCCAGCGGTGCCAGCAACAGCCGCTGCATCCCCCAGCTCTCCCTGAACCGGCGTCGCAGGACCTACAGCCACCAACACCCTCCTAAATCCCAGCCCAGGCCAACACCCGCCCATGGTAAACCCTGGAAGGGCTGGACATGTTTATAGAGCGCCTGACGACCGGTTCAGGAGAAACTGGGTGGACTTGGAAAAATATTTGGGAAGGTACTAGCTGAAAGAGCTGTTTTCATCCCCCCGTGCCAAGGGACAGCAGGGGCAGGGCTAAGCTCAGCTCCAACGCGGCCCCGCCGCCCGCACCATCGGACAGAGCCGGCAAAGAGACGGGAAAAGCGATGGGGAGGAGGAGACAAGGGGAACCAGGGCACCTCGTGGATCTGCGCCTGGCGAGAGACAGTCAGACTTCAAGCAGCTTCACAAAGTTTTTTCATAACCAGAGCTGGGAAGCACAGGGGTAGGACACGCAACCAAGCTGGAGAACCCAAACTTTGGGAACAGGCCCTGCACACCTGTGTCCCTGCCCTGGTTCCCGAGGGCAGCTGCCTCTCCTCGTGCTGACCCTTGCTGCTGCTCCCAAAGGAGGTGTGATGCCAGCAGCTGCTCCCAGGATTGATTCAACCCCTCAAACGGGATGGGATTTCTCACAGGACCAGGAAACGCATCGGAACAACCGGTCTGTTCAGGGTTAGGAAATCAATGACACACCAACAAAAGCTTAAGCAAGCAGAGTCCTTGGGCACTCTACATGTACTGTGGAGGTTGTATTTTGCAGCTGACACATCATTTGGGGTCACCATGGAAAGGGTGGTCACGGCTCAACCTGGACTGGGAGGCAGTGGGGCACCTGACCTGGGGCTCCAGGTCAGTTTAATCTAACCCTCAGTTTCAGGACTAAATAAAACCCAAACACTGAGAAGACAGCAACTATCAGTGACCACATCTGAGAGAGGGAAAAGGCCCTGCCAGCTCGTGAGTAGTTTGCTGAAATGGTAGCAGAGGCGAAGTCCACAGTCATCATTAATTAAGTCATATGCTTCAGCCTTGGCTTCGTTTTCTCCCTTGGGTCTAGGAAACCAGAGGAGAGGGCAAGCAGGCCTCTATCATTCGATTTCTTTGGCATGCTAATGCATTCCTAAATTAATCATCATCAAGTGACAATCTCTCCTTCATCTTAACAGCCTGAGCAGTGGCCTGAGCAAACCTGCTGGCTTATGCAAGGCAGCTGGAGCCTCAGAAGAGCCTCTGATGAAAACCAAAGCACTTCCCATATGGAAAAACTCCCCCATCTCTTACCGTCTCTAATCCAAACCAGCTGCATTCCTGCTCTGCTCCCAGAACCACGAATCAGGGGATTTTGTGGGGTGAGAACCTGAATTAAAGAGATGCATCACCCTGTGAGCCAGCTTAATGCCTGACACCACTGGATCTGGCATCTGGCTACACAGAAAAGACAAATTCAGCTCAGGAGAACGCAGGGACCTGTGAAGTTCAAAGGCCTTTCATGGATTGCAATCATTAACGGCCACGTAGACTGCTGCAGAAGGAAGGATATCTGACCTAGCTAAAAATCCTTCACTGGGAGAGGTGCCTCAGGAATGAGAAGGCAAACATCCCGGTGGTGGAGGTGAGGAAGGTGCCAGGACAGCCACAGCACCACACAAACAGGCATTTGTCTCACTCGGAGCCTGCGCTAGGAAACCTTTCCTTCAGGGACTGGGTCCTCATAAAAAGTCTCTATGCATTTATACTGTTCTTAGAAGTACACATCAATGTCTGTGTTTGTGTTTCTCCCTCTCATTAACTCCTTAGGAGAATATTCCCAGAGGGCTATTGTTCCTTTATTTGGAGATAATCTAAACAGGCACCTTCTGGAGTCTAAATATAGAAAGCCTCTACCCTTCTTCACTCCTGTTTGAGAATCTAAAGTGAGTCCTGTACACTGGGCACCTGAGTCTCATTTTTTTTGTTGTTCTTTTCACCAGGGAGGGAAGAGGAGGCCAAGAGTTTAAACCCAAATTTCCTGAGTGAGAAAGCTGGAGCCTATTTAAATAATAGTTGCAATCTCATGGCACAAAAATAACTTCTACGTGTTCCCCTGTGCAGATTTAGGACACTAAGTGATCACCTAGAAATGAAAAATAAACACTTAACTCCCATCAAACATAATTAGCCAATATTTCAGCCCAGCATAATAGCTCCATCCAGATATTGGCATGAGTGTGTGTCTGCACTCAAAATAAGCCAAACACACCTATCAACCACCAAAACAGCAGCAGGAAACGCTCTTTTTTCAGTTAAATAGTCTCTCAGATCAAAGTCATTAGCAAAATGAACATGGACTTCAGAGCACATGGAAATGGCATCAGTGTAAACACTTCCCTGCTGGCTTTAGTCCTGTGCCAAGCCCTGCCTGCCCCATCCCACAGATCCCAAGTGGGCGCTGCTGAAGTCACTGACACCTCGTGCAGGAAAACAAGGGCAGCTCCTTGCTCTGCCCAAGGTGTCGGTGACGTCAGCCCCGGAGCAGGGAAAAGCCATAGCGAACGCTTGGATCTCCAAGGGGGAAAAAAAGTTTCCAGGTCACCTCTAGCTGAAAAGTGTAACAAAGGGATCATTCTGGTCTTGAGCAGGGCTTTTTGGGCTGCTGCCAGGGAGAGAAGGAAATGAGCCCAGAATGTACTCTGAGGAGAGGCAAGATGTGCAAAGCTCAACTGGAAATCCTGAGATTTCAGAGGGATCTCCAGGCACCCGGCAAGCAGGGCCGAGTTCAGGAAGCAGCTCCTGCTTCGCTTCCCTGCAAACAAAGCAGGTGACACTGGACACCTGGGCTGGACCCTCCTACCTGAACACAACTTCTGCTGCCAGAGCAGCTTCAAGCCAAAGATCACAGCTCTGAGCAGTAAAATGTGGTGTAAATAACCTCTGACTGGAAGAACTGCTTTATTTTCCACGTGGGAAAGAGGCCCAGAGGAGCAGATTTAACTAGTTCATGCAATAGGCAGCACAGCTGGGATAAGGGTACCTGACATGCCACTGATCCTAACCCCAAGGACATCTCTACTCTTCCTCTGCTCCCTGCCACCTCCAGCACTCCAGATCCTGTTCCATCATCACTTCCCACACGTCCTCAGGATCTGAAAACCATCTCAACAACGTCATTTGGGCCTCAGATGCCGCAGGTAGGTCAGAGGAAGGTAGGGCTGCCCCCTCTGAGCGATGATGAAAGGCCAGGCTTACACGTGCAGCAAAAATGTGGATAAAAAACCCCTCCCTGGTCATAATGCAAGAGCTCTGGCAGGGAATGGGCCTGACTCTGCTGGGGCAGCATTGCTTAATTTTGGTTTTTTGAGCACAAGTGTAAAAAAAAATTAAATTAAATGAGGGTAATGATAGAAAAATACCAGCAGGGTGCTGCAACATCTTCATTAGCAACCCGAGAGAGGATGCAAACAGCAGGGAAATTAAATCTGCAGACAGTGCTAAACAGGGAGTGGGTGACAGCAGTGAAAGGGCTGAGAGATAATGGAAGAGTCACAGTGGGGACAGACCACAAAACCATGGAATCACAGATAGGATTGGGTTGCAACAACCTTAAAGCTCATCCCATTCCACCCCCTGCCATGGGCAGGGACACCTTCCACTAGCCCAGGCTGCTCCAAGCAGACTGGCCTTGGGCACTGCCAGGGATGCAGGGGCAGCCACAGCTGCTCTGGGCACCCTGTGCCAGGGCCTCCCCACCCTTACAGAGAAGAATTCCTTCCCAATATCCCATCCAGCCCTGCCCTCTGGCAGTGGGAAGCCATTCCCCCATGTCCTGGCACTCCTTGTCCCCAGTCCCTCTCCAGCTCTCCTGGAGCCTCTTTAGGCCCTGCAAGGGGCTCTGAGGCCTCCTCAGAGCCTTCTCTTCTCCAGGTGAGCACCCCCAGGACGAAGAAAAACAGGTCCAAGACCAGGAAGAGTCTCCCTTGCCTATGGGAACAAATAGTCACAAGAGTCAAACCAAGCTTCTGTGGCTGCCAAAAAACACTGGATCACCACCAAAACACCATGAGCAAGCCAGGAACTATTTCATCCTCGGGAGGTTGGTATAACCTGCAAGCAAGGCTCGCCCTGCACTTGTGAAATGATTTCTT
Source organism: Corvus hawaiiensis (assembly GCF_020740725.1). NCBI lineage: Eukaryota > Metazoa > Chordata > Aves > Passeriformes > Corvidae > Corvus > Corvus hawaiiensis. The sequence goes on along the minus strand of NC_063225.1, from coordinate 21,772,658 downwards.
CTGGAACATGCAGGAGCCTCAAACAGGAGGTGGTGAGGAGGAGAGGTGTGAGTCAAAGCACAGCGCCTGGAAAAGCTCCACAGCGGCTCAGTCCCCGAGAGGTCTCTGCTCTGCATCACCTCCCCTCGCCTGCTCACACATTCCTTGAAAATATCCAGTGTTTCTGCACGCCCTAAGTGGTGAAAAAGCATCATGTTTCCTTGCCTCTGTCCCTGAGCTACAGGGAGTCTTTGCACACTGGGAAATGGCTGGATCACAGTGCTGACGCTGCTGATGAACCCGGGCTGAAACACCCACGTGAGCAACAGGAATTTCTTATTCCCAGCGAGATCCAACTCGGATTTCTGAGCTGGTGCTGCACACTTTGTCATCTTGCTGACATTTGCAATTAAACTCAGCTCAGCTTCCTTCAGATGCACTTGCTGCTCCTGAGAACCCACAAAACCAGACATTTCCTCAGAAAGGCTCAGATCTCTGGATTTAAGCTCACAAGCGAGGGAAATTAACGCTGCTTAAAGGAATCCTGGGAAAAACGGACAAAACCACCGTAAAAAGGCAGGAAATTAAGAATTATAAGTAGTTTGCAATACAGAAACAGCAAAAAGCCAGAGAAATGCAACCCAGGAAGTGCCAGAGCATTGAGGAGAAAGGGAAATCTGTCATTAACAGGTTGGATAATGGTGCTCCTGGAATACACTGCTCTGTCTCCAGTGCCTCTGCAGCCAAGCAGTGCCAGCAAACTGGGAGGGATTTCCAGAGAACGTGGCTAATTGTGAGGGTCCTCCATGGGAAGATTAAAGCTAGCTACCTACAGCACAATTCCCAGATCAGAGATGCTGTCACAGCCATTCTACCAGTGCCTGAAGAACACATCCACAAAGGAAGAGGAGGGATTGTGACAGACAGAACAGTGCTTGTAAGAGACCAGGATCTGTTTTTCCACCACTGTTGCAGACAGCAGAAGATGGACAGGAATCTCCACTGAAGCCCAAACTGCAAATCAGTGGATGCTACAAAAGAAAATCCCTACAGTGGCCTCGGTGTCCCTTCCTCTCTCTCTCCCACGGCTTGTTCCCATACAATGCCAAATACTCCTGTAGGTTTCATGGTATTCCAGTCCCAAAGCTCCCTCTGCTGCTCATACTCCAACCTCTCTGCCTTCCTCCTGCGACTAACAGACACAACCTCACCAGAAATACAGTCTCTGTCTTTCCAGGCATCTCTCCCTGCTAAAAACCTCACAGGGTCTGGGAAAGCCAGAGGAGCACTCCTGCTGCCTCTCCAGCTCATCACAGCAAGATCACCCTGGTGGATTCCTTCCCAAAGAATCCATCTATTCCACCTCACAAGATGGTCATGGTTCACTATCAAGCCCTACATGGTTTGGTGATTCCCACCAGACCAAACCTGACATACACAAGGAGCAGTGGAGTGAACAAGGATGAAATAGGATCAGGAGCAGCTGTGCTGTGCTTGGTGCTAAGTGCAGGTTTTTAAGTCCATGAACCACACCCTGAGGAAAGCTCCTGCTCCAGATTTTGGGCATGGAGTCAGTCACAGCATCAGACTCAGGCCTCAGGAGGTCTCCCAACCAAAGCAGGGCCAACACTGAATTCAGGTGAGGCTGCCCACGACTTTGTCTTCTTGGGTCTTGAAAATCTTCCCAGGTGAAGACTGTCCAACCCCTTGGGCAATGCCTGCCCCACTGCTGGGCCATCCTCATGGTAATTTGTGTTCTTAAGCCACACTGAACCCTCCCCTATCAATTTATGACCCTCCCACCGTGTATGTCAGCACGCAGCCCGGCTCTGTCTCCCAATAATCTCCTTGCAGGAAGTGAAGATCTCTCTGTCTCCTGCCTCTCCCCACAGGGCTCCAGCCCCTAACCACCCTTGGAGTCTCCATGGGATTCGCTCCAGTTTATCAACAATTTTATGGTGACCCAAGTATTGCAGATGTGGTTTAACCAATGCAAAGAGGAATAATCACTTCTACTGGCTACGACTCCTCTGGGATTCGTGCCTGCTCCAGGACAGCAGGTTAACAGATACTCTCCACTCTAACTTTTGGATCCAAGGTCATCAGGTTAGTCAAGCATAAGTTTATCCTTAGGAAAATCCACACTGGCTATTCCTAATGTCCTCCTCCTCCTCCACGTGCCCAAAACTGGCTTCCCAGAGTAATCTCTCTACGAGGTTCCCAGAGACCAAGGTGAAGCTGACTGGCCTGAAGTGTCCAGATCATCCTTCCTTCTCTTTCTAACCACAGGTGCAACAGTTACCAAGGGTCCTCTCCTGGTTTCCATAACCTTCCCAAGGCAAGAGTGGCCTCACAAGGCCACTTGCCAATGCTCTCAGCACATCTGGACACACACCATCATCACCCATGGACTTGCATGGGTTGAGATTTCTCAAAAGACTCCTGCTTCTAGCCTTGCTTCTCTACAGCTAGTCCTGTGGCTCTCCTGTCCATCCTCCCTGCTGGGAAAGAGTTTACCTTCTCCCACAGCTCCTCCTCCAGGTCACTCAGTGCCCCAACCAGGGCACAACACTCACCAGCTAGGCCAGTGTGACACCACCAGTGAGGCCACTGTGACCTCCAGCTCCTGGAAGAAGCACCAGGCAGATCCAGCAGCTACAGACCACGATCCCTCTGCAGGGGCCAAGCCCCCTCTCCTATAGCAGGGCAAGTCAGTGCTGCCGGCACCACAGGGCAGGGACAAGGTCCCATGGCACAGCACCACCACTGCTGCAGTTTTCCATGCTGTCCCGAGTTGCCAGGTCCCTTCATGTCCTCTGCCACACAAATCCCTGCATCAACTTGTGTCTTCTCAACACCATCTAAAATTTCCACTCAGTGTCTTCTCCAGAGGTGAGTTCCACCACTTTAAAAACCCGCTGGTAATGCAAGCCTGGAAAGGTTCATTTCTGCACTCACCTGCTCCTGAAATTGCTCTTGTGATAAACAATCAGTCACGTCCACACAGCCCAGGAGGCATCCTGAGGGATAATCACTTGGAAATTCCACATCTGCAGCAAAAGAAACATCTCTTCAGGGAGCCCATATTCCCACACACAGCTGGGATCTTCCAATCCCCAGGTCCCCCCCCTCTCCTCCAGGCACCTCTACTTTCTGAGGCACAAGAACACATACAGCAATTTCAACACTTTTGTGTGCCTTTTCCGGGTCAGGATCTTCCCCATGAAGGACTAAGGCTGGGAAATTTAATTTTATATCTAGCTTTCCCTGCTCAGCAGAGAGGGATTTCTGACACTCTCATTACGTAGCTCAGTGTACCAAAGCATTCCAAGAACCAGGGAGAGGAGTTCACCTTTCCGGAGCAGCATTCTGTAGGTGGCCTCCAGTTCACAGACTTCCTGAGGGGAAGGTCTTTTAGCAGTAGCTGCAATCCATAACCTCCCTCGATGAGAGGTGTACCAGGTCCTGCCCTCCACCCTAAAGAACAGAGGAAAATTTAGGACTAAAATTCCAGCAGAAATCGCCCACATGGACAGATTTTTCACTCAAACATAGTCAATTCCTGCTGCTAAGCTTTGCCCTGATTATCCCAACTCAAGCAACGTGTCAGGACCACAAAGAAAAGCCGAGATAGGCAAAAAATAATGTCACAAATAAAACAGCGCGTGTCTTCAGGGCTTTAGAGGACATCAATCCCCAGCAGGGCCAGCAGAACACATATGCAGGACAATGTCTCACAAAAGTCCCTTACAAGCTCCCAAAGTCACACAGAACAATCAAAGGAGCAATAAGGCACTAGGTCTCTGCATGGAGCAGAGATCCTGGGATTCTGCAGCTGTACCAGAGTGGCTGGAGCATCCCCAGAACACCTGGATGCAGGATCGGGGCACACTAAGATTTACAGCATCTTTAGCTTGGGAAGTGAAAAAGCTCCACTCTCCAAAATAAGAAATGTGGTGAAGGGAAAAAAAGGCTGAAGAAGATTTTTTGTTCACTATTAACAGTAGGAGCTTCTTTTTGCAACCCAATTCCCAGCCCAGAGGGGGAAGGTAGTGGCAAGGGCTGGGTTTCTTTTAAACAAAGCCTGGTGCCACTGTTGCCTTCTTTATCCTGAACAAAAACCCAGAACATATTTCAAGTGATTACCTTATTTGCTTTTCAAATTCCACACAGGAACGCCCCAACTATAGCAGTGAAATCTCAGCCTCTCTCTACATTCACCCACTGTGAAGAAACTTGTCCCTTACAGGTTAGGTACTATCCCAAAAAAAAAAAGAGGTTCTCCAGCTCCTCAAGCCATCATTACACTGGAAGAGGAAGCACAGCTTGCACACCTGGAGCTATCACAGGTATCAGCTGTTGCACAGAGACCCTCTGAGGAACACAACTTCCCACCTTCCCTGTGGAGCAGGAGCTGCCTGGGATACCTTCACCTTTTGATTCCTCTCACAAGCAAGGAAGCCCAAGGCTGGTGCAGGCTGAGGCACCAACCATCATCCGAGATCTCCTGCAGCTCTCGGTCCTGAATCCGCAGCCTGCTCCGCTCCAAGCCAGACTCACTTCCAGCCTCCATGGAATGAATGGTTTTCCTTTGTGGGAGCAAACCAGTTTGGTCCACCCACTTGAGTGTTCAAAAGAAAACAGGGAAAAGGTTAGCACCTCTCCAGGAATAATGTGTATCAAGTGCAAATCCTATTTGAAGTTTTCCTTCATTTATGACCTTTATGCCCTTTCGAAAATGGGAATCTGGCAGAAAAGGCCTCATAAAATAGAGCTGAAAGGGTGACACAGCCTTAGGCTGACTCTCAGAAACTCTTCTGCTTTCCTGAAAAGCAGGTGGGAGGCTAAAACTCCAACAAACCAACCCACCAAGAGCAGGGCATTGGCAAACCTTCTCTATCCCAAAGTGGGATGGTCAGTGAGGGACACAGGGGAGGTAAGAGGGGGTGAAAAACAAGGGGAAGCAGGGGGAATGGCTTCCCACTGGCAGAGGGCAGGGTTAGATTGGATATTAGGAAGAAATTCTTTACTGTGGGAGTTGTGAGATGCTGAAACAGGTTGTCTAGGGAAATCACCCCATCTCTGAAAGTGTTCTTGACCAGGCTGGACAGGGCTTGGAGGAACCTGGTCTAGTTGAAGGGGTCCCTGCCCATGATAGGGGATGGAATGAGATGGTCTTTAAAGTCCCTTTCAGCTCAAACCATCCTGTGATCCTTTGGGGCACTACAGACGTGCTGGAAGTGACAATTCTTCAGCTCAACTCTCCCAAAATTAGTCACTACTCTGGAATAAACCCCTGAAGCCCCACTGACCAAAGGAGCAGGCTGGAGGAGACGGGGATTCACCAAAACCCCAGAGTTTGGTGTCATCTCTGCCCTGGGGCTCCCGGCTGGCTCGCTCAGTGCACCACAGCTCACGGCCTCGATGGTCTCATCCAGTCTGCAAGCACAAATGAGAGGAGTGAACATTCCCTGCTTCCCCTGGAACATCTCCCTTCTCCCCACACACTCTGACCCAAAGCATTTTTTGCCCCATTCCCCCCAACTAAATGATTTCCTTGCTCGGTCTGATTTCCAGTTTGAGCAGTCAACTGCTCGAGTCATTTGAGCTCAAGTCATTTGAGCTCTCTACTGCAGAAACTCAGCTTGGTGTGCATTTGAGCTGAATTGGTTCTGTTGAGACAGGCCTACTGCAACACCGGTTTCCCAGGCAGCTTTAACAGGCATATCAGACCACTCTCCAGAAGGATTTGCACCTCCTTGCTCTCGGGCACGCTGCCAGCCCTCACGCACTTGCTGTGGTACTCAGCCATGTTGTTGTCCTCCTCCAGGATCTGCCTGCCAGCGAAGTCGATGGTGATTTTCTTGGCAAGCCGAGAGGCGTGGCGCAGCTCCCGCAGCTCCTGCTCCCTCTTCTGGAGCGCTTCCCTTTCCTGCTTGGAGAGCCACTGGTTGGAGTCCGTGGCAAAGTAATCCGACTCGTCATCAATGACCTGGGTGCGACGCACGCTGGGAGAACAACCCCCACAGGAGAAGATGAGCACAGTGGGAGCATGGCAGAGCCCCAAACCCACCCTCCAATCTGCTCCTTTCCCATCTCTCTGGAGAGCCGGACTGTCGGGACAAAAAGCAAGGACACCCAAACAGGATCCATTCCAGAGACTCACTCTTGTCCCACCAAATGCCATAGTTCAGGTGTCTGTGGCTGCAGTCTGGGCTTTAGAAGGAATTCCCAATGTTTTGGCTAAAGGCACCTCACCTGCCAGGTCACTTATGCTATTCGTGACACTCTCCCACCTGGTATCCTACCTTGTTCTGTCAAATTCCAATAACTTGTCTTTGTGCTTCACAGCCATCTCCAGGCCTGATTTGAGTCTCGCTTCCTGGCGAGGCAGCAAGCCTTTGCTTATGGCATCCAAATTCCCTGAATTTTCAGCACCTGAGACACAAAACAAACCACAGCTAAGCAGCCAGTGGGTTAAAGCCATTTGGGTGGGCCAGGCTGCAGAAATGCCCCCTAAACCAAATGCCATCCCAGGAGCTAAAAGTACAGCTTCGTAGCAAGATCAACATCTTTCCAGGGAGGTTGAAGCCACAATTTTCCCTCAAGCCCATTTCACAGACTCCTTCCTCCAAAGAGGAGGAATCACTTGAATATCACAGTGACAAAGTCTGGGTAGAGTTTAGGGAGAAGCTCTTGCTCTTTGGTCCTCTTTCACCCTTCCCTAACAATTCGGGCGGTCAAAATTCCTCCCATCGCCAACCACAGGCCTCGGGTCACAGAATCATGGAATGGTTTGGGTTGAAAGGCACCTTAAAGCTCATCCAGTTCCACCCCTTGCCATGGGCAGGGACACCTGCCACTAGCCCAGAGTGCTCCAAGCCCCGTCCAACCTGGCCTGGAACACTTCCAGGGATCCAGGGGCAGCCACAGCTGCTCTGGGCACCCTGTGGCCAGGCCTCACCACCCTCACAAAGAGGGATTTCTTCCCAATATCTAATTAAATTTCTCATCTTTTAGTTTAAAAACATTCCTTCTTGTCCTATCACTATCTGCCCATTTAAATAGTCCCTCTCCCTCCTTTTCATAAGCCCCTCTAGGCACTGGGAGGGGCTCTAAGGTCTGGAGGCTTTTCTTCTTCAGCAACAACCCCTGCTTTTTTAGGAGTCCCCTCCTAAAAGCCAAACCCTCCCCACATGTTGTTACCCCCAGAAAGAGCCTCTTGCCCAGGACAGATTCCAGAGAGACCCAGAGCCTTCTGCTGCTGTTTGTGGTCCCCACAAACAATATTCTATCCTGACACACCACACCAGGTTCCCCAAAACAGCTGTTTCCAGAGATGGAGAAATCTATTCCCAGCATATGCTCTTCCTTCTTACCCCTCCTGGCAAGGGGCCCAAACCCAACCAAACAAACAACAGGGAACAACCAGAAAAACCCACAAAAGGTTTGAACCAGAGCCATGATGGAACAAACCAGTGTATTTCACCATACTGGGAAATGCCTTTGTTTCGGGGAAACAATTGCCTGTATTTCCCTTTGGTCGCTGATCCGTAATTGTTATTCCCAAGACAAACAGCAAACCACATTCCAGCATTTTTACACAGATAACAAAGCAAGAGCTGGCAGGGGCAGGAGGGAAGAGAGATGAAACAAGTAAGAAAAGGCATCCTGAAGTACACCAGCATGTGTATGGGAAGGACAGAACAGCCTGGCTGGTGCTCTCAAGGACTTCCATCCTCATGCTATCTCCACAGCTCTAAGGAAAAGCCCAGACCTGGAGTAAATATTTCCCCCCCACACCTGGAGTAACTACCTCCCAGTTCTTCAGCAAAGTGTATTTTCCAACCAGGAACACCATGACCTTGGCTGTAGTTCAGCTAAACCCAGACAAACATCCCCACAATGCACAGGTCTTCGCTGGGACACCGGGTAGTATTTCCTCTTGCTTTCCTTGGCTCTGTTCCTATTTTTAGCTCCCGAGATAAGTGTGAGACAAGAAGAGCCATTAGGAAATATTAACCACCACCTCTCTAAGCCCAGCAAATCAGACAGCAGCACTTCATCTTCCACAGCACACATTCCAGAGGAGACTTATCCTAATTTTCAAGGACTGCTACAACGATCCGGTTCATGTGATTGATTCTGGAATGCTGAACGAGCAGCCTTGGGGCCTCAGGGAAAGGACAGCACACGCTGCCATTTGACACTCGCCACTGCCACCTCTGCTGAAGCCCGGGAATGCTGCCGAGGGCTTGCAGGAGAATCCAAGGAGGCAGCTTCAATCCATCCCTTCAACGCCTACCACAGACACAGGGCAGCAATGAGGCAAGAGGCGCAGTGAAGCCTGAAGGAAATAATGCACACAAACCATTCAGATTCATTCTGTTCCAGGTATGGAATTGCTACTGACCTGCCATGAGCTTCTTCAGCAGCTTCTGGCTCTTGCTGGAGTCCCGCTGAAGAATGTCCTGCTCTTCTTTAGTGCACACCTGAGGAAAAGAAGGAAATGAAGGCTTGGGAAGGACATCACATGGGAAGGATGTCACAGCTTGACCAGTTTCAGAGCCCTGGACAACAGTTCAGGCTGTTTAAAGTGGCAGTGACAATCCACACCTCCTTTTCTTCCCCACTGACACGGGGAGAACCCTGGAAACTCGTTGTTTACTAAAAGAGAAGTGCAGAGTTTGGTTTCTCCCTGTTCTGTGGGTGGACACGTTGCTGACTGAGCTCAAAGGACAAGAGATGAGCTCAGAACCATCCCAGGCAGAACCACAATCCTTAACTTGGAGGTTTTCTCTCCTTCTTGGCCACTGGCAGTTAAACTGATCATTCAAAATAGCAACCAACCTGCTCTAAAACATTTTGTTCTACCCAACCAGTATTTTCCTCTCTCATGAAGAGGAATTTCCTCTCACCTGCCATCAGTAACTTGCCCTCTTTCTCCAGAAGGTGCCCTTTGAACTGAATCTGGGTGTTAACAGGTATCCCAAAGGATCCACACTGCACAAGAGTTGAAGGAAAGGCAGGACACTGCTCCTGACAGGGCGAGCAGGGCTGTGCCCGGGATGGGGCTGAAGCCTTGCAGAGATTTTGGACACTGGTGTGACCCACAGCAGACTGCCAGAAACCAGACAAGCTCCAAAGCCACGTAAATTACGAGGGAAACCTCCCAAGAGGTTCTTTCCTCCCCTACTTCAGAGCTCTGCAAGAGGAACTTCCACCTCAAGGGCTGCTTCAGCCACCTTCTGCAGGTCCAAGCGGGGCAGTGAGTGCCTGGTTACTCACCAGGGCCCCGCAGAACAGGCAGGGCCCCGAGCCCTCCTGCTCGCAGACGATGCGCCCGCACTCCAGGCAGTTGTTGATGAGCCTGTGCTTCTGGCCCAGGCACTCGCAGGCGTGGCGGCCCGGGATGAGCACGGCCAGCCTGTCCTGCCCCTCCCTCGTGTACAGGCTGACGAACTTGGGCTTCTTCTTGGAGGAAATGCTACTGCTGCCGACTCCACTGCTGCTCTCCTGGGCCTGGGAAGGGAAAAACAAACAAACAAACAAACAAACAAACAAACTGTGCTCCCAGTGCAGCACTGGCAGCAGAGAGCGAGTGCTGACCCCTGGGCAGGCCGGGAGGCTCAGACAAGTGTTCTGCTGCCTCACTGGAATGAAACTTGGACCAGACCCCAGACCAAGCGGAAAGACAAGCTCAGGCCTGCCAGAAAAGCCCCAAGGAATCCAAACAAAGCAAGGACACCAGGATGCACTCAAAGTTTGCCACCCGTGCCAGCTGGAGCTGCTGGGATTTGGGCAGCCAGCGCTGCTGTCCACGCTCCACACCTGCAGGAGAGCCTCACACACCTCCTTAACAGCTCCAAACAGCAGCTCAGCCACTCCCAAGGCTCATTCCCAAGGATTATTTAGACTCCTTGTTTGTAGCTGTGCACCCTGTGCGTGCCTGTCCCCAGACACAGCTGGTGGTGGCACCAGGGCTGCTGCATTCACAGCCATGTCACCTCCCAGCAGCTTCCCCACCTGGCACAGCCACCTCAGCAGAGGTTTCCCACGCAGGAAGGTTCAAGTACTGAGCTGTAAAATAAATTCTGCTCCTCCTTCTATGATCTGGCCTCAGTGATTTCATGATCCACCTCTGAGTTTCAGTCTGGTTTAGTGACAAGCAGATGCAGCATTTCCAGTCCCCCCAGTCTTAGTGCCACTGCCAGATCCAAACACTGCCACCATGAAAGAAACCCAAAACGAGATAAAGGGACTTTGGCAGATCCTTCTCACTTGTTTTTTTAAATTTTAATTAAGTTAGAAGGTAACTACAAGGAAATGGAACATCACTGTCCGTTTTTAACCCTCCAGTTCAAAAATGTGGCATTTTATCCTACAAACACTTTTACAAACACTTTCAGCCTCTGCAGCCTCCCTGCTCCAAAAAGTTCCATTCAAAAACACGGATTCAAGTTCCACTCCTTACTCAGGAACAGCAGCATTTCTCGGGGTTCAGTGTTTCTATGCTCTCATTCCACAGTTTCTTTCTGAAGTATTTCACTTGCCAAGTGATGCTTTAATCAGCATGACTGGGAATGTTTAAATACAGCAGGAAAGGATGCTCTAACCACTCGGTGGCTTCAATTCCCCACCCTCATACCTGACTTAAAGAAATCCCTTTTATTCCTAAGTACAGCCTCGACTTCTTCACCTGCTCTCTCCCTTCAGGCTTTCTGGGGGAAGAAAAATCTATGCTGGCATATTTGCTACCTGATGATTATTTTACTCCCGGTTATAGACACAAACAAACACAACCTTTCACCCCAGCCTGGATATCATAGAAACATGGAAATGGTTAGGTTGGAAAGGCCCTCCAAGGTCACAGAGACCCATCATTAACTCTCTCTCCTTTCCTCTCTCTCTCCCTCCCTCCTTTTCCCTCTTCCTCCTTCCTTCCTCCCTCCCCAAGTGCCCCATCCACAGGTTTTTTGAACACTTCCAGGGATGGTGACTCCACCACTGTCCTAGACAGCCCATTACAGTATTTGACCACCATTTCCAGGAAAATTTTTTTCCCCAATATCCAACCTAAACATCCCCTGGCACAACTTGAGGCCATTTCCTCTCATCCTGTCCCTTGTTTCCTGGGAGCAGAGCCCGACCCCCCCGGCTGTCCCCTCCTGTCAGGGAGTTGTGCAGAGCCACAAGGTCCCCCCTGAGCCTCCTGTTCTCCAGGCTGAGCCCCTTTCCCAGCTGCCTCAGCTGCTCCTGGGGCTCCAGCCCCTTCCCCAGCCCCGTTCCCTTCTCTGGACCTGCCCCAGCACATCGCTGTCTTTCTTGTGAGGGGCCCAAAACTGACCCCAGGATTTGAGGTGTGGCCTCACCAGTGCCCACCAGCACATCTCAGTCTGACACGTCCTGGACACTCATTCCCACTTTCCAGTCACATCTTTACCAGTCTCTGACATCCCCTTTACCCAGGCCCCAGGTTCCAAGCCTTTCCAGTGACCCCCAGCCTCCCTGGTACACCCCCACACTCACTTTGGCCAGGTCCAGAGGGGTTTTCACCTCCTCCCCGTGAACACTGGGCTCGGTGTACGCCGGCGTCTCCTGCTTGTTCCGCCCTTTGCGCTTCCCCTTCTTCCCTTGGTCCCCAGCCCGCAGCACTTCTGGAAGTGTGAGCAAGCACAGAGAGGATGGCTCAGTGCCAGCAAGAGAAAGATGTCCCTGGACTCCACTTGGTGACTGAAAAGGGGCTTTAAACTGTCCCGACAATCAGGAATGGGAGCAGTGTCCAAAGAGGGATGCACGGCATGGTTTTAACCACAATAACCAGGTTGATCGGAGAGCTTTCCACCCTGCACCACTCACCGTCCTTTTTCCGATACACGGGGAAAGGCTCGGAGGGCAGCTGGGCAGATTTCCTCCACCTGGCCAGCAGCTCTTCCACAAACCAGCTCTTCTTCCCTTCAGTGCCCTGAACGAGGTCAACAACGTACTCCCGGATCTCATCCTCGTTTGTGATCGACAAGATGTACCTACGGGGGGCCGGGCGGATAAAAAGGGGTGAGGGGCGGATGTCCCGAGGTCTAGTCCAGTGGTCTCATCGCACAGGTGTGTCATTTATCCACAGTGTGTCATTTATCCACAGTATGTCATTTATGTCTCGTTTTCGGATCAGGTTTCTGTGGAGACCGTGGTAAGACCGTGGCAGGGGGTGGAACGGTGTCAGCTTTAAGGTCCCTCCCAACTAAGAGCAACCTGTGATTCTGTGACCCCACATCCCCGCCCCGCCACTTCCCCTCCCCAAATCTTCACCCGAGCGACAACCCCGGGCACAGACTCCCGACAGCTGCTCTGACACACCCCGTTTCCTCCGTGCTGGACCGAGGAGCCCCTGCCAGAGGGCAGAAGGGCCCCGCCCGGCCCCGACCCCGCTCACCTCACCACCTCCTCGCCCACGTCCAGCCCGAAGTCGCCGCGCAGGTGTTGGACGCACCAGGCCAGCAGCGCGCTGGGCGCCGCCATCTTCCGCGGGGGACGGGAAACGGCGCCGCACCGCCCGACACCCTCCGCTTCCCTTCCCTTCCCCCCGGGAACGCGGCCGCGGAGCGACCGTTCCGTAAGGTTGGCTGGCTCACAGAGTCCGGGAATAGTTTGGGAAGGAAGGGGCCGTAAATCCCATCCACTCCAACCCCCGGCACAGGCAGGGACACCTCCCACCAGCCCAGGTTACCCAAGCCCCGTTCAGCCTGGCCTGGAGCACTTCCAGGGATCATCCAGGGGCAGCCACAGCTGCTCTGGGCACCCTGTGCCAGGGCCCCCCCACCCTCACAGGGAATTCCTTCCCAATATCCCGCCTGGGCACAGGGGAGCGGGAGCGGGAACGGGACGGGGGCGGGCCCGCGCTGCATTGGCGGGCTGAGGCCAATGGCACTGCCGGGGCGGGGCCGGGCCGGGCCAGGCCGGGATGGCGCGGACCAAGGCGGCGCAGGGCGGCCGCGTCTTTCGCAAGGGTGCGGGGCCGCGGGGGTGGGGTGGGATGGGATGGGATGGGATGGGAATGGGAATGGGAATGGGAATGGGAAAGGGAAAGGGATGGGATGGGATGGGATGGGATGGGCGGCGGGCAGCGGGCAGGGCCGAGCCGGGTCCGAGTGCCGCGCTGACCCCGCGCTGTGCCCCTGTGTCCGCAGTGTTGGTCGCCCGCGCTCCCCGGAAGGCGCTGGGCTCCAGCAGCATCAGCGCGGGGCCGCCGCTGCCCAGCAGGAGAGGTGAGCGCGGCGGGGCTCGGCCCTTCCTCCTCCCTTCCTTCCCTCCCTCGCTATATCCTTCCTTTCTTCTTCCCTCTCTCTCTTTCCTTCCTCGTCCCTTCCCTCCCTCGCTATATCCTTCCTTTCTTCTTTACTTCCCTCTCTCTCTTTCCTTCCTCCTCCCTTCCTTCCCTCCCTCCTTCCCTCCCTCACTATATCCTTCCTTTCTTCTTTACTTCCCCCTCTCTCCTTCCTTCCTTCCTTCCCTCCTTCCCCCCCTCCCTCATTTCACCCCTCTCTTTCCCCCTCTTTTCCTCCCTCCTTTCTTCTTCACCTCCTTCCTTCCCCCCTCCCTCCCCAGCACTGACATCTCACCCCCGCAGGTGACAGGCGCCCTGTGGGGCTGAACCGGGTCTGTGTGAGGCCGGTGCCCACCTGGCAAAGGGGCATCAGCGACTTCCTGAAGCTCCCACCCAAGGACGACGGGGCACCTGACCGAGACACGCCCGGCACCAGCGGCCTGGAGTGGGTACTGGGGCAAGGGGAGGCACAAGTTGGGGAAGCAAGTTGTGATTATTTCTCCTCCATGGCTCTGTGAAACTCCAGTTTGTCTTTGAAGGAGCAAGCGACTGCTGAAAAGTTGGCAGTGTGTCTCCTGACCTGTGTATCCTCGTGGAAATGATGTTTCTCAGCAAAGTCTGGCAAAGTTTCCAGGGGCCTCGTGGAGGTTCCTGAAAATGGGTGGAGTAACTAGTAGTTGAGGCAAGTTCTCAGTACTCAGACATAACTTTGCCAGCAGAGCAAAGTTTTGGAAAAGCTTAGGAGACCACTAACAACTTCCATGTGCCAGAAATTGGACGGCTTTTCCAAGCTGAAACCTCAGAGATTAACCTGTGGGCTGTGCTACTGACTAAAAAGGCAGCAGTGTAAAATATTGTCTTACAGACACTCTGTTTTCCATAGAGAATTCTGGGTTGAACCTCCATTTCTCCACCAAATATAGATATTCCTAAACTGCCAGAGGGAGCCCATAAGAATCAGCCCCAAACTGTCCTGCAGGACAAGCAGACAAAGGCTTTTGAGTGCATCCCACCTGTTGGTGAAACAGAAAGCGTTTGCTGTAGCCCAGGAAAACCTTCATCCCTTTAATTTGGAGTTTGTTGGGCTGAGTAAGAACCAGGTGGTGAGAAGAGGATGCAGAGTGTCCCCATCCAAAACAATTTGCAGCTTCCCAGTGTGTTCTGGAAGCAGCAGGAACTGCACAAGCTTTTTGTTCCATAAGTTAGTCGGGTGGAAACTCGGGTGTGAGATGGAGTTACACAGCTTCCAAAGAAAGGTGTGGAACCTGTGTGTGGCCCTTGGGGTCCAGGACACACAGGGACCATCCAGGGATGTCTTGCTGTGGGATTGTTTGGAGGAAGTGTCTCTGCAGCTGCATCTGGGCTCCGAGCACATGGGATAAAGTAGCCCCTGTCAGTCCTGATGCCTCAAGGTGCTGGATGAGGCTAATTAAAGTCATTTGGGTCACATGGGCTTTGGGAAGAGGTCTTGGTTAGCCTTTCAAACCAGAGCTGGGTTCTGCTAATGCTTCTGAAATAATTCTCCTTACAGAGCTCGGCCCCTGCCACTGGATCCTGCTGAAGATGGAGAGTGCTTGGAGGAAGAGTAGATGTGATCTGACCTCAATTTTCATGTTAAAATGCTTTTCCTACTGGAGCTGGGTTTTGTACATTTCTATAGTTTTTTTACAATTTTTTTATGGCTTTCTTTCAGCTTTTGTACAAGACTAAAAGTCTGAGAGACAGCATGAACACTGGAGAAATTAATTACCTTTTACTATTTGGCACTTAATGTTCAGTGTAAAGCACTGGTTTAATGTTTGCTTGAGTTCTTTCTGCATGTTGGGCAGCTTTTGTCTTTCATCTTCTGACTGCCTTGTGCTCATCCAAGATTTGCATGATCGCAGTTGTTCTGTTTCTCAGAAGCAGATCCTCTTTTTTTTTAATAAACTGAGGCCTTCTGACCACAAACCTGTGTTGTGTCTTTATGGTAGTAAAAGCTGTAAATGAAGATTTCTTTGTCCAAAGATGGGAAACTGGATTTGGAAAGACACTGGAGAGGTGGGTGGGCAACTTCCTCTGATTAGAGGTGAAGCTTGATTAAAACAAACTGGTTCTTCTGAAGAATCAGAACTCTGAAAGCTGGGGGAGCAATAAATGGTTAAAATGAAATAAAACTCGTTATAGTGGCTGTTACAATGTTGTCACATAACTTTTGGGGTAATTCATAAGTAAAAAAGCAAGTGGGGCCTTGTGATGGGTCTTAATATCAGAGGTTCTGCTTCTGCTCAGGAGCTCCCTGAAAGATCAGGGTGCTGTTGAGCAGATGAAAAGGGGAATTTAGGAGGAGATTAAAATTTAAATTTAGCACATGAGGAGAGTTTAGCTCTCCAGCTCTTGTAGGCAGCCTGGTGGGGAAAGCGGTGAGTGCTGTAAAAACCTCCTCCCAAAAAGTCTATAGCTAAAAAGGAGAGTTGTTACAGAAAAGCAGTTCAAGTTTGAAGGAGAAGTAGC
This sequence comes from Corvus hawaiiensis, assembly GCF_020740725.1. NCBI lineage: Eukaryota > Metazoa > Chordata > Aves > Passeriformes > Corvidae > Corvus > Corvus hawaiiensis. The sequence continues at coordinate 21,756,865 of NC_063225.1, read as the reverse complement.
AATTGATTTCTCCTTAACAGAATTTTTTTAAAGATTATGTAAATTAAGGGGGGAAATCTGAACAAGCCACCAACTTCCTTGCCCTGACACCACACAACATCACAGTGACAGCTCCCACAGTGGTACTACTGGCAGCTCTTTCCTCTCCCTTTGACCTGCCAAACCAGCGTATCCTCAGTTCCATTTCTCCTCTAAAAATGCCTGGGAGACAGCAAAAACCTCTGGGCTCTGATCAGATCTGCTCATCACCTGCATCCCCTCAGCTGTTATCCATGCTCAGCTGCTCCATGAGGGCTGTGCAGCTGCCAGGTGGGAAGGGGGGAGGATGAGGAGCTGCTCCTGACAGTGAAATCCAGGCTGCTCATCAAAGAGCAATGGCTCGTGGAGACCTGGATCACAGATCCCAGAAGGGTTTGGGTTGGAAGGGACCTCAAAGCTCATCCCATTCCACCCCCTGCCATGGGCAGGGACACCTTCCACTAGCCCAGAGTGCTTCCAGTCCCATCTAACCTGGCCTTGGGCGCTGCCAGGGATCCAGGGGCAGCCACAGCTGCTCTGGGCACCCTGTGCCAGGGCCTCCCCACCCTCACAGGGAGGAACTTCTTCCCAGTAACTCATCTATCCCTGCCCTCTGGCAGTGGGAAGCCATTCCCCCTTGTCCTGGCACTCCAGGCCCTTGTAAATAGTCTCTCTCCATGTTTCTTGCCGGCTCCTTCAGGCACTGGAAGGCCACAATCAGGTCACCCTGAAGCTTCTCTTCTCCAGGCTGAACAATCCCAATTTTCCCAGCCTTTCCTGCCAGCAGAGCTGCTCCATCCTCTGAACATCTTGGTGCATCCTCTGGACTCTCTCCAACAGCTCCATGTCCTTCCTGTGCTGGATTGCTCTCACACATCATTAAACAGATAAAATCGGATGGAGCAGGAACACAGGAGGCTGCGGAGGGATGTGAGGTGCACCGAAGGAGCTTGGGATCAAATATGTGCCTCTGTGGTACACACCCACCCTGCCGGCAGCCTCAGGAAAGAGCAGCACTTGGTATTCAGGAGCAACTAAACTGCTTTTGCCTCTAATAAACAAATAAATGTGCTCCCTCTGCACAGATTAAATCCAAATGTTTACATCAGGAGCTGCAGTCTTAGAGCTGAGATTTTAACAGGAACAAAATGCAGGAGAAGGTGTTTACTGAGCTGCCTTCCTGCCCCCGTGGGAATACGGAAGGGTGACCTTCAAGCCACGCTCGCTGGGGCTGGAGCTGCTTTAGCTCCAGCTGTGCCCCTGCTGCTAATCTGTGAGTCTACAGAGAAACAGGAACAGCGCCCAGCTCTCCCGAAAATGAGGGGGAAAATCAGAAAGGGAGAGAGTGCTAAAGCTCAGGAGCTTCAGACAACCCAAAATAAAATTTATAGGTAAGACCAGACTTGTAGGAGGTTTTCATGTCCAAAAGCTTGCCTGGTTGTTTTTTTTGGTTTGTTTGGGTTTTTTTTTTCACAGCTGTTGTTGTTCCAATAAAAATCTCCTAAAAATGGCACTGTGTGGGTCTTAGAATGCTGAGGGAGCTGCACCTGTGCTGACACTTGCGCTGAAGGACTTCCATCAGTCTCAAGAAGTGCTTCAGTTCAACAACATAATTAATAGTGAAGTTTAACGTGGCAAAGAGGGGTCATGCACAGTGTTGAAAATTAATTTATGGATAAATTGTCTGCATCACTGTACTGGATGTAATGTTACATCACCTAACAGAGGTTTCCCCTGTGAAAGGGGATTTCTGCAGCCTTAGGGCAAGAGGTGTGGTCCAGAGAACCTCCTAGGAGGAACAATCAGCTGGAAATCCAATCAGTATTACTTTTATATCTTCAGAGTAATTTTCACTTCTGAGGTAATTTCTTGTAATTTTCAGAGATTATTCCATAATGATGGATGATATTTTGGTTAAGTCCATATGAACACCACAGCTCACAGACAGCCCCTGGCAGGGCCTAAAGGGGCTCCAGGAGAGCTGCAGAGGGACTGGGGACAAGGCATGGAGGGACAGGACACAGGGGATGGCTTCCCACTGCCAGAGGGCAGGGCTGGATGGGATATTGGGAAGGAATTCCTGGCTGTGAGGGTGGGCAGGCCCTGGCACAGGGTGCCCAGAGCAGCTGTGGCTGCCCCTGGATCCCTGGCAGTGCCCAAGGCCAGGCTGGACATTGGGGCTTGGAGCGGCCTGGGCTAGTGGAAGGTGTCTCTGCCCATGGCAGGGGGTGGATTGAGAGGAACTTAAAGATGTTTTCCAACCCAATCCAGCCTGTGCTTCCAACACTGTTAAACACCAGTACCCCGTGCTGACCGTAGGTGTCAGCAGCATCTTCAGCTACAAACGCTGGGCTGTGCCAGGGACCGGGCAAGGCTCCTTCTGCCTTGGACCAGTTTATTTAGGAAACGCGAAGAGAATATATAAATATATGGATGAGAGACTGGAGCTGCTCATTTCCTGAGAGTCTGTGTTATTTTGCCAGGTAAGGAAATGGCTTCAACAAAATCACCCACCGTGCCACCGGCTGAATCCCCGTGGCTTCCTCAAACCCAGCGGTGCTGCAGGGACAGGGGATGGGCAGTGAGGGCAACCCACTCCCCCCAGCAGATTTTATTCCCATCCCAACACGTGGAATTTTCTTCCAATAGTCCAAATTATTTTTCTGACCCCCGACCTTGAGAACATCACAGCCCTGAGAGCACAAATGAGCAACAAACTGTTCTCAGCTGAGCCCCCCATTCATGCCTGAAGGTTCAAAAGCTCCTTTTGACCCAGGCTGGGGCACCCACACTTTTCCCCAGGGGACATTGGATCACACCACAAATGAGAGCTCGGGATACACTGCTGGTACAACTGGACGTGTGTTTCAGCAGGAGCTCTTGGATGCTCCAAAAGCAGCTGCAAAGTGAGCACATGAAGTTTTTAGGAGAGAAGATGGAAGTGTTCAGGAAATAAGAATTCCTGAGGGTCTAATATGTTGAATTTTAAATCTTACGGGGCAAAATGATCTTTGGGCAAGAGAGAGTGATGGAACAGACGCCATCCTATCCCATCCCCATAGCCTCAGGCTTTTCCCTCTTCACACAGGGATAATTACAAATTGCTGCTGCTCCAGAGCACTTCTGAGCTTTTCCCGGCAGACCCCTTCTCCCCTCGTGTCCGGAACAGGACAGACGGCACAGTTCTGTTGGATTTAGCTGGAAGGAAGGATCTCCTGCTGCTGTCCCACAGCCGGGGCTGTGCAGGGGGGCAGCTGCTCGGCGGGGACAGCAGATGTCCGGGCCATGGAGATGCAGACGGAGGGGAGGGGAACAGGGCCATCAGCTGTCAGGCTGCCGACCTCTCACCCCACCACGGGAAATACAGCGACAAATCTCAGGGACCTCATCCCCAGATGAGGGGTTTTCATCGTTTTTTCTGATTTTCAAGGCTTTTCCTAAAAAATAATCTGTTGCCAGACCATGTCCAATTTACAGCCATGATTGTTGACTTCCCTCTCTTTGGGGTGCAGCCTCCCTGCTGCAGACACTGTGGTTTGGAGCTCAGGTGTTGCCTGCTTATGTTAAGGGAGTTACACTCGACTCCTTCTAGAGCATTATTAATTTCGGTAAATTCCAAAATGCATATTCCTGCTCTGGATTGAGTGGTTACAGGGCTGTTTCCATTGGAAGAGAGAAGGGTGAGACCCTGGTACCTTCTCGCTCTGAGCAGTCGCTCCTCTGCCCTCACCTCTCTGCCAAAACAGGCACTTTCAAGCTTTGTTTTTACTTTGGCTCTGTTTTCTCCCCCTCTGCACATTACCCAGAAGGATCTGAGGTCCGTGTCTGCAGGGTCCCCCCTGCCCACGCTGCTGTGTCGGGGTGGTGCCTCCCTGTGCCTGATCCTCAACAGGAGCTTCATTGTCCTTCCCGCTGCTCCGGACAAAGGGGAATTGTCCTGCCCACCAGCTCCAGCCGCCTTGCGGCCACAAGCCGCTTCATCCCGACCGGAGATGCAAGAAGAAAAGCAGGATGTTTCCTTTCTGTTCATAATAAGGCGTTTGGGAATCGGGCTGGAACCTCACCTGTCTGGGCTGAGGACGAGGAGGCAAGCAGAACCTCTGCTGGGGTGCTCCTCATCCCCCCCAAACGTTTTTGGGTCAGCTTTGACCCCCCCCTTCATCCAACACACAGGCTGGCGTTGGGATAAACTCCTAGGGGATTATCACAGGGCTAATGAGAATCCACACGTTGAACAGGATGTAGCAAAAGAACTACTTGGACTAAAACTGATGATAAATAATTTTGCAGAATTAAGATGCTCCTTGGGAGTGCCT